>NC_086445.1:242045793-242373042 GCF_028390025.1 Pseudophryne corroboree | reverse complement strand
TCCTCCCACTCCTACCTACAAGATTTTGCATGTGCTGCTCCCTATCTCTGGAATGCTCTACCTCTCCCCATCCGACTCTCCACCTCTCTACAAAACTTCAAACAGGCTCTCAAGACCCACTTCTTCACCAAACCCAGCCAACTCTCCTCCTAACCCTCTTGTCTATGCTCACTGCCTACCCCTTCTGTGTCACCCCGGTCAGTTAGCCCCTCACCTTTTAGATTGTAAGCTCGCTAGAGCAGGGCCTTCTTTCCTCATGTGCCTTTCCTTTTCTTACTTACACTATCTTATACTCCATAGTCCCTTTGATGACCCCGGGTTTTCTATACCTGTCCTATATTGTCTTGAACTGTAAGTGCTTTTGTCTTGTTTGCTCATTTGATTATGTACTGTGTAATGGGCGCTGCGGATCCCTTGTGGCACCATATAAAGGATAATAATAGTAATAATAATAATAAGGGTACGACGGTGAGAAGAGTGCCCGTAGGGCACGATAAATCACTTAGTTGTATTTTTTTCTTCTTTTCTTGTATAAGTTAGCATTTTCCATTGTTCTTGCATGCAAAAGATATTATACATCTGAAATATAGCTCATTTTATTATGTATTGGGAGAGTTATAGGGACATCACTATAAACATTTGTTCTTAGGGCAGAAGAACAATGTGCTCTAAGTCTCCTTCAGCTGAAACAATGACTGCTTGTGTTGTGTGTGACTGCACATACATTAATTCTTCTTATATGATGAATCTGTACTTACTGGTACATTGTTTCCCGCAGACCGTCTCACAAATGAAGTATTACTCTACAAAAGAATTGTGTATTACATAGCAGCAGTGGGTCTTCTGTCTGTTCCACACAAGAGTTTTCTTTTATAGTAACAAGCAAAGTTATTTTGGGTTGAGACAATAATTTTTTTTTTAAAATTGTACCTTCTAACATCTATACATATAATGTTTGCAAATCGGCAATTGTTAATTTGCCAACAGCAGTGGACTTTAACCTGGTGGACTAATTTATTTTGTGATATTAGATATACTGTACACATACTGTATTACATATATATATATATATATATATATATATATATGCACACACACATACTAGGTGATTTATCGTTCCCTACGGGCGCTCATCACAACCCTTGCATGCCCTTATGACGTGCAATATTTGTAGTATATGGAGTATTACCTCCAATCATAATTGTGTGAGTGGTTAAATATTGCACGGACAAAGGGCATGCGATGGTTAAGGGGTCGTAGCCCCTTGCTACGGCGTGAACAGCGCACGCAGGGCCTGATGACTCACCTAGTAGGTGCTGTGGTTGGAGGAGTGGCAGGTGCGGGGGAGACGTGGATGGGGGGTGGGGTCTGGGGGTGCCACGGGTGGGGGTCTGGAGCCACCGGGGGGGGGGGGGGGGGGCAGCGCATTGGTGGATGCCGCAGGTGGGGAAGGGGCGGGTGTGGTGGTGCCGCGGGTGGGGGAGGGACAGGGGTTCTGCTGGTGGGGGAGGGGCGGTGTGGGGGTGCTGTGGATGCTTCTCCTGCTTCTCCTCCTGGAAGCAGCTGTCCTCCCTTTGGCAGTGGCTCTCCCGGAGACTCACATAGCAGCCAAGCAGCCAGTCACTATTGTTAGCGCCGGTGTCCCAACGCACCGCTTTACAGGGAAGAAGATGCACTCAATTAACTACAGCTCCCAGCAGCCCTTAGCACCGGAATCCTTTGGCGCTAAGGGCTGCTGGGAGCTGTAGTTTATTTAGTGCGTCTATTTCCCTGTAATGCGGCACGTTGGGACACCGGCACTAACAATAGTGACTGGCTGGCAGAACTGACTGGCTCGCTGAATTAATGTAAAAGGTGAGAGTGCACTGCACACCCACTGCACTGCACTGTCACCTTTCTCTGACGTCCTAGTGGATGCTGGGAACTCCGTAAGGACCATGGGGAATAGCGGGCTCTGAAGGAGGCTGGGCACTCTAGAAAGAATTATGACTACCTGGTGTGCACTGGCTCCTCCCACTATGACCCCCCTCCAAGCCTCAGTTAGATTTTGTGCCCGGCCGAGGTTGGATGCACACTAGGGGCTCTCCTGAGCCTTTAGAGAGAAAGTATAGAAATTAGGTTTTTTATTTTCAGTGAGACCTGCTGGCAACAGGCTCACTGCAGCGAGGGACTAAGGGGAGAAGAAGCGAACCTGCCTGCTTGCAGCCAGCTTGGGCTTCTTAGGCTACTGGACACCATTAGCTCCAGAGGGATCGACCGCAGGCCCAGTCCTTGGTGTTCGGTCCCGGAGCCGCGCCGCCGTCCCCCTTACAGAGCCAGAAGCAAGAAGAGGTCCGGAAAATCGGCGTGAGAAGACATCAGTCTTCACCAAGGTAGCGCACAGCACTGCAGCTGTGCGCCATTGCTCCTCACACACACTTCACACTCCGGTCACTGAGGGTGCAGGGCGCTGGGGGGGGGGCGCCCTGAGAAGCAATAATAACACCTTGGCTGGCAAAAATACCACAATATATAGCCCCAGAGGCTATATATGTGGAAAATACCCCTGCCAGAATATAGAAAAAAGCGGGAGAATAGTCCGCGGAAAAGGGGCGGAGCTATCTCCCTCAGCACACTGGCGCCATTTCTCCCTCACAGCTCCGCTGGAAGGAAGCTCCCTGGCTCTCCCCTGCAGTCTACACTACAGAAAAGGGTAAAAAAGAGAGGGGGGGCACTAAATTTAGGCGCAGTATACAGTTATATAGAAAAAGCAGCTATAGGGGACATAACTCAGTTAGTCCCTGCATTATATAGCGCTCTGGTGTGTGCTGGCATACTCTCACTCTGTCCCCCCAAAGGGCTTTTGTGGGTCCTGTCCTCTGTTAGAGCATTCCCTGTGTGTGTGCGGTGTGTCGGTACGGCTGTGTCGACATGTTTGATGAGGATAATGATGTGGAGACGGAGCAGATGCCTTTAGGAGGGATGTCACCCCCTGCGGGGCAGACACCTGAGTGGATGTGCTTATGGAAAGAAATGAGTGCACGTATAGACTCTTTATATAAGAAATTTGACGACATGCCAAATGTGGGACAGCCGACTTCTCAGCTCGTGCCTGTCCAGGCGTCTCAAAGGTCATCAGGGGCTCTGAAACGCCCGCTACATCAGACCGCAGACGCAGATGTCGACACTGATACTGACACCAGTGTCGATGACGATGAGTCTAACCTGATGCCCACTAAGGCCATTCACTGCATGATTGAGGCAATGAAAGAGGTGTTACACATTTCTGATATAAATACAGGTACCACTAAAAAGGGTATTATATTTGGGGAGAAAAAACTACCCGTAGTTTTTCCCCCATCAGATGAATTAAATGAAGTGTGTGAAGAAGCGTGGGCTTTCCCTGATAAAAAATTGGTAATTCCTAAGAAGGTACTAATGGCGTTTCCTTTCCCGCCAGAGGATAGGTCACGTTGGGAAACACCCCCTAGGGTGGATAAAGCGCTCACACGTTTGTCTAAAAAGGTGGCACTACCGTCTCCGGATACGGCCGCCCTCAAGGAACCTGCTGATAGAAAGCAGGAGGCGATCCTGAAGTCTGTATACACACACTCAGGCATTATACTTAGGCCAGCTATTGCGTCAGCATGGATGTGCAGTGCTGCCGCTGCGTGGTCAGATAAACTGTCAGAAAATATTGACACACTAGACAGAGACACGATCCTGTTTACCATAGACCATATCAAAGACTCAGTCTTATATATGAGAGATGCACAGAGGGAAATCTGCCGGCTGGCATCAAAAGTAAGTGCATTGTCCATTTCTGCTAGGAGAGGCTTATGGACTCGCCAGTGGACAGGAGATGCAGATTCTAAAAGGCACATGGAAGTTTTGCCTTATAAGGGTGAGGAATTATTTGGGGATGGTCTCTCGGACCTAGTTTCCACAGCAACGTCTGGGAAGTCAGCATTTTTACCCCATGTCCCCTCACAGCCTAAGAAGGCGCCGCGAAGCAATTCCCTTCGGCAGGTTCCATGCCAGAATCTTTCAGTGGGACCTGTTGGACAAATGGTCCGGATCGCATCTTCAGATGCATCGCTTAATAACCCTGTCTCCAAGAACCAGGGTGTCTCTACTGTGGTGGCTGCAGAGTGCCCATCTTCTAGAGGGCCGCAGGTTCGGCATACAGGACTGGGTCCTGGTGACCACGGATGCCAGCCTTCGAGGCTGGGGGGCAGTCACACGGGGAAGAAACTTCCAAGGACTATGGTCGAGTCAGGAGACTTCCCTTCACATAAATATTCTGGAACTAAGGGCCATTTACAATGCCCTAAGTCAAGCAAAATCCCTGCTCCTACACCAGCCGGTGCTGATCCAGTCAGACAACATCACGGCAGTCGCCCATGTAAATCGACAGGGCGGCACAAGAAGCAGGATGGCAATGGCAGAAGCCACAAGAATTCTCCGATGGGCGGAGAATCATGTACTAGCACTGTCAGCAGTGTTCATTCCGGGAGTGGACAACTGGGAAGCAGACTTCCTCAGCAGACACGACCTCCACCCGGGAGAGTGGGGACTTCATCCAGAAGTCTTCCAGATGCTGGTAAACCGTTGGGAAAAACCACAGGTGGACATGATGGCGTCCCGCCTCAACAAAAAGTTAAAAAGATATTGCGCCAGGTCAAGGGACCCTCAGGCGATAGCTGTGGACGCTCTAGTGACACCGTGGGTGTACCAGTCGGTTTATGTGTTCCCTCCTCTGCCTCTCATACCGAAGGTATTGAGAATAATAAGAAAGCGAGGAGTAAACACAATTCTCGTGGTTCCGGATTGGCCAAGACGAGCGTGGTACCCGGAACTTCAAGAGATGATCTCAGAGGACCCGTGGCCTCTGCCGCTCAGACAAGACCTGTTACAGCAGGGACCCTGTCTGTTCCAAGACTTACCGCGGCTGCGTTTGACGGCATGGCGGTTGAACGCCGGATCCTGAAGGAAAAAGGTATTCCGGAAGAAGTCATTCCTACGCTTATTAAAGCCAGGAAAGATGTTACGGCAAACCATTATCACCGCATATGGCGGAAATATGTTGCATGGTGCGAGGCCGAAAAGGCCCCAACAGAGGAATTTCAACTAGGTCGATTTCTGCATTTCCTGCAAGCAGGAGTGAATATGGGCCTAAAACTAGGCTCCATTAAAGTACAGATCTCGGCTCTGTCAATTTTCTTTCAAAAAGAACTAGCTTCAGTACCTGAAGTTCAGACGTTTGTGAAAGGAGTGCTGCATATTCAGCCCCCGTTTGTGCCTCCTGTGGCACCTTGGGATCTCAACGTGGTGTTGAGTTTCTTAAAATCACATTGGTTTGAGCCACTAAAAACCGTGGATCTGAAATATCTCACGTGGAAAGTGGTCATGTTATTGGCCTTGGCTTCAGCCAGGCGAGTGTCAGAATTGGCGGCTTTATCATGTAAAAGCCCTTATCTGATTTTCCATATGGATAGGGCAGAATTGAGGACTCGTCCCCAGTTTCTCCCTAAGGTGGTGTCAGCGTTTCACCTGAACCAGCCTATTGTGGTGCCTGCGGCTACTAGGGATTTGGAGGACTCCAAGTTGCTAGACGTTGTCAGGGCCCTGAAAATATATGTTTCCAGGACGGCTGGAGTCAGAAAATCTGACTCGCTGTTTATCCTGTATGCACCCAACAAGCTGGGTGCTCCTGCTTCTAAGCAGACTATTGCTCGCTGGATTTGTAGTACAATTCAGCTTGCACATTCTGTGGCAGGCCTGCCACAGCCAAAATCTGTAAATGCCCATTCCACAAGGAAGGTGGGCTCATCTTGGGCGGCTGCCCGAGGGGTCTCGGCTTTACAACTTTGCCGAGCTGCTACTTGGTCAGGGGCAAACACGTTTGCAAAATTTTACAAATTTGATACCCTGGCTGAGGAGGACCTGGAGTTCTCTCATTCGGTGCTGCAGAGTCACCCGCACTCTCCCGCCCGTTTGGGAGCTTTGGTATAATCCCCTTGGTCCTTACGGAGTTCCCAGCATCCACTAGGACGTCAGAGAAAATAAGAATTTACTCACCGGTAATTCTATTTCTCGTAGTCCGTAGTGGATGCTGGGCGCCCATCCCAAGTGCGGATTGTCTGCAATACTTGTAAATAGTTATTGTTAACTAAAGGGTTATTGTTGAGCCACCTGTTGAGAGGCTCTGTTGTTTTCATGCTGTAAAACTGGATATAGTATCACGAGTTGTACGGTGTGATGGGTGTGGCTGGTATGAGTCTTACCCGGGATTCAAAATCCTTCCTTATTATGTCAGCTCGTCCGGGCACAGTGTCCTAACTGAGGCTTGGAGGGGGGTCATAGTGGGAGGAGCCAGTGCACACCAGGTAGTCATAATTCTTTCTAGAGTGCCCAGCCTCCTTCAGAGCCCGCTATTCCCCATGGTCCTTACGGAGTTCCCAGCATCCACTACGGACTACGAGAAATAGAATTACCGGTGAGTAAATTCTTATTTTTACATTGATTCAGCGTCCAGACATTACCCTCCGTGATATCACCCACTCACCCACCCAGCCCAAGGGTGGCCAACCAGTCAGAGACAAAGAGCCAAAAAATCTTGTTAGGTACGTCAAAGAGCCGAAGGCGAGCATGCAAAAATGGGGTGTGGCCTTGTGCCCGCTAGGCCACGCCCTGGTATAAAATACATTGAAAAAGCCAGATCCACATAAATACATTTTTAAAGCCAGATCCAACATAAAATACATTGAAGAATTCACTTCAGCGTAAAATAATTGAAAAAGCCAGAACCATATAAAATATAACGAAAGACGATTCACATAGTACACTTCAGCTCTCCCATGTGTCACTCCAGCCAGCTTTCCCACATGTCACTCCTGCTAGCACCCTCATGTGTCACTTCAGAGCCCCTCCCAACTCATGCCATTGTAGCAGCTCCTTATTACCCCTTTCACACCGCACAAGTATCCCGGTATCGACCCGGGTCAACACGGGTTGGTGTTCAGTGTGAATGGGCCATGGTCGAATTCCTGGGTCGCCTGACCCGATAATTCAACCCGGGTTAGAAGCAGTGTTATTCCTGGGTTGAATACCGGGTCAGTGGCAGCATAAAAAGGTTCCTGGGTCGATGGGACCCGTTTACATAGGGAGAAGCGGCACGGAGATGAGCTCATCTCCCAACGCCGCCTCCACCCCCGCTGCCGCCCCCGCCCCACCTGCAGCTATGGCAACCGAACCAGCAAATTGCCGGGTCGGGAAGCCACCTGTTTGGGTCTAATGCCGGATCCCACCCGGGAAAAAACATTTCTAATTCCCGGGTGGGATCCTGCATTGGCAATGTGAAAGGGGCTTAAGGATCCTCTGTTTGACGGTGGGTGTTTTATCTCTAGTTTCTGGCTTCCACAGTCCACAGCCCTCATAATGCTTCTGCGTGTCTTTCTGGAGTGCAGTGGTTACCAGATCTGTTGTGGTAATGTGACTTCAAGTGTCGGGAGCCACATTTAAAGGAAGAAAGAGCCACATGCGGCTCAAGAGCCACAGGTTGGCCACCCCTGCATTAGCCATCTCGGGGCTTCCAGGCTGGCAGCCCAGGTGCTGTGTTACGGAGTCAGGGCCTCTGGGGATCTGGGCGCTGCTGTGGTCGGGAGGCACTTCTGTGACATCACGCACAGTGGAGGCTCCGGGGCTCAGAGAGTATGCGGCGCAGGGAGGGCTATGAAAGCCTTCTGCTGCGCCGCTTTCATACACATCTATGCCGGTGGCCGCAGCAGCTTTTGTTCCACCTGCTCCGCGGCTGGGAGTGGGGATTGTTGATGCCGGAGGGGGCAGGCGGACTGGCAGCAGAACATAGGACGCTGCAGTAAAAGGATTTTTTATCCCCCTATCTACAGCGCAGAGACTTGCTGCAGATGCAGTGGCATACCCTCCATTTGTACCTTTTTGGCAGGCACAGTACCTTTTTTTTATGGTCTGTACCAATTTTGGGCTCTCCAAATTTCCATTGAAAGTATAGGAAAAGGGACGTTGCCACGCCACTTTTCCCATGACCATGACCCTTTTCGAATTTGTACCGATTTTTATGTGTAACTTGTTGGAGTGTGGACTTTCTACTATACCATTTAGGTATGAACTGACTTTGTTTTTAAAAATATATTTTTTTTTCTTGTTTCGTTTTTTATGCTCTGGATTTTTATCTTATATTGCTTTCTCTGTTTTTTGGATCTATAAGTCATGCTGCCATAAACATCTGAAAGACTCTGTTTATTCTTCTATTGGTTTTATTTGTTATACCCCAAATGTATGGGTGTTTTTTAATAAAAATATTTTTTTTTTGGTGGATCTATCGTGATTCTATTGCCATTTGATGACCTTTCTGGAATATTTTTATGGGAGTAACCAATGGTAACAAGCCACACTGTTGACCATCAAAAGAAACCCAGATGCGTCTGAATACAACCTTTATTGCGTGAGTAGGGTACGCCTTACATTCACCTCCTGAAGTGTTAAAAGAAACCTTTACCCGCTTTTATTGCTTCTCTTTTGTGTAAGTGAGGTACACTTACTTCCCTGGGAAAGAGGAACTCACCATCTGAATTTACAGCTTTCTGGCACAGTGGTGAATAAAAGATACCTTTATAAGCTTTAACCTATCGTTTGGAAAGTGAGTTGGGGTACGCCTCTTAGGTAGAGAAATATTGCTCTTACCGTGTGAAAAGCTAGGAAATCAAGAGAGACTTGTTTATTATTGCCTACTATTGAAACATTACTCCACATATATACACTGTTTTCATGTCAACACCAACTTGAGAGGAGAACGTTACTTCAGAAAAAGGAAAGAGATCACCTACGTCACAATTTGGAGATCAAATACATCTACGTACCTCAGGGATGTTTTGTTGAGTATATTTTTTGTTTATTTAAGCGCCTACTATTCTGGGTCCCACATATGTGTATTCAAATTTGTGGAATTATTTGAACTTTTCTGGTGAGGTTCTTTTTGCGGTGAACCGGCCTGTGGGCTGCTTCCTAGTGCGCCATTTACTAGGGATTCACAATTTTTTCTTTTGTTGAAGGGTATGTTGCTGCAGATGCAGTGAGCCTATTTTGGGGTGTGGACCTGGAGCTGAAGCTCCATCAACCCCATTGTTAATCCTGCTCTGGGAACACACAGCAGCCAAAGGGCAGAGCCTCCCATTGGTTGTAACCTCTGTGGGAGGGCGTTTCTCGCCCAATCAGCTGTGGACTGGGTGTGATAGACTTGCCGCTAACCCAATGAGAGCTCATAGCCACGCCCAGCGTTATACACACAGTCACTCTGGGCTATTATATAGGAGATTTATATTATCTGGTTATGGTCCAATAGATCTACAGTAAGGCCTACAATCAATGGGTCGACACCAAATAGTCGACATTTAAAAGAACATGGAAAGAAGATTGACCTATGAAAGGTCGACACTGGAAAAGGTAGACAGGTACAAAAGGTAGACACATGGACAAGAGAATCGACACAGAGAAAGATAGACACATTTTTGCAATTTTTTTTGTGTTGTTTATGCCGCCTCAGCACATGGACCCCCAATTAATTCTCGCTTTGCTCGCCATGCTTTGGGAAAGGCAGGTTTCTATTTCCAATCGCAGTCCACGTAGATGGTAAAGCATGGAAAAGTTTAAAACATTTAGAAAAAAAACCCTCATGTCGATCACATGTGCGTCGACCATTGGCATGTTGATCATGTGAACCTGTCGACCTTTTGTACCTGTCAGCCATAAGCACTGTTGACTTTTCATATGTTGACTTAATGAACATGTTGACCATTTGGTGTCGACCTATTAACTGTTTAACTAGACACTGTACATCTATAGACTGCATACCATATACCTGATATATAAAATTCACTGGTCTGTTTGTTTGCCAGTCTGGTTATGCATTCTGACACCCCTGCACCAATTGGAAAGAAGCCAACGTGAGGGGATTGGATGAAAACTTCACAGAGTGATGACATTTGGGGTCATTCCGAGTTGATCGTAACTGTGCTAAATTTAGCACAGCTACGATCATGAACTCAGACATGCGGGGGGACGCCCCGCATGTCAGTGCCACCCCCCCCCCCCCCCGCGCAGAAGTGCAAAGGCATCGCACAGCCTCCTTCCACCGTGGTTCAAAATCTTTCAGTACCAACGCATTATCTTCATTCAGAATTTTCTGCCTTGAGGTGTGATCCTTCAGGATTTTTATGCCTCCGAAAACCTTAAAACCAATAAAATACTCACTCCCCGCCACTGCCAGGCTCTCAGTCACCGTACACGTTCCCGCTCTCCCGCCTTATATATATATATATACAGTTGACCAGTTGTGTAAAGGCTATGTATAACTCTTTGTGTAGGGGACAGGTCAATGCTGTGGAAACCATAAAGCCAGAATACATAATACATATGACATATCCCTATTAATTCAAGTAGCAATATCTGGTCTGTATTTTATTGAATATCACTTCATGGTCGCCTGGCTTAGATCAACAAGAAACACAAAGGATTCTGATGTGCATGAATGTGTGTTTAAGCACACAATCAGGAATCTGCAAATCTTTAGCTATTGTATCATATCTGGCTTCTTGTTTGTTAGAGACAATGACAACACGGTATCAATGGGATCATCACCAAACCTCAATTGTTCATGTTAACAATTGAGGCAAACAATGGTATTTATACATTTAATCAAAGGTCCATCTTCCATGGACACAATGCCTGTGTGGACAAAACAATCTGATATGTTTAAGACATTATTTGATTTGTGGTTTTTTTTTTGGATGTAACATATTTGAATGTATGTAAGAAATATTTGCTATTGTGTTACAGTATGATATTTATTAACAAATGCGTCTTCTGATAGCATGCGTATTTGACGCATGCATCATTGACGCATCCATTAGTAAATGCCATAGTGTATTCTAAATATTGATATATGCAATTTGACTTTAACAAACGTTTTAGGATTTACTCCATTATCAAGCAGGAACAATGGACATAGACAAAACACAGAGGACTCACCTAAATAGAGTTACAAGGGAAGTTCCCCCATGCCAAACAGCTGAGACAAGCGCCAGGTCTCCTGCTGCTTCCAGGAACATGCTCCTGTCCGCAACATCACACCCGGTCGCGTCACAGAGATGAGCCGCTACATGGAGGGCTTGGTGGTAACCATGACAACCTGGGTTTGCGGGATGGCTATGGGGAGAGGGAGTGTAATAAAGTGGCTTATTAGGAGAATATATTATGAAGACAAGAATGGCATCACAAATGTACTGAGATACAGACTAATACTTCAGTATTATCCACAATTATCTTCAATAAGAGAAGAATAGGGGTCATGATTAATAAAGCTGAAAGGCAAGAGACATTCTAGAAGAATATAATAGGCTACACAAAATGTAATAAATAGAGGCAATATGGCGGCAAGGGTAAGAATGATAGGAAGATGTTCAAATATATTTGCTTGTTCAAATATATGTATCTTGTCTGTAGAACCATGAAGTCTCTAGCTGCAGTAGTCTTTTTCCTCGGTCGCCACCCCTACGATCATCTGGAACCTGGTCAATGATGATGTAATGAAGAGTGGACAGATTGTGTTTGACACTTCCAAAGTATCATATAACGTCGACAAGTGATGCATCCTAGGCAAGTATAGCAGCCACCCGGTTTCCTTTGAACAGATGGCGGTACAAGATGTGAAATATCAGTTTTGACAATCCAACCTCTAATGTTTCTTCCATGTTTACAACAGGACATGATCCCGGTCCATTTCAGATTTCTCAGGTCTTTATCTTGCTGAAGTGATCTAATGGAATTCCTAATGGTCGTGTCTGCTGTATTGAATTGATGGGCCCAAAATATATGATCAGCTGGAGAATCATGTGTAGTAACTTTATTGAGAGTATCTCTATGCGGAATCCGGTTGATTTTTATTTATTTTTTGCTGCCCCCACTGCATCCATCTTGTATCCCCTCTTTTGGAATTTTTGAACCATGGAATCAATTTGTGGTTCTAATTGAGATTCATTACTGGTAATCTGGTTTGCTCTCAGTAATTGTGGATATGGAAGTCCATTGATTAAAGAGGGTGGATGGTGGTTTTGGGCAAGTAAAAATGTATTGCGATCTGTAGATTTTGTAAAGAATGAAGTCGTGATCATGTTCTCATGCACGTGTATCGACACATCAAGGAAATTAATATGATAGGGCACTCCAAATAATTATTCTATCCATATGGTTCTTAAAGAGTTCTTCCGGGCCCGTTCACATTAGCAGTACATCATCGATGTAGCGCATGTAAAAATGAATATATTGCGCTACATCAAAAGAAAAAACTGGTGAACCCCGTACGCTGGACATGAAGAATTGGTTATTAAAAAAAGAAATAATTACTTTTAAGTGTCAATTCAAGCAAAGAAATAAAAAAAGCCACACCGGGGCCATTATATTCAGCACATTTCTAAAAGGTGTTTGGTTGCCGACAGGCCATCATCATGAGGGATACTTGTATAAAGGCTCTTGATGTCCATGGAGCATAACCAAGTGTGGTCAGGGATGGACCCAAGATCCTGTAATTTCAATAGCAGGGACGTGGTATCTTGTAAGTAACTTCGTTGCGATGGAACGCAAGGTTTGAGGTAGAAGTCCAGAAATGTCACCACCAAACTATACAGGGAACCGCGTGCAGAGATGATTGGTTTCCCAGGAGGTTTTGAGAGATTTTTATGAATCTTGGGGAGACAATATAGGATAGGCGTACGGAGAAAATCAATTTTAAAGGATACTGCTAAATCCTTTGGCATGATGTTTGAAAGAACCGCTTCATATTGAGTTTTGTCTAGTTCAGCCTTCTATAAACTGGTGGAATCACGTTGTAATCGAGTGTATATACAGGTGTATCTGCAGGTTTGGAATACACCTTCGTTTTATAATCAGAATCATTCAGAACAACAATTCCCCCACCTTTGTCCGCAGGAAGAAATACCACATCCTGGTAGCTGCTAAGTTGTTTAAGAGCTGCCCAATCCTTCTTTTCTACCTGCTATATATATATATATATATATATATATATATATATATATACAGTGCATCCGGAAAGTATTCACAGCGCTTCACTTTTTCCACATTTTGTTATGTTACAGCCTTATTCCAAAATGGAAGAAATTCATTTTTATCCTCAAAAATCTACACACAAATCCCCCCATAATGACAACGTAAAAAAAAGTTTTTTTTGTGATTTTGCAAGTGTATTAAAAATAAAAAGCTAAGAAATCACATGTACATAAGTATTCACAGCCTTTGCTATGAAGATCAAAATTGAGCTCAGATTCATCCTGTTTCCACTGATCATCCTTGAGATGTTCTTACAGCTTAATTGGAGTCCATCTGTGGTAAATGCAGTTGATTGGACATGATTTGAAAGGCACACACCTGTCTTTATAAGTTCCCACACTTCACAGTGCATGTCTGAGCACAAACCAAGCATGAAGTCAAAAGGAATTGTCTGTAGACCTCCGAGACAAGATTGTCTCGAGGTACAAATCTGGGGAAGGATACTGAAAAGTATCTGCTGCTTTGAAGGTCCCAATGAGCACAATGGCCTCCATCATCCGTAAATGGAAGAAGTTCGGAACCACTCTTCCTAGAGCTGGCCGGCCGTCTAAACTGAGTGATCGGGGGAGAAGGGCTCTAGTCAGGGAGGTGACCAAGAACTCGATGGTCGCTCTGTCAGAACTAGAGCATTCCTCTGTGGATAAAGGAGAACCTTCCAGAAGGATAACCACCTCTGCAGCAATCCACCAATCAGGCCTGTATAGTAGAGTGGCCAGACAAAAGCCACTCCTTAGTAAAAAGCACATGGCAGCCCACCTGGAGTTTGCCAAAATGCACCTGAAGGACTCTCAGACCATTAGAAACAAAATTCTCTGCTCTGATTGAACTCTTTGGCATGGATGCCAGGTGTCATGTTTGGAGGAAACCAGGCACCGCTCATCACCAGGCCAATACCATCCCTACAGTGAAGCATGGTGGTGGCAGCATCATGCTGTGGGGATGTTTCTTAGTAGCAGGAACTGGGAGACTAGTTAGAGGGAAAGATGAATGCAGCAATGTACAGAGGCATTCTGACCTCAGACTTGGGCAACGGTTCATCTTTCAGCAGGACAACGACCCTAAGCACACTGCCAAGATATCAAAGGAGTGGCTTCAGGACAACTCTGTAAATGTCCTTGAGTGGCCCAGCCAGAGCCCAGACTTGAATCCGATTGAACATCTCTGGAGAAATCTGAAAATGGCTGTGCACCGACGCTTCCCATCCAACCTGATGGAGCTTGAGAGGTGCTGCAAAGAGGAATGGGAGAAACTGCCCAAAGATAGGCGTGCCAAGCTTGTGGCTGCATATTCAAAAAGACTTGAGGCTGTAATTGCTTCCAAAGGTATATCAACAAAGTATTACGCAAAGGCCGTGAATACTTATGTACATGTGATTTCTTAGTTTTTTATTTTTAACTAGGTGATTCATCGCACCCTACGGGCGCTCTTCACACCATCGTAAGGGGCTACGCCCCCTTAACCCTTGCACGCCTTTGTAGCATGCAATTTTTGTATTATATGGAATATTACCTCCAGTCATAATTGTGTGAGTGATTAAATATTGCACGGACAAAGGGCGTGCGATGGTTAAGGGGTCATAGTCCCTTGCAACAGCGTGAACAGTGCATGCAGGGCCTGATGAATCACCTAGTAGGTGCTGTGGTAGGGGGAGTGGCGGGTGCGGGGAAGACGCAGATGGGGCCGGGGGTGCTGCGGGTGGAGGAAGGGTGGTTGCGGGGGTTCTGCGGTGAGGGAGGGGCTGGTGCAGTGGTGCTGTGGGTGGGGTTGGGGAGGGGCAGTTGCATGAATGCAACGGGTAGGGGACAGGAGCCGCCGCGGGTGAGGGAGGAGCGATGGCAGGGGTGCCGCGGGTGGGGGAGGGGCAGGTGTGGGGGTGCTGCGGGTGGGGGTGGGGGTCCGGAGCCACCACGGGTGGTGGAGGGGGGTGTCAGAGTCGGCCATAGGCATAGGCAAACTAGGCAATTGCCTAGGGCATTTGATATGCCATGGGGCATCAGCAGCTTCTGCTGATTAAAATGATATGCGGCATGCCTATATTCTGTGTGTAGCATTTCATATGCAGATACAGCCACAGTCTCACACAGTATATAGGCATGCTGCATATCATATTAATCAGCAGAAGCTGCTTGTGCATCCTAGCCACATAGCAATGCAAATAAGATGAATTTTCATAAAAGAAAGGTGCCCGACATTAGCATTGAGGCAAGATTTATGAGGACACGTCTGTATCCAAGCTGATGCAGAGGTCACAGTGTTAGTGGCAGTGTGAGTGCTGTGTGCATGTGAATGGGTTGGTTGTGCAGTAGTGTTTAGAATATGTGTAAGGAGCATTATGTGTGTCATGTAAAAATGCATTAATAATGTGCAACATATGTGTAAAGGGGCACTATGTGTGTCATTATGTGTATAAGGGCATTACTAATGTGCGGCATATGTGTAACAGGGTACTACTGTATGTGTGTCATTATGTGTATTGGGGCACTAATAATGTGCAGCAAATGTGTAGGGGGCACTATGTGTGTCATTATGTGTATAAGGGCATTAATAATGTGCGGCATATGTGTAAGGGACATTATGTGCAAAAGGGCATTAATAAAGGTTGTCATAATGTGTAAGGCACATTATGTTTATAAGGACATTAATAATGTGTCTCATATGTGTAAGGGGCATTACTGTGTGAAATTATGTGTATAAGGTGCTCTACTATGTGGTGTTGCGTATAGAAAGGGCACTACTGTGTCGTCTAATGTGAATAAAGAGCAATAGGGTGTGGTGTAATGTGAATAAGGAGCAATTCAGTGTGATGTAATGTGAATAAGGGTCTCTACTGTTAGGAGTAACGTTTATAAGGTAAAGTGATACTACTGTGGGATGTAAAATGAATTATGGACACTATCGCATGATCAAATGTGAATAAAGTTGCAGTACTGTGTGATGTAATTGGAATTGGGGTTACTATTGTGTGGCCATGACCCTTGCCAGCAAAAACACCCCCCTTTTTGGGCTGTGCGCCAAATGTGCGAACTGTTCCTATTTAAAATATAGGGGGTACAAACACCAAAATAAGGACTGCTATGGGTGAGGGGTGATGGTGCTGGGAAAGAGGTGCAAGGTCAGTGGCGGAACCAGCGGTGGTGCTAGGGGGCACCAGCCAAAATCTTGCCTAGGGCATCATATTGGTTAGGGCCGGCTCTGGGGTGTGTGAGGGTGCCACGGATGGAGCCCGGATGTACTGCGAGTGGGGGAGAAGTGGGTAATGCTTCTTTTCCTGGAAGCAGCTAAGCTGCTCTCCTCCCTTTGGCAGTGGCTCTCCCGGAGACTCGTACAGCAGCCAAGCAACCAGTCACTAATGTTAGCACCGGTGACCCAACGCACCGCATTACAGAGAAGAAGATGCACTCAATAAACTACAGCTCCCAGCAGCCCTTAACGCCGGAATCCTTCGGCGCTAAGGCATACCTCCCAACTTTGGCTCCCCTGAAAAGGGGGCGTCATCTATGAAAAGGGGGCGTGGCTTCTCGGGAAGACCCGCGATCGCGAGCCACGCCCCCGATTTCATCACTGAGGGGGCATGTCCAGCGCTCCGTGAGCAGCTGGCATGCCCCCTCTCCCTCTGTCTACAATGAATAGACGCGGTGCGCATGCGCACAGCGTCTATTCACCGCTGCTCTGCTAAGCAGGGCAGCGAGAGACTGAGCCTCCCAACTGTCCCCCCCCACCGCGGGACACTGCGGCCCGCGGGTGGGACAGCGGGACAGACCCAAAAAAACGGGACTGTCCCGCGAAAATCGGGACAGTTGGGAGGTATGGCTAAGGGCTGCTGGGAGCTGTATTTTATTTAGTGCGTCTACTTCCCTGTAATGCGGCGCTTTGGGACACCGGCGCTAACAATAGTGACTGGCTGGCAGAACTGACTGACTCACTGAATCAATGTAAAAGGTGAGAGTGCTGTGCAGTGTCAGTGACACTGCACACCCACTGCACTGCACAGCACTGTCACCTTTTACATTGATTCAGCATCCAGACATTACCCTCCGCGATATCACCCACTCTATCCGTTACATTAGCCATCTCGGGGCTTCCAGGCCGGCAGCCCAGGTGCTGTGTTATGGAGTCAGGGCCTCTAGGGATCAGAGAGTGTGCGGCACAGGGAGGGCTAGGAAAGCCTTCTGCTGCACCGCTTTCATACACATGTATGCCAGTGGCTGCAGCAACTTTTGATCCACCTGCGCCGCGGCTGGGAAATGGGGATTGTTGATGCCAGAGGGGGCAGGCGGACTGGCAGCAGAACATCGAATGCTGCAGTAAAAGGATTTTTTTATTCCCTATCTACAGTGTACTTGCTGCAGATGCAGTGGCATACTCTCCAACTGTACCTTTTTGGCAGGTACAATACCTTTTATTTATGGTCTGTACTGATTTTTGGCTCTCCAATCTTCCATTGAAAGTGTAGGAAAAGGGGCATAGCCACGCCACTTTACCCGTGGCCACGCCCCCTTTTCAAATTTGTACCCATTTTTATGTGTAAATTGTTGGATGGTATGTTGCTGCAGATGCATTGGGCCTATTTTGGGGTGTGGATCTGGAGCTGCAGCTCCAACAGCCCCATTGTTAATCCTGCTCAGGGAACACACAGCAGAGCCTCCCATTGGATATAACCTGTGTGGGAGGG
Source organism: Pseudophryne corroboree (assembly GCF_028390025.1). NCBI lineage: Eukaryota > Metazoa > Chordata > Amphibia > Anura > Myobatrachidae > Pseudophryne > Pseudophryne corroboree. The sequence continues at coordinate 242,355,230 of NC_086445.1, read as the reverse complement.
CGTTTCTCGCACAATCAGCTTTGGACTGGGTGCCCAATGAGAGCTCCTAGCCACACCCAGCATTATACAGACAGTCACTCTGGGCTATTATATAGGAGATGGTGGTGCAGTGTAAAGGAGGCTCCACTGCGGCCCACAGGAGGGTCCTTGGGACAGTGTTCGAACAGCAGGACTGTACCGCTGAAATAGGCACAGTTGGGAGCTATGCACATGAGGCCAGGTATAATTCTCCTGTGACCTCTGCAAGTGGGCTTGACTTATGAGGGGGCATTACAGACATAAATTAGACGTGGTGCTCTATCCTCAGTGGGTGCTATCTCTTGAATTTAGCTCAGCTTTTAGGTGCTTGATAAATTGCTCTAATTTGCAGGGAATTGTGGTTTTCATTATTACTTTGCTGAATGGTTCCGCTATTGCTAAATTGTCCCAATACTTATGCTGCTTTCACATCGCAAAACCTGCTTTTAAAATGGTATTTGAAACGGTTCTTAAAACGGGTCTGAGCAGTTAAACCCCTTTCACATCTCATGTTGTAACCAGTAAATTACCATTTCATTACCGTTTTGGTACCTTTCACACTGAACCCGTTTCACCCATAGAAAACAGTGGTTGTCATTATAAATGGACTTTTCTGGCCCACACATTATTAATAATTATTAATTAATTCATTATTAATAATTTGGATAGTCGTACGATGGAACCCAGCAGCTTGAAGCATTTTTGCTATGTTTTTATATATGAGGGTATCCTTGACTGTCCCAGTAATTTGGCAGCAGATTTCCTCATCCCCTCTGATCCTAAAGCAGCTCCCTCACCTCTTCATCACTCCAATTAGACATTTTATAATGGCTTTGCAGTCTAAACGTTTATAAAGCCACTCTCACATGTGTCTCCTGTGTTTTCCAAGCTGTTTCCTGGTTGTGGCAGCTGACATCACACATGGAGACAGCCTATGACCTGCTGGGGCTTGCAAATACCGTTTCAGACCCTTTCACACTGCACAGTGAAATGGGACTGAAACGGGTAGGACCCTTCTTTTTTACCGTTTCAAAATACAGGTATTTTGAAAACGGTAAATTGAAGGGGACCCTTTCACATCGCAGCTTGACCCGTTTAGGAAGCCAGTTAAAACGGCAAAATACCGGGTACAAGCTGCGGTGTGAAAGGGGTATCACTATTGCTGAGTTGTCCCAATACTTACTATTGCTAATTTGTCCCAGTACTTAGATTGCTTTGATCATGAGCAACAGTTGTTTTGACTTGATTAAGATGTGATAAAAAGACCCCATAGTGCTATATAAAATTAATTTAGGATTTACTATTCAATAGAACATTTATCTAGAGTTTGATGTCACTGTATTATGATTGTGCCCAGGGGTCACCATACATTATTCATGCACTACTTCAATTCAATTATGAGTACAAAGAACTTATTATAATATAAAAAATGTCTGCAGTCAAGATTTTCATGAGACAGTTCCAAAAGCAGTGAGCCCTCCCACATCAGGGCCATGGTCTTACAGAAATATGGGCCTAACTCAGACCTGATCGCTAGGCTGCGTTTTCATACAGCCCGCGATCAGGTATGAACTGCACATGCATATGTACCACAATGCACAAGCGCGTCGGCCCGCAGTGATGGGGATGGGCGGGCAGCGACGGGATGGTGCGAGAAAAGAGATCGCACAAGCGATCGCAAGTTGAATGACAGGAAGAAGCCATTTGTGGGTGGCAATTGACCGTTTTTAAGGAGTGTCCAGAGAAACGCAGGAGGGACCAGGCGTTTGAAGGGAGGGTTTCTGACGCCAGCTCCGGCCCCGATCATCGCACTGGGAGAGTTAGTCCTGGTCTGTGCAGAGACTGCACAAACTTCTGTTTGTGCAGCTCTCCTGCACATGCGATCGCACGCCTGCACAGCGATTTCCCCCTCCCCATGTAGGCGACGACTACCTGATCGCAGGGATGCAAAACACGAACCCTAGCGATCAGGTCTGAATTAGGCCCTTTGTCTTGGTTTGCCTGTATCTGCATGTGGTGTGATGTGGGGAACCTAATTTGGCCCAACTTCTGTTATGTCATAACATGGATTTTTTTTTACGCAATCTTTATTGAAAAAATAAATGAACATGGAAACAATACCTACAGAAAAGTCAGCAATTAGTGTTTTTAATACTCTAGGTATAGACTGTCAGTGGCAAACGCAGGATTTGCATGGGGGGGGTTTCCAGAACTGGGCGGAGCCAATCACGGGGGTGGGGACTGAGGTGACCCAGTATATGCTGGGTCCATAAAACTAGTGTGTCTGTGTGTGTGTGTATATATATATATATATATATATATATACACATATATCTACACACACACACATATATATATATATACATACATACATACATACACACACACACACACACACACACATACATATACACGGGTGGTCTTCAGTATGCCGGCGGTCGGGCTCCCGGCGACCAGCATACCGGCGCCGGGAGCCTGACCGCCGGCATACCGACACTTATTCTCCCTCGATGGGGGTCCACGACCCCCCTGGAGGGAGAATAGAATAGTGTGGCGCGCGTAGCGTGGCGAGCGCAGCGAGCCCGCAAGGGGCTCATTTGCGCTCGCCACACTGTTGGTAAGCCGGCGGCCGGCCTCCCGGTGCCGGTATGCTGGTCGCCGGGAGGCCGGCCGCCGGGAGATCGTAGTGAACCCATATACACATATACATAGCATATTAAACATGCATACATATATATATATATATATATATATACACACACACATACAGTACACATATATATTTACACATGTATATATATATATATATCATATGTGTGTGTGTGTTTAAATGTATGTATGTATGTATATACATGTGTATATATGTAGGCACATGGATATATATGTACTATAATTAAAATAAAGTAAACTTTTATTGCACTTGCAAGTGCCACCAGGAAGACAGCAGGCTGCAGAGGACACTAGACAGTCATTAATAATACTCATGCAGCTAAAAAAAAAAAAAAAAAAAAAAAAAAAATTTTTTTTTTTTTTTTTTTTTTTAGTGGAGGGGGGTTTCTGGGTACTCGGAAACCCCCCCTGGGTGCGCCACTGACTGTAATGGGGATTTTTATTAGGTATAAGTCTTAATTATGGGTGTGGTATGATATATCGACATTCATTAGACATCATGGGCGAGAGTCTAATGTTTTTACCACCAGCAGCCACTAGATGGCGTCAAATGGTGCTATTCTAATGTAGCTCCGTTCCGGTGCGATCATCTGCCGGTGTCTACATTTCAGCTCGCACCCATCGCCGGAAACGAGCTGAAATATGTGAAAAGTGATCCTGATCGTGCACATTAGTTTACGCGGCTAAACCCGACAGTAATAGGCGCGATCAGCGCGATAGGGGACCTCATTTGTATATCATCCCCTGCGACCTCCCGTCACTTTATATAGTTTTTTATATAGCGTAGCAAATTCAGTCGTGCTTTACAACTGGACACAATGATAAAACAAAACTGGGTGATAACAAACAGTTATAGAGGTAGGAAGGCCCTGCTCGCAAGCTTACAATAGATTTTCAGCCTAATGATTACATTCCCTTCATAACAGTGTTGACAGAATCAATATTTCCTTGCTTCCCAATACATGTGTTGTTCTATTTTACATATATTGGTACAATAGAAGCTCTTTATATTAGAGATGAGCGGGTTCGGATTTACTCGGTTCTTTATGCCAGAATTATCGCCATTCTTATTTTCTGGATTTTTCTTATTGGCTAACAAAAACACGTGACGTCCGATAGCCAATACGGAGATTCGGGTAAATCCGAGTAAAACCGAACCCGCTCATCTCTACTTTATATTAGAAAGCAATTCCATTAGCAAAGATTAGATAAATAGGACACCTATGTTGAGCAAAGAGTATACATTTCAGCAGAGTGTTTTTAGAAGGCTGAAATCAGTGCAACTTTTACTTATATAAAAGGATATTGGCATGTCATGTTCTAAGTGCTTCTGACTGTTTATATGGCAAGGCATGTACAAATAGCTCTGTATCTCTGTAACTGGAAGCTGCCAACTGCAGAGAGTTCAACTAAGGGAAAGGCAGCACCTCTGTAATTGGAATTCATTGGGCACAATACACTTCTGAAAAACGACAGGACAGAGAATGCTGACAAAGAGGCGCTCGTTCAACCATATGTGAAGTAGTCCGGAGCATTCACACTACTCCACTTAATGATGTTTTCCCAGCGAAGGGTTCTAGTCCACTAAAAGAGCCATAGCTGTTAGAGTTAATGCATTACCAATAGCACTCTAGTGTGATTCCAAAATGGAATATTTGTGTTCAAACCAATCATATAAGACAGGCATGGCCAACCTGTGGCTCTCCAGCTGTTGTGAAACTACAAATCCCAGCATTTACTGTGTCAGTTTTGTTATTAGGGAATCATAAAACTGTATGTAGCAGGGCATGCTTGGACTTGTAATTTTACAAAAGCTGTAGAGCCACAAATTGGCCAGGCCTAATATAAGGTATTGTTATATCAAATATTTTTTTTTTATGTAAACTGTTTTTATTGCGACAATAGACATACAAGTTAAACAACAAATTTCTGATAATAGAAGACAGAATCATTGCAGATCAAACAGCAAGAAATCAAAACTTAGGGGGTAATTCCAAGTTGATCGCAGCAGGATTTTTATTAGCAGTTGGGCAAAACCATGTGCACTGCAGGGGAGGCAGATATAACATGTGCAGAAAGAGAAAGGGGCCCTACTCACTGGCCGACCCGCCGCCGAGCTGCCCGACGGCGGATACGGCAGACGAGCGACCCGGCGGCGGGGGGGCAGTGAAGTTTCTTCACTCCCCCCGTCACGCGGCTGCATTGAAGTGCAGGCAAATATGGACGAGATCGTCCATATTGGCCTGCATGCACAGCCGACGGGAGACCAGCGATGAACGAGCGCGGGGCCGCGCATCATTCATCGCTGGAGTCTCCACACTGAAAGATATGAACGAGTTCTCGTTCATTTATGAACGAGATCGTTCATATCTTTCAAAAAATCGGCCAGTGTGTAGGGCTTATTAGATTTGGGTGGGTTATTTTGTTTCTGTGCAGGGTAAATACTGGCTGCTTTATTTTTACACTGCAAATTAGATTGCAGATTGAACACACCACACCCAAATCTAACTCTCTCTGCACATGTTATATCTGCCTCCCCTGCAGTGCACATGGTTTTGCCCAACTGCTAACAAAAATCCTGCTGCGATCAACTTGGAATTACCCCCTTAGTCTTCTAAAATATGAAAAAACATTGTCTATTTTCAGTCTCAAACAAATATATAGAGATAACATTATGATAAAACAGTGTAAAAAGAGAGGCTAAGAAAAAAGAAAAGAAAGAAGAAGGAACGGATAGAAAAGAGGGGGAAGAGAGGGTAGAGATACCGCAAAAATTAGAAATAGGTGAGTTTGTCTAAATGCCCAAACGGGCCTCACAGTAGATTAGAGGAAGGGTACAACTGGCAGGTGGTCTGAAATATGCTGAGAAATTATCAGGATCAGTAGTAGGAGAGAGTCTAAATAGACATGTAGGTCCTATATACAGGTGACTCCTTAAAGTCATACCAGGGAAACCAAATGGCTGTAAAATCAATGGATCTTCCCAATGAGAAGGAAATAAGATCCTCCATATCTAAAAAGAAATCAATCCTGTTAAACCATTGTTTGATCGAAGGAGGTGAGGTTGACCTCCAGAGAGTCGGTATAACGGCCTTGGCCGCATTGCTAAGATGTCTCAGTAGTGAGCTCTTATAGGTGTGTGAGCCTACAGAGGTGAGGCTGAGGAGCCAAAACTCCGGGTCTTTAGGGACTACATCTCCCAATATCAATTCTGAACATTTAAAAACTTCCCTCCAAAAGGAAATTATAAGAGGACAGTCCCACCATATATGCAAAAAGCTACCTGGGGCTCTCCTACATCGCCAGCAAAGGTTCGAGAGAGTAGGAAACATCTTATAAAGCACCAAAGGGGTCCTGTACCATCTATATATGAGTTTATAAAGAGTTTCCATTGTTGACAAACATAAAGAGCTTGCCTGGGAATTACGGAATATAGATTCCCAATTAGATTGTATCGCCAACTTCGGCATTTCCTTCTCCCAAGTACTCATGAAAGTAGGGGGTTGTGGGAAGAGGTCCTCCATGATAATCACATAGATTTGTGATATGTTGTGTGTGGGAGGTTGAGGAGAAACGCATTTTTTCAAAAGCGGTAAGATTTCTAGTTATGTCAGAGAGATTCTTGGAGGATGTTAAGAAATGATGAACCTGGAGAAAAATCGGGATTCGGTATATTCCAAAGAGATTGAATATCTGAAAATGAACGCACCCTTCCCGAGCTTACCAGCTGACCAACCCTGAAAAGCCCCACCCCTGCGCATGAGGTGAAGGCCGTTCCATGGAGACCCGGAATTGTTAGGCGCCGAGGGTCCGCCCGTCAGTGCGGCCCGGCGCCTAGCAACTAGGGACGCCGCAGGCAGACAGCCGCCGGCTCCCTAGCAACGCTAGACGCCGGGCGCACGGAGCCGATCAGACCCTAGCAACGGGGACGCCACGGTCGGACCGCGTTCCCCGTTGCTGGGTCTTAATTAATCAGTGCAAGTGTGTTCTGGCCGTGCAGCATGCAGCTGCACGGCATCATTGTGTGATTGCCCTGTATGGATCATGATTGGAGGGCTCCCAGATTTAAGCACTCTCAGGACTTCTCACAGACGCCGGTGATAGCTTCCTGTTTGCTGTGTCAGTTACAGAGAGTTTCCAGTCCTGCTCAATCCGGTTGTTCCTGTCCTCAGTGATCCAGTACTCGGAATTTGTCATCTATTCCTGGAGTCCGACCGAGCACCTTTAACATCCTGTGGTGTTCGTGAGTCGCGGCGTAGCCGTGTGTTGCGGCTTGACCGCTTACTATTTATTATTTAGTTTCTTTGTGTTCCGGAGCTTTTGCGGAGAATTCCGCTCCCACAAATCCACTCTGGTATCCAGCGGTGCTGGATAGGAGTAACGGATCAGTGGATCTTTTGGTTGTCCTTTTCCCTGGCGGTTTGTCCGCACATACTTTTGGTTTAAGTTAGATAGCTTGTAACCCCTGGCCTGGTTGCTTAGTCAGAGGGCCCCTTGTTATCACCCTGTCTCGGATTTCCCTTTGTCTCCCATTAAGACCTGAGGGGGCATCGGGGTTGGGCAGACATAATCCGCCCTTCGAACGCGGCTGCCATGGGCTCAAGCAACCATAGTCTCGCAGGGGATTTCTGATAACACGGGCGAGACAACGGAGTTAGGGCGCCAGGGGTTACTAGGCTTTCCTGCTCCCGTAACCAGCATATCTTTCCAGTACCCAGACCTCTGCCATAAGATCTCCTCTGGTCTGGAGTACGGGAATCATAACATTATCACCGGCCCACTAAAAATTTAAATTAAACAGGAGTTAATTTTTTCCCTTATTCAGTTGGGAGATTTGTCAGCCTCATGAATCCCACCGGTGTTGGGCCAAATCCTGGCCAGCTTTTAGTTAGCCAGATTCAAGAGCTTACCCAGATGGTTCAGGATCTGTCCCTTCGGGTGAGGTCACAGGAAGATCTGTTACGGACTTCCCCGAGGGTCATTCCTGAACCAAATGCATCTGCCTGACCGTTTTTCTGGGGATAGAAAGCAGTTTTTTTAATTTTAAAGAGTCTTGTAAACTGTATTTTCGTTTAAGACCAGTCTCCTCAGGTACGGAATCTCAGCGGGTAGGAATTATTATTTCTTTGCTACAGGGGGATCCTCGGACCTGGGCTTTTGGTTTAAAGACAGACGATCCGGCTTTATTGTCTGTAGACGCCTTTCTGGGGTCTTTAGGGCTATTGTATGACGACCCTGATAGAGAGGCATCCGCCGAGAGTCAGTTGCGTGCTCTCAGACAGGGTAGGAATCCCGCAGAGATTTATTGTACGGAGTTTCGCCGTTGGTCGAACGACTGTGGATGGAATGACCCAGCCCTGCGCAGTCAGTTTCGCCTCGGCTTATCCGAGTCTATAAAAGACAGTCTCCTTCAGTATCCCGCTCCTGAGACTCTCGATAAACTCATGGAGCTCTCTATTAAGATTGATCGTCGTCTCAGAGAGCGGAGGGCTGAAAAAGGAGCATCTGTCGGGTCTACTCCTTGTGTTTTTTCCATTCCTGTGGACATAGAGGAGCCCATGCAGATAGGCCTCTCCAAACTGTCTCCTGAAGAAAGAACCAGAAGGCAAAATTCTGGTCTTTGTTTATACTGTGGGGGTAAGGGACATTTTGCCCGTAGTTGTCCGAACAAGTCGGGAAACGCCTCGACCAAGTGAGTTGTGAGGGGGTTCACTTTGGTCTGCAGCTTATCTCCTCAAATAATTCACTGTTGGTTCCAGCTAAAGTTTCCTTTGGCAGCCTCTGTTCCTCGGTCTCGGCTTTTGTGGACAGTGGAGCTGCAGGGAACTTTATGGATTTAACATGGGCCAAGGCCTTAGGTATTCCTCAGTTAGCCTTGGGTAGGTGTATCACCATGCATGGTTTAGATGGGAGTCCCTTGTCCAATGGGGTTATTTCTCTCTGTACACCTCCTGTTCTACTTTCGGTAGGAGCTCTGCATTCTGAAAAGATTGAGTTTTTCCTTACCCATTGCCCAGCAGTTCCTGTGGTTCTGGGTCACCCTTGGCTGGCCTTTCATAATCCCATCATTGATTGGCAGTCGGGGGAGATCTTACAATGGGGTACCATCTGTAATAAGGAATGTATTACGCTTCCCATCAGAATAGCTGCTGTCATTCCCGCACCCATTCCTGTGGAATACCAGGATTTTGTTGATGTGTTTTCCAAGGGCAATGCGGATATTCTGCCTCCCCATAGGCCTTATGATTGTGCTATTGAGTTAATTCCTGGTGCCACTTTGCCTAAGGGAAGGTTATATGCATTGTCCGGACCTGAAACTGTGGCCATGAATGAGTATGTTAAGGAAAGCCTAGGGAAAGGATTTATCAGGCCATCTAAATCCCCTTTAAGTGCAGGCTTCTTCTTCGTGGAGAAGAAGGATGGATCACTCAGACCTTGCATTGATTTTAGAGCCTTGAATAAAATCTCAGTAAAGAATACTTACCCTTTGCCGCTGATTTCTGTCCTCTTTGATCAGCTACGTTCGGCTGTGATTTTTTCTAAGATTGACCTGAGAGGAGCATATAACCTTATCAGAATCAAGTCAGGGGATGAGTGGAAAACGGCATTCAGTACTCAGTCAGGCCACTATGAGTATCTGGTTATGCCATTCGGCCTGTCCAACGCTCCGGCAGTTTTCCAGGATCTCATTAACGATGTGCTCCGTGAATTTCTTGGAAGATTCGTTGTAGTCTACTTAGACGATATTTTGATATATTCTGACTCTATAGAACAACATGTTACCCAGGTGCGTCAGGTTCTAAAAAAATTACGTGAAAATCACCTATATGCCAAGCAGGAGAAGTGTGAATTTCATGTCACGGAGGTATCCTTTTTAGGGTACATTATTTCCCCTCGGGGATTCTGTATGGAACCAAAGAAGCTCCAAGCCATCCTTGGTTGGGCGCAACCCACCAATTTAAAAGCAATTCAGCGCTTTTTAGGGTTTGCGAATTACTATAGAAGATGTATTCACTCTTTCTCTGACCTAGTGGCTCCCATTGTGGCATTGACTAAAAAGGGAGCAGATCCTACCAACTGGTCACGTGAAGCAGAGTTATCTTTTCAGGCCTTGAAACAAGCCTTTGTCTCAGCCCCTGTCCTCAGACATCCCAACCCAGAATTGCCTTTCATTGTTGAGGTTGATGCCTCGGAGGTTGGAGTAGGGGCTATCCTATCTCAGAAGGATCCGGATTCCCTAGAATTACATCCCTGTGCCTTTATGTCCAGGAAATTCTCGTCTGCTGAATCCAACTACGATGTTGGTAACCGGGAATTACTGGCTATTAAATGGGCTTTCGAGGAGTGGAGGCATTGGCTTGAAGGAGCCACTCATACCATTTCAGTTTTGACTGATCACAAAAATCTTCAATACATTGAATCAGCTAAACGGCTGAATGCCCGGCAAGCTCGTTGGGCTTTATTTTTTACTCGTTTCAAGTTCATTATCACCTTCAGGCCAGGTTCCAAGAATACCAAGGCAGATGCCCTGTCACGCAGTTTTCTTCCAGTTCAAGACAACAGTCCTGTTACTCCCATACTTCCGTCTTCAGTCATTCGGGCAGGCCTCACACAAGATTTATTTACCCAGTTAAAGCAGCTTCAACATCAAGCTCCTGGAAATACTCCTGCTGGTCGTCTTTATGTCCCCGAGTTTTTGAGAGCAACGGTTTTGACGGAGTTTCACGATAGCAAAGTTGCCGGGCATCCGGGGATCGCTAAAACCTTTGAATTAGTTTCCCGCTCGGTATGGTGGCCTGGTCTTTCCAAAGACATTAAGGAGTTTGTTTTTTCTTGTCAGGTCTGTGCACAGCATAAGGTTCCCCGTTCCTTGCCTATCGGTCAACTTATGCCCTTGAATGTTCCTCTTAGGCCATGGTCTCATATTTCCATGGATTTTGTGGTGGACCTCCCTCTGTCAGCCGGATGCCGAGTCATATGGGTGGTAGTGGACCGTTTTAGCAAAATGGCCCATTTCATTGCTCTTCCCCGATTGCCATCTGCCCAGGGATTGGCAGTCTTGTTCCTCCGCCATGTTTTCAGACTCCATGGGTTACCCACTGATATTGTTTCTGATCGGGGTCCACAATTCATTGCACAATTTTGGAAGTCTTTTTGTGCCTCATTAAAGATGAAATTATCTTTAACGTCTGGCTACCATCCCCAATCCAACGGGCAGACTGAGCGAGTTAATCAATCATTAAAACAATATTTGCGTTTGTACTCGGCCAAACTCCAAAATGACTGGTCTGAGTTTCTTCCGTTAGCAGAGTTTGCTTACAACAATGCCTGTCATTCCTCCACCAATGTATCTCCATTTTTTACAGTTTTTGGTTTTCACCCCAGAGCTAATTCCTTTTTTCAACATTCCTCTGTCTCCTCACTGACCTTGACCTCTCATCTCAAACTCATTTGGAGAAAAGTGCACCTGGCTCTCAGAAAAGCGGCATTTCGGGAGAAAAAATTTTCTGACCGGCTCCGGCGGCCGTGCACTTTTAAAGTTGGAGATAGGGTATGGTTGTCGACTCGCAACATTAAACTTCGACAAACCTCAGCCAGATTGGGTCCTAAATTTATTGGACCATTTCATATTATCAAAAAAGTCAATCCAGTGGCTTTCCGGTTACGTTTACCAAAAACTTTACGGATCGGAAATACCTTCCATTGCTCCTTGTTAAAACCATATGTTTCGTCCAGTAGATTTCCTCGCAAGATCTCTCAGGGGAAATCACCAATAGATGTACAGGGTCAACAGGAGTTCTTAGTGGAGAAGGTTCTCGATTCCAAGTTGTCCCGGGGTCGGCTTTATTTTTTGGTGCATTGGAGAGGTTATGGTCCGGAGGAAAGGTCTTGGGTCCTGGATGAGGATCTCCATGCCCCGAGGCTCAAAAGGGCATTTTTTCGAGAATTTCCTCAGAAACCTGGCCTTAGGGGTTCCTTGACCCCTCCTCAAGGGGGGGGTACTGTTAGGCGCCGAGGGTCCGCCCGTCAGTGCGGCCCGGCGCCTAGCAACTAGGGACGCCGCAGGCAGACAGCCGCCGGCTCCCTAGCAACGCTAGACGCCGGGCGCACGGAGCCGATCAGACCCTAGCAACGGGGACGCCACGGTCGGACCGCGTTCCCCGTTGCTGGGTCTTAATTAATCAGTGCAAGTGTGTTCTGGCCGTGCAGCATGCAGCTGCACGGCATCATTGTGTGATTGCCCTGTATGGATCATGATTGGAGGGCTCCCAGATTTAAGCACTCTCAGGACTTCTCACAGACGCCGGTGATAGCTTCCTGTTTGCTGTGTCAGTTACAGAGAGTTTCCAGTCCTGCTCAATCCGGTTGTTCCTGTCCTCAGTGATCCAGTACTCGGAATTTGTCATCTATTCCTGGAGTCCGACCGAGCACCTTTAACATCCTGTGGTGTTCGTGAGTCGCGGCGTAGCCGTGTGTTGCGGCTTGACCGCTTACTATTTATTATTTAGTTTCTTTGTGTTCCGGAGCTTTTGCGGAGGATTCCGCTCCCACAAATCCACTCTGGTATCCAGCGGTGCTGGATAGGAGTAACGGATCAGTGGATCTTTTGGTTGTCCTTTTCCCTGGCGGTTTGTCCGCACATACTTTTGGTTTAAGTTAGATAGCTTGTAACCCCTGGCCTGGTTGCTTAGTCAGAGGGCCCCTTGTTATCACCCTGTCTCGGATTTCCCTTTGTCTCCCATTAAGACCTGAGGGGGCATCGGGGTTGGGCAGACATAATCCGCCCTTCGAACGCGGCTGCCATGGGCTCAAGCAACCATAGTCTCGCAGGGGATTTCTGATAACACGGGCGAGACAACGGAGTTAGGGCGCCAGGGGTTACTAGGCTTTCCTGCTCCCGTAACCAGCATATCTTTCCAGTACCCAGACCTCTGCCATAAGATCTCCTCTGGTCTGGAGTACGGGAATCATAACAGGAATAAATTCAGAGTTAGAGAGAAAAGAAGTCAAAGGTGACCATTTGGAGGATATGTGACCCCTCAGCCTAAGTGTGTTCCACAATTTAAGCGTGGGGGAGACTGTGGGGTGGGAAACCTTCGGGAGGTTGGGAAGCCACGGCGTGATTTCTATATAGTGTGGAAGGCATCCCTCCTCCAGAAGTACCCATTGTTTACAGTCCTCTGCCCGTGTCCATTCCAAAATTCTATTTAATTGTACAGCATGGTGATAACTGGGGATGTGTGGAAGCTGCTGTCCCCCCTGATGTTTTCTCCAAAATAGTATGTCGTGTTTGAATCTAGGTGTGTTGCTGCCCCAAACAAAAGCTCGGATAAGATTCTGAATGTCTCGAAACCATTGGGGAGGGATGTGTATGGGGAGAGTTTGGAGAAAAAACAATATCCTAGGCAGGGCATTCATTTTGACTACATTAATTCTACCAAACCAAGATAATCGTAGTTTCCTTCACTTTTGAAAGTCTATGCGGAGCTTGTTCAATAAGGGGCTAAAGTTTAGGGAAAATAATTTAGACAGATCGTTAGAAAGCATAACCCACAAGTATTTTAACTTATGATTGTGCCAAGTGAAAGGGAAGGAGTATTTCAAACCCGCGACCACAGTAGGAGAGGTAGTCAAGTTCAGTGCAATGGATTTAGAATAATTAATCTTGAAAGTAGAAAGGGCTCCGAACCTATCAAATTCCGACATCAGGTTAGGGAGTGAGGTGACCGGGTTAGAAATTAGAGCGAGTAAATCATCAGCATATAGGGCCACTTTGTATTCGTTCCCTCTCACTAGCAAACCAGAAATATTTTGATTAGCCCTTATACTTCTAGCTAAAGCTTCCATACACAAAACAAAAAGTAGTGGGGATAATGGGCAGCCCTGCCTTGTGCCGTTTGAAATAGTGAAGGAGTCTGATAAGGAGCCATTAATTTTAATTCTGGTGGAAGGGGTAGCGTAGAGAGACAAAATTCTATGGAGACATGCGTTGCCCAGCCCCAGATGCTTCAAAATACCAAACAAGAAATCCCAGTCCACCCTATCGAATGCCTTTTCAGCATCAGTTGATAACAGGATTGAGTGGGACGTGGATTGGTTGGCATAGTGGATCATACTAAGCACCTTAGACGTGTTATCTCTGGCCTCACGACCTAAGACAAAACCCGCCTGGTCTCCATGAATCAAATCCGGCAACAATAGCTTAAGACGATTTGCAACTAGTTTAGCAAAAAGTTTTATATCTATGTTCAGCAGTGAAATCGGCCGGTAACTAGCACAGAGACTGGGATCTTTACCCTCTTTAGGTAAAACTGTGACATGAGCTTCGAGGGATTGAGAGGAGAAATGTGACAAGTCAGAGATGGTGTTGAAGGCTCTCATAAGGAGAGGGGTCAACTTCTCTTTGAAAGCTTTATAGTAGGCAGTAGTAAACCCATCAGGGCCCGGGCTCTTACCATTGGGTAAAGAATCAATGGCTTTCATGACTTCCTCGGTAGAGAAAAGGGCATCTAAGCCGTCTACATCTTCTTTGGACAATGTCGGGAAATTTAGGGATCTCAGATAAGCAGATATACCTGCTTGATGGGATAGTTTATCCGCTCGCCCAGTCGGCCCAGAAAGATTACATAAAGTGGAATAATAATTCTGAAAGGCTTTATCAATTTTAACAGTCTCGTGTTGGGGCTGGCCCACATCATCTTTAATTGAATGAATAAAGGTAAGTGCGCGTTGCTCGCGAAGAGCCTTAGCCAACAGTTTCCCGGGTTTGTTTCCCCATTGGTAATATCTGCTTCGGCACTTCCGATAAGAAAACTTAACCCTGTCAGAGAGTAATTTATTCAAATCGCTCAAGCGGCCTCAAGATCAGAATAGTGTTGGGGGATTTGGAAATTTTTATGTAGGAGTTCTAGGGATTTTATTTTAGATAATAAGTCATCTCTGAGTTTTTCCCTCTGTTTTTTTACGAACTGAGCCCAACTAGATACAGACCCCTCTTAGGACGCATTTATGTGCCTCCCACACAGAGATTTTAGAAATATCCTCCGTGTCGTTAGTACTAATGTAGGAATCTAAGGCCGAGTCAAGTTGTGAGTGACAAATCACATCTTGCAATAAAGTATCATTAAAGCGCCATGACCATTGACGTTGTGTACATGACGGTAGACGTATTGTAAGATTAACCGGAGCATGGTCAGACCAAACAATTTGCCCTATTGAAGAGTCAGAAATCAAATGTAAATGTCGATGACTTAGAAATAGATAGTCAATTCTGGAATATGTCTGATGGGGATGTGAATAAAAAGAAAAATCTACCTCAGAAGGGTGTGTCAATCTCCATGAGTCAATCAGCTGGTGGTCGAGCAGGGCACGTCTCACTCTCCTATACTCCTTCTCCGGCCGAAAGGCAATCTTCTTAGAGGTATCATGAAGGGGGTCGAGAGTCCAGTTTAAATCACCCCCCATCACCACCACCCCCTCAAGGAGAGGCTCAGCAGCTTCCAAAATTGAAGACAGAAAGGAAGGCTGCTTAGTGTTGGGAGCGTAAGCATTTAAAAAGGAAAAACGTTGGCCATGGATATCACACTTAACCAGCAACCCCCTACCTTCAATCAACCTGTGGGAGGAAACATTAAGGATGGGCAGGTGGCGGGCCTATAGAATGGCTACACCCAACGTCTTTCCGGAAAGATTGTTAGCCATGAAAACATGGGGGTAGTACTGACATTTAAGCGACGGGACGTTGCCAATCTTAAAGTGTGTTTCTTGGAGAAGGGCAACGTCCACTTTCTCGTCTCTAAGCCATTTGAGGAGTTTAGATCTCTTTTCAGGAATATTCAGGCCTTTTACATTAAGGGTAGTTACACGTAAATCATCCGGACCCATTATAACTGAAGCATCAACAAATTAGCAATAGACATCCCTACCACAGGAATATAGACGGGAGAAAGAAGGACACTAAGAAAAGACGATAGCTTGGAAAGGAAATCAGCAAAAGTAGAAGAAGAAATTGCAATGTGGAAAGATACATTGCAAAATAAATCAATAGCAAACCTCTTTAACAGCAATATGCGAAAAAGAACTGCTGCAAAGGGGATGGAAGTGGAAACCTGCCGTCTCCCAACCCAAGGAAATAGGGTATGCAGCATAGTGGGGGTCCTACGGGGGGCCAAGGACGGCGACCACCCACGGTACAAAATTTACTCAGTACGAAAAAATTTACCTAGGAATAATAATGAATGCTATATGAAATACATGAAAGAGAGATCTACATATTGTGAGGAAACGTAATCATAAGCAAACAGGGTGCAACCTAAATATGTTTCAACCACAACGCAACAATTATAGGAATAAACCTCCTATCTGAAGGAACCTTAACAAAACAGATCACATATTTTAGAAGCATGGATTAGCATATAAAGAAAGAGCCACATATGCGTCCGTAGACACAGGAACACACCAATACAGGCAAAAGGTCCCAATCATGGGGGCTCCGAAGATTTAGAGCTTGTAGGAGGAGTCCCCCGCACACGCGGGGATCGCACTTGTTGCCACATGTCATCTGGAGGGGTCACGGCTGGTATAATAGGCTGATGATGGTAAGAGTCCCAATCAGGCAACAGAATTGGCGGAATGCCTAGAGTCGTGAGAAAGGCCGGTAGATCGGACGGTTTGGAGAGCACCGCCACCTTACCATTATGGGAAACCTGAAGAGAGAAAGGGAAGCCCCATCTGTATTTCAGTTCGAGTTTCCGAAGGGAGTCAGTAAGGGGTTTCAAGGCTCTGCGTTGTTGCAGGGTTGACCATGCCAGGTCAGGGAATAACCGAACCTTGTCGCCTTGGAAATCAATATTATCCAATTGATGGGCCTTTCTTAGTATCTCTTCCTTTTGAGCATAATGGTGGAGCCTACAGATCACATCTCTTGGCCTGTCCGATGGCAAGCCTCGAGGTTGGAGAGCACGGTGGGCTCTATCGAACATAATGTCCCCATTCGGATCCAAGTCAATAAGCTCTCCAAATATCGTTGTTAGTGCGTTCGTCAGATCAGCCTGTTGGACACTTTCCGGGAGTCCCCTGACTCTGATATTATTCCGCCTCCCACGGTTGTCCATATCTTCAACACAGGATTTTAAGAAAGGCAATATCACTCCTCTGATGAGAAATCACCTCTTGAAAATGAGTTAAAGTAGCAAAGCTAGATGTCTCATGACGTTCCAGGATGTCGATGCGGGTCGCGATTTGAGACATGTCTTGTTGCAGAGCAGTCACCTCTCGTTTGATGGTAGACAGTAAGCGAGTCTCTAACGCCGAAAAATCTTGCTTCGTGGGAAGTGACTTGACGTGGTAAAGAATCTCGTTAATCTCTGCTGTCAAAGAGGCGGACAATGGAGGTTGCGGAGTCTGAGGAGCCGACCAGAGTACGAAGAATCGGGGAGTCAGGGACAGCTAGAGTGGTGGCTGGACCTGTTATAGGTGTAGTCAAGAACTGACGTAGATCTGACGAATGACGGGCCGCAGATTTTGGAGTCTCGTCTGGCTTGGTCTTGGCCTTATTTTTCTTCGTGCCTCTCACCATGAGATCGGTTTATAAAGAAAGGTGATATAGTATGTCACTCTCACATATCCCAGGTAACATAAGAATACGCGGATCGTCGCCGTGCAGTAGCCTGCCCTTGGCTCTAAGGAAACATCAGGCCAGCAGCACCATTATTTAGGTGACCACTGGAGGTCTTCACATAATTATATGCAGAGCTGCGGTCTGTGTCTGCAGCAAACTTCAGAAAAGAGGTGCAGTATATGTCGACAAAATGGCCGACTCCAGCCGGAGGCAGTCGTAGATATGTTGTGGCAAGGGAATAGTTATAGCAAAGGCCGGCTAGGGGCCAATCCCCGCTCCCAGCCGGTCAAATCACGGTTTTTCAGGTCGTCTGGCCACCAGTAAGTGGCCCGGGAGTCTGGGAGGTAACTAGTGGCACCAGGAGCCGGCATGCATATTACAGCCCCACAAATGCGCTCTGCACAAGGGAGCCCGCGAATCTTGCGGTGCTGCGGAGGTTGGTGACTGTTTGGGGGCTCTAGGATGTGTGGGGGATAAAGATTAGGTGCCTTACCGGGGTGGGCACTCTAAATGAGCGGTGCTGAAAATAAATGAGGCAGGAGGCCTCTATAAAGGAGGAGGGACCCGGCAGCTGGGGGCAAGTGAGGGCGACAAGCAATTCCTGTCTGCGCAGTCCCACGTGGGGTCTTATCACAGCTTGGGGAGACAGGGTGCCACTCTCTATGCAGTGAAGGGCCGCAGCCAGGAGGCCCCCGTCCAGGCAGATCACGCCACAGGGGGCAGGGAGAGGTTGTGCAGGGTGCGATGCAAGTTACGGGGTGTCAGGGGGGAGCTCCCAGAAGCATGGGAGCGACATCCCAGAGGACAACCAAATCCGTCCAGGGGGGGCTGCAGCCGACCTGGCGGGCCGCCCGCAGCGGGAAATTGCACGCACCAGGAGGTAGGGCGGGAGGGGGTGAGAGTGCTCCAAGCAGGCTGGGGCGGTGGGAGAGGATCACCCGAAAGCCGAGGAGTATCTCCGCCGGACTTCTGCCGCCTCTCCCTCCGCGTCTGCAGTCAAAGATGGCCGCCGCCGGAACCCTGGAGCTCCCCGCCTGGCTCCGGCCGGGTCTTGAGACGCCTCTACTCCTCGTCTGAGGCAGCGGTGCAGGAAGGGGTGAGTCCAAGGCGGGGGCAAGGTCCAGGGGTCTCTATCAGGTGACCCGGGGGAGTGCACAGCACAGCGGGGGGACTTCCACTAATTGAGGCCCTGGCTCAGGGCAGTGAGCAGGCCGCAATCCGCGGGAGCCAGGAGACCGGCTCCCCGATTCCGCAGCACTGGCTCACCGTATTCCCAGCAGGATAGTACAGCAGGGCAGGGCAGGTAATACTTATGACTGGCGTGGGGAAGCTGAATAAATCAACAAAAACTCCCAGGTCCCTAGGAGCTCCTGTGAAATGCTGCTTACCAGATCAGCCTCCAGGCCATGCCCCCGTGATATAAAATATTTGATAATATTTATATTAATACTTTGTTTACATTTCCAATTAGTGTTGTCATTTATAGTTGTAGTAATTAATACTATCCATAGTTCCTTGAGAGAGAAGGTTGAACATAGTATCTGATCACGTCGACAGTAAGCATGTCAATACCAAACTATCGACATGTTTCAAAATGTCAACAGGCACAGTCTCAGAATAGTCAACAACTAAAATATTGTCATGTGAAATGTCAATATTCTGAGAATGCTGACAGTTAGGGTTAGGTGCTGCTGGGAGGGTTAGTTAGTGTGTGTGTGTGTGTGTGTGTGTGTGTGTGTGTGTGTGTGTGTGTGTGTGTGTGCGTTTGTGCGTGCGCTTGTGTCTATGTGTGTGTGCGTGCGCTTGTGTCTGTGTGGAGGGGGAGGTGGGTTAGGGTTAAGCACCAGGGGGAGGGTTAGGGATAGGGGAAGAGGGATACGGTCATTAGGTCAACACCACTTAGGTCGACCATTATTGGTCGACATGCATTAGGTCGACAGGGTCATTAGATCGACATGGTCATTAGGTCGACATGTGCTAGGTCATTATTGCTATTTGCCACACAGTGCCCCAAATATGCCAAACAATGCCTTATTAATCTCACCTCTGTGATAGCGGGCTCGAACCAACCTCCTGATGACATACCGCCGTAGGTGCAGGCAGTGCAGCCTTTGGATCCCTTAAGTCACTCCACTTCCGCCAGTAACAACTCCAGTTGTCGGAAAGCTCTCCCTTGCTACCATTAATCCAGCACTGTCCTGCTACGATCACTGAAGAATATGTTGGCATAAACTCATATACTCTTAAAAATTACCATTGAATTGACAGTGCTCCTTTAAACTAGGTTTCTCTTACATCCTAGAGGATGCTGGGGTCCATTTTAGTACCATGGGGTATAGACGGTTCCGCAGGAGCCTTTGGCACTTTTAGACTTTTCAACAGTGTGAACTGGCTCCTCCCTCTATGCCCCTCCTCCGGACCTCAGTTTAGAAAATGTGCCCGGGAGACTGGCTGCACATCAGTGAAGCTCTACTGAGTTTTTTACATGGAAGCTGCTGGCAACAGTTCCCTGCTTCGTGGGACTTAGGGGGTGAAGTAGGAACCAACTTCTCAGTTAGTTTAATGGCTCTGCTTCCGCTGACAGGACACCATTAGCTCCTGAAGGGTACTGAACACAGCCATTGCCTGGTTGCTGCTCACTCCCACAGCACTGCCACCACCCCCTAACAGAGCCAGAAGTCAGAAGGCTGGTGAGTATTAACAGAGAGGGGCACTCCGGTCATCATGGTGGCATAAAGGTACCAGCACAGCGCGAGACGCTGCGCAGTAACATGTCTCTCAGCACAGGGTGCAGAGCGCGCGGGTGGGGGGCTCGCTCTGAGGGACATGATAAATCCTTACACTCACTGGCAAATTGTACATGCATGTGAGCCCATTGGCGTATCTATAATGGGTGCAGTGTGTGCGACACACACGGGCCCCCAGGATCCAGGGGGGCCCACCCCGCACACACTGCACCCATTTGTTTAATACTTACCTCTCTGGAGTCCCCCGTCGGAGCCTAGGGGGAACAATCTCTATTGCGCTTGCTGAAATCTCCGGAAAGATGGCACGGCGCCCATTTTTCCGGAGTTTCGCGCATGCGCATTAGCAAAATCTTCGAGAAAATGGCCGCCGCGCCGTGTTCCCGGAGGTTTGCGCATGCGCAATAGAGTCTGTTCTCAGACTCTATTGCGCTGCGGAGAGGGATGGCACCGCCGGGGGACCCAGGAGAGCTAAGTATTAAAATACCTGTGCATCAGTCAGAGAGGAGGGGGCCCCTGAAGCAGAAGGCTGCACACGGGCCTCCTCCTCTCTTAAAACGCCCCTGTGTGAGCCGCTGATGTACACTTCCCCCGCCAGTATAAATATTACTGTGGCTGAACCGCGTCATTACAGGGGGCGGGGCTTCACCTCAGAATTGCTTGTAACACTCATTTGGCGCCATTTTCTCCTCACAGAGACGCCGGAGCGCTTATCCTACAGGCTGCTTCTCCTCACACATCGCTGATACAAGTACCAGGGTGTTATAGAAGGCGAGGGGAGCACATAAATTATTAAAGTCTGTGGGCTTCACATTGGATATAAAGCTCTGTTTTGGTATATATGTATATTCACTGTATGTAATACATATAGGGCACGTGGTGTGGACTGGCAATTCCCTCTGGGTCGCATTAGTGTAGGTCTGTCCCCATTAGTTCCCATGTGTGTCAGTGGTGTGAATGTGGTGTGAATGTACACGCGTGTATCATGTCTAGAGAAAGTAGGTCCCCAGAGGAACCCATTTTGGAGGCACAAGAGTGTTCTGAGCCTGTGTGGGTGAGAAAGCTGCAGAGTAATATGGCTAAACTAGCAAGGAAATTCTCTGAGTCTGAAGAACAGACAAAGCATCTGTGGAAGATGCTTTATTTGCTGGTTCACCTACAACGTTCACTCGGGACCCCTCTAGTTCCCAGAAAAGGCCCAAATTATGCAAAGGGACACTGACACAGATTCCGACACTGACGTCGACACTGGAGATTTGAGGGGGGTAGATCCCAAGCTGGCTAAGAGCATTCAATGTATGATAGTCGCTATAAAAGAGGTGTTGGAATTTCCTGACGCAACACCTCCACCTGAGGAAAAAGATTATTTTAAATTAAATAAACATAAGGACTTAAATGCCTTTTTTGAGGAATCCTGGGCTGACCCGGAAAAGAAATTTGCTATCCCTTAAAGGTTGCGGCCTTGCGGGTAGCATACCCTTTCCCTGAAGAGGATAGGCGTAAGTGGGAGTCACCCCCAATGATAGACGCCCGCCCAGTGCTCATTTTTCATTTTTCCTGCTGATTACGTTTATCTTTTTGCACATTTTGTCATGTGTTCAGTTGTTAACAGCTGTTGCTGTTGCGTTATGCATGCTGGTTGGCATGACTTGTGTTAATGGCCATGTTAGCCGACATGTTGTTTATGGATGGTGTGAGCTGGTGTGACTCTCGCCACATGTTTAATAGTAATTCCTCTCTCGAGAATGTTCGCCTCCTCAGGCACAGTTCCTATACTGAGGTGTGGAGGAGGGGCATAGAGAGAGGAGCCAGTTCACACTGTTGAAAAGTCTTAAAGTGCCAAACCGTCTATACCCCATGGTACTAAAATGGACCCCAGCATCCTCTACGGACAACGAGAAAAAGGATTTACCGTCAGGTTATTAAAATCCTATTTTCTTTAACATGGGTTTATGAATAACATTAGTAATACTATAAAATTATTATTGTAAATCGTAATGTGACTGACTATCCTATATGTACATCAAACATTGCTCTTTATATCAAAATACACCCGGTGGTTCCCACACAACCAAGAATGGGGATGATTCAGAGGTGGAGCAAGTAAAACATTGAACGCAAACATTTTTTACAGGATGTTTTCCTTCTGCTGCTGGGGGCGCCGATCGTAACTGCATGGAGATCCATGCAATTTCTAAGACTGTTCCTGGGTGGTGACTGGCAGGGCCGGATTAACAATGGGGCGGATGGAGCTGCAGCTCCAGGCCCCCCATGGAAAATAGGCCCACAGATCCCTTGCAGTCCAGCCAATGTTGACAGGAAAAAAAATTCCTGTCACCACCAACAGCTCACTCCCTCCCGGCCATCCAAAATAACAAACACTGACCCCAGCCAGCCGGCCCACAGAAGCCCCTTCTATGCCAGAAGCACCGCCCCTTGTCCCGACCAAAGAACCACCTCAATAACCTTTCAGATGCTCCATCCCCGTGATGGTAGCGTCTAGTTCAGGGGTGGCCAACCAGTCAGAGACAAAGAGCTCAAAAAATCTTGTTAGGTACATCTAAGAGACGACATCGAACCAAAGTTGCATGTGTAAAAATGGGGTGTGGCCTTGTTCCTGCTAGGCCACACCCCTAGTAAAATAAAAAGATATTGAAAAAGCTAGAACCACATAAAATACATTTTAAGGTCAGATACAACATAAAATACATTAAAAAAGCTACTTCCACATAAAATAATTGAAAAGCCGATCCACATAAAATATATTGAAAAAGACAGATTCACATAATACACTTCAGCTCCACCATGTGTCACTCCAGCCAGCACCCTTCTGTGTCACTCCAGCCAGCACCCTTCTGTGTCACTCCAGCCAGCACCCTCCTATGTCACTCAAGTCAGCTCCCCAATGTGTCACTGCTGCCAGCACGATCCTGCCACTCCAGCCAATCCCCCATGTTTCACTCCTGCCAGCACTGTGTCACTCCAGCCAGCTCCCCTATGTGTCACTCCTGCCAGCACCCTCCTGTGTCATTCCAGTTATCTCCCCAATGTGTCACTCCTGCCAGCACCCTCCTGTGTAACTCCAGTCAGCTCCCCCTTGTGTCACTTCAACCCACTCTCATGTGTCACTACAGTCCCCCAAATCTTGCCATTGCAGCAGTGCCTTATTTGTCCTCTGTTTGCCAGTGGGCGTCTCAACTCTAGTATATGGATCCCTCAGCTGTCAGTCCCCATAGAGCTGCTGCGTGTCTGGCTGGAGTGCAGCGGTTTCCAGATCTGTTGTGGACCTCGAGTGTCGGGAGCCACATTTCAATAAAGAAAGAGCCACATGTGGCTCAAGAGCCACGGGTTGGCCACCGCTGGTCTAGTTTCTCCCCGTGATGTCAGAAGTGCCGCCTCCCAGAGCCGTCCATAGCTCAGCTTCCCAAAGCCATCCAAAGCTCCACCGCCCACAGCCGTCCGTAGCTCCGCCTCCCAGAACCGTAGCTCAGCCTCCCAGAGCTGTCCACAGCTTCGCCGCCCAGAGCCGTCCATAGCTCCGCCTCCCACAACCGTAGCTCCGCCTCCCAGAACTGTCCAAAGCTCCGCCTCCCAGAGCCGTCCGTAGCTCCGCCTCCCAGAGTGGTCCGTAGTTAAGCCTCCCAGAGCTGTCAGAAGCCCCGCCTTCCAGTTGAAGCCCCGTCTCCTGGACCCACCCGAAGCTCCACCCATATTCTATTAGTACTTTTGCAGTGCACTGTTTCTCTCTTAGGAGCTGTATGGGCTGCAGGAGCTTAAGATCTGGTGGCCAGTGGGGATGCCGCGGGGGGGGGGGGGGGGGGGGAGGGGGGTTACCACAAGGGTCACAAGCTTTAGCCGTGCACACCCTGACCCCTTTTCTGCTCCGCTCCTATCCTCTGCTGCTCTTCTCCCTGCCCGATGCTCCCTGTCTGGGTGCCAATCACAGAAGCACTGTGACTGGACCAGGTGGTGGGGATTATGTAGTATGTGTAAGTTAAGTTTTCCCCTAAATGGCCAGGGACAACATATATGGCTGCAACTGCCTCTGTCAGACTGCATCATTCATGCTACTGCCTCTTAGAATATGTCCTACTTCACATTTTTATTACCTGTGTCTTTTACCCCTCCCCACCTATGTTTCTTCCCCTTCACACCTGTGCCACTGCTTCTTTTACCATTGGTGCCTCTGCCCCCTCCCCACCTCTATCTGTGCCCCCTCCCCACCCATATCTGAGCCTCCTCCCTATCCATATCTGTTCCTCCTGCCTACCAATATCTGTGCTCTCTCCTTACCCATATCTGTGCCTCCTGCCCAGGGCCGGTTCTTGGGCGCTGTGCGCCTCGGGCGACAATAGGGTGTGTGGCTACGTACAGGGGGCGTGGTCATTTACGCCCCCTGTACAGACTGAAATGATGTGCGGTGCGCGATGACGTCATCGTGCACCGCACAGCAAAGGTCCTCTCCACGAAGGGAACTATACGCGTAGCGTCTAGTTCCCTTCGTGGAGAGGACCTTTGCTGTGCGGTGCGCGATGACGTCATCGCGCACCGCACAGTAAAGGACCTCTCCACGAAGGGAAACTAGCAGCGGATCTTGCCCTCCGGAAGGCGGCGCCCCGGGCAAAAGTCCTGCTTGCCCGTGGCAAGATCCGCTACTGCTCCTGCCTACCCATATCTGTGCCCCCTCCCCACTCATATCTGTGCCCCCTCCCACCCGTGTCTCTGCCCCCTCCACACCTGTATCTGTGCCTCCTCCCCACCTATATCTCTGTCCCCTTCACCATGTGTGCTTCTGTCAGCCTTTCCTCCTGTATCTCTGCTCCCTCCCCACCTGTATCTATGCCCCCTCCCCACCTGTATCTATGCCCCCTCCCCACCTGTATCTATGCCCCCTTCAAAATGTGTGCATCTTCCAGCCTTTCCACCTGTATCTCTGCCCCCTCCCCACCTCTATCTCTGCCCCCTCCCCACCAATATCTGTGCCTCCTCCCTACCCATATCTGTGCCCCCTTCCCACCCGTGTCTCTGCCCCCTCCACATCCATATCTGTGCCTCCTCCCCACCTATATCTCTGTCCCCTTCACCATGTGTGCTTTTGCCAGCCTTTCCTCCTGTATCTCTGCCTCCTCCCCAACTGTATCTCTGCTCCCTCCCCACCTGTATCTATGCCCCCTTTACCACGTTTGCTTCTTCCAGCCTTTTCACCTTTATATATGCCCCTTCCCATCTGTATACCTCCTCCCACCTGTATCTCTGATCCCCTTCACCATGTGTGCTTCTTCCAGCCTTTCCACCTGTGTCTCTGCCCCCCCAGTGGCGGACCCACTAGGCACGTGAGGCCGACCTGCCCACCCACAAAGAAAGACACAGCGCTATACGGAGCATCCAGAAAATGAAGTAGCGGCTTAAGGACATTGCCGGCTATAATGAAAGAAGTGCTCCCACCTCAAGATTCAGGAGGGAGTGTGCAGCTTTATCAGCAGGAAAGCCACCAAACCATCCACCCATACCAACTGACATAGCGTTATATGGAGCATCAATTAGCTGCTTAAGGAGATCGCTGGCTTCAGTGAAGGAAGTATTGCCACCCTGTTATGCTGCTGGAGTGACTGTGCAGCATAGTCAGCGGGTAGAGGTAGGGAAAGTGGATACTATACTGGCAGCGGTTTATGGTCTCACTTGTACTTGAAGGAGATATATGCATGTATCTGTGTCCCTGCACTTTTGCAGCTGGCTGTGTTTGCCGAGAGGCATGCGCTCTGGCTTTGTTTAATATATACTGTAATATTCATATTTTTCTATTTTTCATTCACATTTACACAGACACACGTGTTTTGTCCACAGAGTCTTAATTGCCGGCGGCAGCGCATGCACTGTATAATCTCAGGGTATTTTTCACAAAAAATACCCTGAGAATTGTGTCAACTGGATTCACAGGGGCAGAGCTTTCTCACAAGCTCTGTCTCTGTATGTGATAATGGATACATCCTTGTAGTGTATTCAATTATCGCAACGTGATTTTAGGTCAAATGTATCACATCCGCATCTGGGATATGGATTGTGATAAATATGCCCCGTATTACGGAGATGTAGTATAGTAGTGATATAGTGAAGAGATGTAGTGTGGGGAGGAAGTACAATGATGTAATATGCCACCACACACCCCTACCCACACAGGGAAAAATTCACAACCACTGCATGGCAACAATAGGCCCTTCATAGATTTCAGCTCCAGGCCAATGTGGACCTTAATCTGGCACTGGTGACTGGGGGGTTATATTAGCAACAGGGCGTGTCGCTGACAGGGACTGTGTCAAGAGATGAAGTTCCTCTGGCACCAGTGGCCATGTACCATAGTACATTCTGAGCAACCAAGTCCGATTGATGGTGCATCTTTGTGCGCACATCAGCGGATTTACACCACTGCCAGTGGGTTTCCCAATAGGACACCCATTGGCGAGTACATTACCATACAGATGCAGCTACTGTGTCCACCTCTGAATCAGGCCCAATGTCTTTTATGAAAGTAAGAACGGATGATTAACTTAGACTTATTTGATCAATTGATCTGCAGATATATCTATGGACAGATCGGGCAGTGTGTTGTGCATACACACTGCCTGATCCGTCGGGGACTGACGTCATGAACTGGGCGGGGGCGTGTACACACGCCCGCCCAGTTCAGCTGTCAATCACCGCTGGCCGCCGCAGCATGTGTACGGGCGGTCGGCCGACCGCCGTACACACACAGCGACGTGCCAATATATCGTTAGATATATTGGGCGTCCGCTGTGCTGCGGGGCTGACTGGCCGACGGACCCGCAATATATCGGGCGTTCAAGAGAACGGCCAATATCTCGGCCAGTGTGTATGGGCCTTTACACAAAGATGGAGCAATGTATACAGCGGATCAACCGTTCATGTATGTAGGCAGGTAATGCAGGATATCGCAAGGTCCCCCACAGAGCTGAGTACTACACATCCATTTAGTACTGTCCTGCTCAAACACAGTGGCAAGATGGCACCATGGATGCGCAGGCTATTTAACGTGTCCATCTTGGTAAAGGATAGATGCTGCATGTTATGGAGATAGCGCAGTAGTGCAATCCATGTAACAACAGATCATGCTGCAAACAGCTAACTTACATTAGAATGTAACGCATACTTTACGCAAATAGAGTTATAATCTAATGGGCATGGGGCCTGATTCAGAGTTGTACACAATTCCGATATTATAACAGTTTAGCGACTATCGTCAATCTACGCTTGCGTCTAAATCGCACTGCACATTCGTCAAAGTACCTTAGTAATGTTGCTCGCAGTGAGGATTTATTCGCAAAGTGATTGACAGTTTAAGGAAGGTAATGGGAGTAGCGGCAAGTGTGTCATGTCCATTTTCAAGGAGAGTGTCTCAGCCTACACACTGCAATCCCATATACAGAAAACATGGTGCCTGCGTCTCAAAACACGTGGCCATTCTGGCCACGAGAGGCATTCAGTTTGCCGGCTGTCGGGATACCAGCTGTCAGGAGACTGACATCGGATTCCCAACACCAAGTAAAATACTGGGTCGGGATGTTCACTTGGGTGGTAGTCCATGCCACCACCCGGGGGAGGGAATATAACCCTATGGTGACCAAAGATCACCACCAGGCCCAAAGTGTGGGGAGCGGAGCGAGCCTGCGAGGGGACACACTGTGCTTGGCATCAGTATTCCAGCTGTCTGGATCCCAGTGTCGGTCTCCTGACCACCGGGATCCCGACAGCCGGGACACCATACTGAATCTGTGCCACCATAGAGCTGGTGGGAGTGTCAATCCATTTTCAGGTTGCAGCAGCATTAGCATATTTTCGCACTGTAGCTGCATATGGGATCGCAGTTGTGAATGCATTAGCATACATCTCTGACTCAGGGCTATGGTGTACACTTGATATTAAAGGAGTATATTTAATATTAGGCTTCTCATAGTTATAAATCTGTTGGTAACTTTTCATACATTATACCTTGTACGGTGCCATATTTTTTTCTGCAGATTTTAGAACTGTTTTTGTTTTCACTAAATCCTTCTCCCCATGACTTGAACAGTATACTAAGGTTAGTAGCATTTTGCCTACTAGTTAGAGCCTCAGACCAGGACCGCCCCAAGATTACAAGCATGCTGTACAAGAAATTTTGGAGGGAAAAAACACACAAATTGTCCTTCCTAAAATTAACACACACACACACACACACACACACACACACACACACACACACACACACACACACACTGCCCCCCACAGAAAAAAAAACCACATTGTTCTTCACAGGAAAAAAAACAACACATTGGCTCCCACAGGGAAAGCAAACATTGACCCCTATAGGAAAAAAGAAAACACATTGGCCCATACAGGAAACAAAACACACATTGCCTCTGCCCACCAGAGAAGACTGTCCTGTTAGTAACAGAAGAGAAGAGAGAGAGAGAGAGAGAGAAGCTGCAGCCAGTTGAGGGAATGTGACCCTGCAGTAGGTGCTGCCTGTGGATGGAGAGGGGACCTGCTGGTGGGATTATTCATGTTGCTGATGGGAGTACCCCATGTTACTGATGCTGATGAGAGTATTCCCTTTGGTGCTGATGATGGGAATGATGAAGTTGGGAATACCCCCATTGGTGTTGACGCTGGGAGTACCCCTCCTTGCAGCAGAGTAGGAAGAAGCAGTACAGCAGACGGTCAGTCACTTGTGGCAACAGGTACCTCTGCACCTTGGCCAGTTACAGCACCCGGCAGGGCTGCTTCACCTTGGCCTTGCAGTGACCACTCTAGAGCAGTTTCCAGGGTGGGGCTGCATGAAAGTGCAGATTTCCGGGTGATTCCCGCGGGGCAGCAGGAGGGGCAGCCAGGGAAGATCAATTTCACTATCAGAGACACTGCAATGCAGGGGAACAGGGAACAGAAGGAGAGCAACTACTGGCAGTGGCACCAGCTGGTCTCTTGTGATTCCAGGTACATGGTGGGAGCGGAGAGTGGTAAAATAGTTATGAGTTACTATCTGCTCTGCTCCAGGAGAGACTGCAGGGGTAACATTGAACTGCCCATGATGCTCTGCGTTCCCTATGTGATGGAATCCCTATATAATTCTGCTGGAACAGCCTTCAACCTTAGACAGCTGTGAATCTTTTAATATACAAACAGAGGTGGGGATCCCGATTCAATGCCTTGCCTAAGGCCCATGGGGCATACTTGCCAAATTTACCTAACTGTTAGGAAACTCACTGAAATAGTAGCAATTTCACTGACTCTCTGAAGAGGATGCGGTCGATTTACCTACAATCAAAATCCTGATGGCCGAAAACCCAACAACCATTGACCGACGGTCAAAATATCGACATTTACAATACCGACAAGGTCAAAATACTGACATTTAAAATGTCAACAGGTCAAAAAGTCTACATGAGTTTTTAATGATTTTTTTTTAAATTGAAACCGACTTGTTCATACTTTACCATCCCAGTGGACCTGGAGGGGGAATATAATAGTGTGTCGAGTGCAGCGAGCCATGCGAGGGGACTCGGTACACTTACACGGTGTCCATGTCAACCTATGTCGACATACACACCAAAAAACAATGAAAAACTTGTGTCGACTTTTCGGCCTGTCGACATTTAAAATGTCAGTATTTTGACCCTGTCGGGATTGTTGTCGGGATTTTGACCATTGGGATTTTGATTGTAGGTATTTCATACTGATCCCCTTTGAAGAGTCTAGCAATCTCCTCAGATCAGGGGAGTAACCAGCATGTGGCCCTATAGCAACATTATGCTACACAGCATCCACAATTCAAATTATGAGTGTCCTTAGTTCACATTATGACATATTACAGTGCCCCCTGTTCATACTGTGCTACATTAGAGTGCCTTACAGATCAAATTATGGCACATTACAGTGCCCCAATTCATATTATGCCACACTATAGTGTCTCTATTTCATATTCTGCCACATTACAGTTCCCCCTTACCATAATAATATCCACTACTACACACTGCTCTCACTAAAAATGTAATGTCATACAATTCAGGCTTGGCAATGGACCAGACTCAATTGCAAAGGGGTCTATTCAGTTGAAGTCGGTACTGCTGTCTAGTCAGAAAGATGGCAGTTGCCAACTTTTTTAGGTCGAATGATGAATCATGATTCGACCCATTCAATGGGGCTACCGTTTTTCCGACTTGTCGGAAAACACGTGGATCGGCGGATTAGCCACAGATCCAGGTGTTTTGACGGATTTGCGCCAAATCCGACAGGTTTTAGTCCCGTTTTCGACAATGTCAATCCGGCTTTAAAAACAGTTGGATTGGCATTGTCGAAAACTGGCAAAACCAGTCGGAATTGCCCACAAATTAAATACTGCATTGTCGGATCTTCTCCGTCGGAGAGGATCCGACATGCATTGAATAGACCCCTTAGCAGGAAAATCTGGGAAATTGGTATGCAACTTTATAATTTGGGTCCGGCCCCTCTAAGCCTCTGGGTCCATAGCAATTGCACCCCTTGGATCCACTAAAGTTATTGCCATAATTAAGATTTCCATTTCTAAAGGGCTCCATACACTTACGCGACATGTCCATCTGACATGTCGCAGCCGATCACCCTGGCAGCCTCCCGGGGGGCAGGATTGCCCAAGATACATCGTATGCTGTCCTTTTGCATATGATCTATCTTGGGCGATCCTAAGCGATCCCAGCCATGCCTGCGGGGTCGGACATGATTGAATGTGCAGCACATTCAATCTGGAGGATCCGATCCGATGCTCATGGGAACGCGCATCGGATCGGAAACACCTCCAAAATGCCCGATTTCATCCGATATATTGACCCGAATGCCCGAAATCGGATGAAATCAGGCATTATCGTCCTAGTGTATGGAGCCCTTTAGTCATGAAGTGTCACATCAAATAAATAATTTGCTTTATCCTTTGTTTCTATATTCAAAACTATACAAAAAAACGGAGGAAGGTGTCTCAAAGGGTAAGTGTGACAGGCCAAAAGTTATTAGCTGAAGTTGTTATTTGGTCCTTACCTAAAGATGTTATTGAAATTATTTTTCTGAAGATATTCAAAGGCCCAAATGTATTGTCGAAGTCGAAAATATTACACACACCAGATGCAAACACCAAACAGAGTGGCCTCTGTGCATGCACGTGGACGCCGTGCGTACGCATACACGCACGCTACGTACACTGGCTCACGAGCCTTGCGGATTGGCGCGTGGTATGAGTATATACGGTAGCATTCGCACAGAAAAGCCACAAAGAAAATATTCAATATCCAATTCATATAGTGCATAATTTACACAGTCTGCACACACTTTTCCAGCAAGTTACATATACTCAAAAGGTAGAACAATAGAGTTATTCAGCTTTACAGGATGTGAGGGGACAGAGCAAGGTTAGGACTTAGTGTTTGGTATCCAGATGTGCAGTATTTCGTGACATACATTCCGGTTGCTATTTGCAGTTGATCGCATGTCTCTGCACGTAGATATACGCAGAGATATAATATTAACAAACTGTTATGATACTGTACTCAGGATATTCGGCGGGAACCCAGTGGCGAACATCTGCAAGCACATCTGGACCAAGCATCGCCCATTCATTCAAACCAACCTATGACCCCTCCTGTACTGTAAATGAGCTGCCCCTTGACCTATGGAAGAAGAGCTTACATTTCCCATTGTACTGTATTTGGACCCATTGTATAAAAGTGAGGCTTCCTGACCAGGCACAGTCTATTCTCTGAAGGTCATCTTGCTAAGACTGACTGAGACCTGGATCCGAGCGCTCGCGAACAAGCGTATGTACTATTGGTTGTAGCTCTTCTCTGTAACATTGGGGGTCATTCCGAGTTGTTCGCTCGGTATTTTTGTTTCGCAATGGAGCGATTAGTCGCTAATGCGCATGCGCAATGTCCGCAGTGCGACTGCGCCAAGTAAATTTGCTATGCAGTTAGGTACTTTACTCACGGCAATACGAGGTTTTTTCTTCGTTCTGGTGATCATAATGTGATTGACAGGAAGTGGGTGTTTCTGGGCGGAAACAGGCCGTTTTATGGGTGTGTGTGAAAAAACGCTACCGTTTCTGGGAAAAACGCGGGAGTGGCTGGAGAAACGGAGGAGTGTCTGGGCGAATGCTGGGTGTGTTTGTGACGTCAAACCAGGAACGACAAGCACTGAACTGATCGCAGATGCCGAGTAAGTGTGGAGCTACTCAGAAACTGCTAAGAGGTGTCTATTCGCTATTTTGCTAATCTTTCGTTCGCAATTTTGATAAGCTAAGATTCACTCCCAGTAGGCGGCGGCTTAGCGTGTGCAAAGCTGCTAAAAGCAGCTTGCGAGCGAACAACTCGGAATGACCCCCATTGTTGTATCTTTATCTGTATCTTTTGAGTAAATACTGTTGATGCGTTGGACCACAACATAACATTTAACTACTGGTGTCGCATTCCATTCTTGTTTAGTGATAAGGTATATTTAGCCACATGCGTAGCTGCATTGTGTGCACAGCGTGTCGGCGGGTATACGCAACGTGCATACATATTGTAGCGGGTATTTGCTTGTGTTTACACGGCCGCAGCGGCTATAACTCTAGTGTAACAAGGTACTGCTTTTCCTTGTAAGGTAATCAAACTTTACAGTTGGGGGCTCTGTCCGTTTCACCTCATACTCGTGGACTTGCAGGGCCTACCAGACTTTGGTCTAACAACAAAGGGTGGAGAACGCATCTAAAGTAAAACAATTTTGTTTTGTGTTAAAACTACCTAATGTTGTTAAACCACATCTGTCCTGTATAGTCTCACAGGTGCTGGGGCGAACCGCGGGACAGCAAGGAAAAGCAATTTTTTTTTGTTACTTTTGGCGCGAAAACGCGTACAAGCGTACTGATATTTTGCGAATACTCTCACATATTGTTGCCATACGTTGTAATAGTCATTTTAGATCTGCATAGAATCGGATAAGTTATTTGTTATACATTTGGTATATTTGTTTAAGTGGGTACTTGTAAAACACATACAAGACTCTGTTCCGGCCTAAAAGTTTAGGCAGCATTCAACGGAAGTTATCCTCGTGGGTGACTTCCCGCATGAGGGAACAAAGGTGTATTGTGTATTAAGCAAAAGCAGTAGAAACACAAATTTACTCCATTGCTTACATTAATCGATAGAAGTGTGGAATATTTATTTGCGAACGCACGGTACACACGTGGCATGGTACAAAAGTATGTGAAGCGTGCGCACGGGAACACACACGTGTGCACGATTACGCGCACGGTTGCATACTTACGCAAAAGTTGCATAAAGTAGCGAGAGTAAGTTTACCACACAATAGAAGTTAATTTTAAGGTGGGATAAAAGACTTATAGTTATACATTAACAAGTAACTATCCGATTTTAGACAGATTACTCAAAATCTTGTTGTTAGTGTACTACCTCTGGGGCAAGCTATCAATCAAAGGGAGTGATTTTTTTTCTGTACAGAAAATCTAAAAGTGTGGGTTGTTCAAAAGAAAGTGTGAGTGCATTGAACCCCTGGACAAAAACGGGATCCCGTCGAGGAGACACTGAGTAAGCAGAGGCTTGGTGGCGTGAAGGCAAGCGACCTCACGTATTGAGGCACGTAGTATGTTTTTTTTTTAAAGTAAAACGTGCAGAGGAGCGTGATTTGATGATACGCTCCGGCTGTGGAGTGCAGCTTGTGAATTCGACTCCCGTGATCGTAGGGAGTATAGATAACAAGTATCTATAAGCCAAGCGATTGGACCGCATGATTGTGTGTGTGTGATACGCGGCGCAACATGATACCATTTGCGTAATTTCGCGCAATTGTGTCATCATACGTGCTGTGTTAGCATACGCAAACGTGAGTTGTGTAAAGAGAAGGAATTTTCACTGACTCAGGAAATATTCCTAGGTGGACATTCATTGGATAGGGTGATCCATAAGTTGTTTCTCACCCAAGAAAATTCCAGTGGATAGAAACTAATAAAGAGCAGGCCTTTTTAACCTCCACTGAGAAAGGTCGGGTATTGATATATTGTTGTTAATACTTCATACTTCCAGTGCTGAGGGGTCTGGTAGGGTCCTCACTGGGTACGCACCAGTCACTACAGAAGTGGACCGTGGTATTTTCCAGCGGAGAAGGAATTGGTGAAAGAACTTGAAGAACTTTCATCGTTTGCTTGTATTGTTCATTTGGTGTTTGTGTTTAAAAAGTCCACAATGGGAGCCAAATGCACAAGCGAGAAATGTTCGCCAGCCAGGGTTCAGGCTGAAGGACCAGGGCCGAAAGGGTCCGCTGGTTACATAATGTGTAGGAAATATGTCCATACACAGAGGCTTTCTGTGATGAATGGGTACAAATGACTGTTGATGATAGGGCATCATTTCCTAGGGTTGGTAGTTTTGAACCAGAGGTGCTGCAGAAAGTTAGAAATAGGATATGTCTGATCAAATCCAATAAACAAAGGATCAGCCATAACGACTGTTTAAACATATGGCAACAAGAGGGAGAAATGCAAAGGGAACTTGCTCGTACAGCAAAGTCTAAACCAAACAGGAATGTGAAAGCGAGTGCACCACCACCGCCATATGTCGACGGAGAGAAGGCTGCTACAACCAATAGCATACCAGGAAATGATAGGAATGCACTTCGTAATT
The DNA here is from genome assembly GCF_028390025.1 of Pseudophryne corroboree. Lineage (NCBI taxonomy): Eukaryota > Metazoa > Chordata > Amphibia > Anura > Myobatrachidae > Pseudophryne > Pseudophryne corroboree. The sequence continues at coordinate 242,320,485 of NC_086445.1, read as the reverse complement.
GTATTAACCCTAACCCATCATAGCCACCAGTAAGTATGGGACTGTTCATTATGCAGAGACAGTAGCTCCCCGCAGTGAGACAAACAGGAGTGAAGTGGTTGGGTTAAACCCTGTCCGGGTAATAGCAGTTCCCAATGGGAGAACTGATAATCAGGGAGTAACCCCCATCAGGAATATCGCCATGTATTACCTGTGGTCCAGGTCTGAACTGCGGTCAATCATGTCAGAATTCCCCGATCCCAGGAGAGATTTAGCCGGATGCCAGAAGTTTATTAAAGACCTGGGCAATGCCCATGAACCCACAAACAAAGATTGGCAGGCAGTATTAAGAGTGTGCCTACCCCCTAATATTGACCCCAAAAAATGTATAACAGATTGTAAGATGGAGACAGACAGTCCTCTGACTGATGAATACAATCAGGAGAACGTAAGACAGATTAATATACAATTAGGATTGTATTTCCCCACAGTTGTAAAGTGGAATAAGATTTTCACAATTAAACAGAAAGAAAGTGAACTGGCATCCGAATATTTCCATAGAGCTTTACAAGATATGGCTAAATACACTGGGATAGAGGATATAAAGAATGATGTGAACCACAGGGAGGTGGCTGTCTCTGTTTTAATGCACAGGCTCGAAGAGGCATTGAAAGTCAGAGTACAGACTTTTTTGCCTAATTGGAATGGGATTACGGTGGATGCCCTGAGGGAGTCTGCTATTGAACATGACCGGAATATCATCAAACACAAAGAATCGCAAGGGGAAAGGTTGATGGTGGTGAGTATACAGGCACTTGAAGGGATGACCAACCAACCGAAACCCCAGATCATTGAAAAAAATTGGAGAAGGTCAATAAGATGTTATGTTTGCCACAAGGAGGGACACATTGCCAAAGAATGTAGGAACACAGAGACATATAGTAAATATAGACCCCCTAGACAAGAACACGAGAATGTTACCAAACACATAGACGGGATCAGGGAACATATAGGAGGGTATATGAGCCACACAGAGGGGAAACACGGAGGTACCCACCAAGGAAGAACTGGCAGGCCTCCGAAATCTCACAGATATCTCCCTCACACATAGTAGCTGCCAATGCCCTATGGGAATGCCAAAACCCACAATAGAGGTCAGGTCACACCTGTATTCTGCAACCAGTGAAACTAATTGCTGGCCTTGGAGATGAACCTGAGGTCATGGTCAATGTAGCTGGCACAAAACAACCTTTTCTTATGGATATAGGGGCGGCAAGATCTGTATTGAACTCTTCAAGAGGAATAATGACCACGGGCAAAACAATTTCGGCAATGGGAGTAACGGGAAAGGTACAACAGTACCTTTTGACCACACCTGCAGAGTAGCGCCCTTGCATACCAAACATTCTTTCTTGTTGGCTGCATCGGCTCCGACTAATCTACTTGGCAGAGATTTATTATGCAAAATTCATCGCAGGTAGAGGAAATGATCTCACAAATATCGGGTTCCTTATGGACCAAAGATGGACAGGACACTGGATTGATGGCAAATGTAGCCCCAGTAGTAGTGCAAATAAAAGTTGGCATGATAGCTCCAAAAATCCCTCAGTACTCTCTGAAACCAGATGTGGAATTAGGAGTATACCCTGTCATAGAACGGCTGCTACAGCAGGGCATCCTAGTCAGGACGTCCAGCACAGCCAATAGTCCCATCTTCTCTGTGAAAAAGAGTGGGGGGAGGGGTTACAGGTTAGTGCAGGATTTAAGGGGAATAAACAAAATATAGTCAACAGCCAATTCCCCGGAGTGCCCAATCCGGCTGTCAGCCTCATGCAGATTCCCTCTACCTCTAAGTACTTCACTGTGATTGACCTCTGCTCTGCTTTCTTTTCTGTTCCTCTTCACACCGACAGTCAGTACCTTTTTGCTTTCACCTACAGGGGAGTACAGTACACCTGGACCCGTCTTCCCCAAAGTTTCATTAACAGCCCAAGTATTTTCTCCCAGGCCCTACATGACTGTTTGCAATCCTTTCAACCTGAGAATGGGTCGGTGCTGATACAATATGTTGATGACTTGTTGTTATGCTCTGATTCATTTTAATCCTCCCTGGCAGACACTAAATAGCTTCTGTTTCACCTCTCCCAGACAGGACACAAGGTTTCTAAGGATAAATTACAGTTGTGCCGGACTAGGGTTAAATACTTGGGACACTGTTTGACGCAAGGACTAAGACACCTGACCACAGACAGGATACAGGCCATCCGTGACATGACTCTGCCGCAGACTCAGCAACGAATTCGCACTTTTCTAGGAATGTGTGGGTACTGTCAGAATTGGATTTCGGGGTTCACTATTCTGGCACTACAACTGCAAGAAATGGTCTCCTCAAGCAAACCAGAACAGGTCTCTCATACTGAGGAGTCTGAACTGGCGTTTGAGAGACTAAAAGAGTGCTTGTCACAAGCACCAGCATTGGGGATGCCAGATTATGAGAAAGCTTTTGCATTATATGGTACCAAAAGTGCTGGGTGCACGGCAGGGGTCCTAACACAGAAGCATGGTGATGCCAGCAGACCGGTAGCCTAATACAGTGCACAGCTGGACACTGTAGCACGGTCTCTCCCCAATTACCTACAAATTGTTGCAGCCATAGCTTTGTTGGTAAGTAAGAGTGAAGACATAGTGCTAGGACATGACCTGACAATCCATACACCTCATGCAGTATCAGCCTTGCTAAACTCCACCCAAACCAGACATGTCTCATCCGCTCGGTTTACAAAATGGGAACTGTCACTGATGGCCCCTGTAAACATTACCATAAAGAGGTGTAGCACACTAAATCCTGCACTTATTTGCCAAGTGTGCCTTATCATGCACAAAGGGTAGAGGATGAGAATAATGGTAAAGAAGGATTTAGTACAGACACTGATACGCATGATTGTATGGAATACTTGAACCAGATTTTCACTGCGAGACCTGACATTAGTGACAACCCACTGGAAGATGTAGACTTTACCTTTTAAACTGAATGTAGTTGTCACAGACAGATGAACTCAGGAGACCTGTGCACCGAAGACGCAGTTGTAGATGACGAAGGTATCATAGAAGCTGAACCCCTTGGTCCACCTCACTCAGCACAAGTCGCTGAGCTGGTAGCACTGACCAGAGCATGTGAATTGGCAAAAAGTAAGTCAGCTAATATATACACGGACTCTAGATATGCTTTCGGAGTAGTGTATGATTACGGGGCCCTGTGGCGCCTCAGAAATTTCATGACGGCAGCTGGCACACCTGTGGCGCATGCGTCACACATCAAAAGGATTCTGACAGCCATACAGGAACCTGACATGGTGGCTGTTATCAAATGTAAATCACACACTTACAACCAAGACCCAATTTCACTTGGTAACAGCCGGGGGGACGAAGCTGATAAATCGGCAGCAAGCACCACCATACAAAGTACCACCACACAACTGATGACATTCAATACAGTAATTACACAACAGTTAAATGAAATGCAAGATTTGTGTTCCCTACGGGAGAAGGCGGTCTGGAAGGCAAAGGGATATGGTCAGGAGTCCTCAGGACTCTGGAGAGATGGACAAGGTAAGTCAGTGGCTCCCAGGGCGTATCTCCCAAGCCTAGCTGAAGCGGCACATGGTCTGACTCATCTGGGCAAGGAAGGTATGTGCAAATTGGTAAGAGCTTACTGGAGTGCACCAGGGTTCTCTTCTCAGGTGAGCAGGAAAGCAATGACATGTCTTACTTGCTTGAGGAAGAATATTGGTAAGACAATACCGACGGAGCCATCTCATATCCCTCCTAGAGACGGACCTTTCCAGGTAATACAAATCGACTTCACACAGCTACCACCCTGCAGGAATTTGAAATATGTACTGGTATGCACTTATGTCTTCCCAAACTGGGTAGAGGCAATTCCTGCAGCAACAAACACTGCTGTGTTTACCACTAAGAAAATTGTGCAGGAATTTGTGTGTAGATATGGTATCCCTAAGATTATTGAGAGTGATAGGGGTACCCATTTTACAGGTCAAGTCTTTCACGTCATGTGCAAACTTATGGGCATTAATAGTAAGCTACATACTCCCTACTGACCACAGGCCAGTGTGAAGGTGGAGAGAATGAACAACACTATTAAGAACAAGCTGAGCAAAGTGATGGCTGAAACTGGACTGTTGTGGCCAGAAGCACTGCCATTAGTATTGTACAGCATCAGAACCACCCCCAGGTCACCGTTTAACCTATCACCCTTTGAAATTCTTTTTGGACGACAGCCAATGTAATGATTGATCCCCAGGATGATCTAAGATGCAGTAATGAAATGACTGTGCAATACTTGGTTAGGATGAGCCAGCAATTGATCCACATCAAGACTGTATTCCGGATTTTTCCCCGAGAAGTCGAGCAAGGATCTGGAATGGGCTCTGATGGAGAGGATGAATTTGTAGGACCCCAGGATCAGTCCATCACTTTGGTCAAAGCTGGTATAAGTAAGAGATCTGGTAGTCACGGAGCGCGGAGGCAATGTGAAGGGTTGTTGTCTGATGAATACTGCATATGTAAGTACTGCGATAACATAGTCGAAGATGAGTGCATCCAGAGATGTCAGTCAAACAATAATATCAATATTGACGGACATCCTTTGAGTGACTATCACTCATTAGTAGGTATGGTCTTAAACCAAACAGAATGCTGAGTGTGCTCACAAGTACCTCAAGGACAGAGTAAATCGGGTTTAGTGCCATACCCATTAACAGTAAATGAGGTACTCGAACTGCATGGGGGGAGACCGGTGGACAGAAAATACATATATCTAGACCCCCTAGCCTAAAGCTCCACCAGTACCACGTAGATAGATCACTACTATGTTTCAACATAACCAATTTCCGGAGACCAGGAAATTGGGAAGTGACTTGGAACAATCAGACGACCTTCTCAGACAGAGCTGACAAAGAACACATCAACTCTGAACTTGTACGTGGGATAGCCGCAAGTGGGAGGTACTTCCGATACAAGTATACACGTGGGACCAAACCATGTGGGCTGGAAAAGTGTCACAGGGATATAGTGCGCACATCATCCAGCCAGATACTTGTGTCAAGCAGATGGAAAAACTGGGGACAGGTTTCTTTGTAAGGATTATTTGTGACATGATATTGATGCATTTTGTCCCCTATGTTCTCCCAGATGACGCTTATTTCATATGTGGAAGGAAGGCATACAAGTGGCTTACTCCGAGCTCTGATGGGTTGTGTTACATAGGCAGAGCACTACCAGAAGTCATGACCATTGCACATGACAAAATGAAAGACATTCACCGCAGCACTTCGCCTCTTTATACTCACACCCACTACGAACACATTTTCAAGAGACACCTCATAGACAGGAGAGAACTCGCAGCCTCTAATTTGATTCATGAATCCACCGGGATTCAGATTCTTCTTGCATTAGATATCACACATACTGCCAGAGGAATTATAAATTATAGGTATATCCATGCGCTAGCGAACTTGATAGATAATATCACTGAGATATATGACGACACCTTCAGGTATACGGGTAGGGAACTATAGGCCTACAAGAAGGAACTGGTACAACACAGGATGGTCTTAAATTACGTAACGGCCGTGACAGGTGGGTATTGTGTTACTTTGGCGACTCAATACGTTGTGAAGTGCTGCACGTATATTACGAACAGTACTGAGGACCCATTGGAGATCATTGATCAAAAGATGGACGAGATCTTGCAGTTGAAATGGGAATTTAGAAGGAACACAATCTCACTTTAGCAGCTGTGGGTAATGAATTGACTAGATGGGCCTCATGGTTGAACCCACTCAAGTGGTTCTCTGGGTTAGGAGAGTGGGCACAAGGTATTATTGCAAATGTGGAAAAGGTTCTCCTCTGTATCCTGGGTGTTGTCATTATTATCGGCCTGATATTTAAATGTATTTGAATTCTTACGCAGCGAAAAAGGCATAATACAAATTTGATGAGTCTAAGGAGCGGGCGCATTGTAAATGCAGCAGATCTGGTATACAATCCAACGATAGAGACAGTGCTGTGATAGGAATGTAAATTAATTTCATGGCCTGTTTCTTACACCATCATTTTGTGTTCCTCTCTCCCTCTACCCAGCAAATCTTCTACCGAATCTGGACATCAGTGTGCAAAGACATAGGTACATGTTTGTATGCAACGTTAGTTCAAATCAGACATCTTAGGCTATAGCACTGTCCCAGCATACTCTATAGGTTGAATGTCGTCCCACACCCAACCAGTGGTCCCTTGACTGCCGAGTGCATATAGAGGATGTCTCGTCCTCCTCCCTGTCTTCCCCAACCGTAGTCAGTGTCTGATTTGTGAAATAAGTACAGACGTGTGTCTAGGTCACCTGTTATGTGTTTTGAAATATTTTTGTTAGTAATTTATGACAGTTATTGTTTACTGTCAAAGGGTGGACTGTCGAAGTCGGAAATATTACACACACACATGCAAATACCAAATAGAGTGGCCTCTGTGCGTGCGCGTGGTCGCCGTGTATACGCATACATGCACGCTACGTACACTGGCTCATAAGCCTTGCGGATTGGCGCGTGGTATGAGTATATACGTTAGCATACGCATTCACACAGAAAAGCCACAAAGACAATATTCAATATTCAATTCATATAGTGTAATTCAATATTCATTCATGTAATTTACACAGTCTCCACACACTTTTCCAGCAAGTTACATATACTCAAAAGGTAGAACAATAGAATTATTCAGCTTTACAGGATGTGAGGGGACAGAGCAAGGTTAAGACTTAGTGTTTGGTATCCAGATATGCAGTATTTCGTGACATACATTCCGGTCACTATTTGCAGTTGATCGCATGTCTCTGCGTGTAGATATACACAGAGATATAATATTAGCAAACTGTTATGATACTGTACTCAGGATATTCGGCGGGAACCCAGTGGCAAACACCTGCAAGCACACCTGGACCAAGCATCGCCCATTCATTCAAACCAACCTATGACCCCTCCTGTACTGTAAATGACCTGCCCCTTGACCTATGGAGAAAGAGCTTACATTTCCCGTTGTACTGTATTTGGACCCATTGTATAAAAGTGAGGCTTCCTGACCAGGCACAGTCTATTCTCTGAAGGTCATCTTGCTAAGACTGACTGAGACCTGGATCCGGGAGCGCCTGCGAACAAACGTATGTACGATTGGTTGTAGCTCTTCTCTGTAACATTGTTATATCTTTATCTGTATCTTTTGAGTAAATACTGTTGATGCATTGGACCACAACATAACATTTAACTACTGGTGTCGCATTCCATTCTTGTTTAGGGATAAGGTATATTTAGCCACACGCGTCGCTGCATTGTGTGCACAGCGTGTCGGCGTGTATATGCAACGTGCATTCATATTGTAGCGGTTATTTGCTTATGTTTACACAGCTGCAGCGGCTATAACTCTAGTGTAACAAGGTATTGCTTTTTCTTGTAAGGTAATCGAACTTTACAGTATTAAGCCTTAAAAAGTGATTAAAGTGGAGAGGGATAATGAGTGATAAAGTACCAGCCAGTCAGCTTCCTAAAGATCCATACACACGTGCCATGTAACTGTACGATATTGACTATATATTTATTTATTTATCAACAGTTTCTTATATAGCACAGCATATTCCGTTGCGCTTTACAATTAGAATAAACAGTAATAAAACAAAACTGGGTAAAAACAGACAGACAGAGGTAGGAAGGCTCTGCTCGCAAGCTTACAATCTATAGGGAAATAGGCATTGATACACAAGGATAGGTGCTACCTATTGCATAATGGTCCACCAGATTGCTAGATTCTTAATGGGTTACATGATATGATATTTGATATATATTCAAAATCGTAAGGAAAGTTAGTGTAAAATGACAGTCAGCAGATTTGTCAGGATTTCATCAGTCTCCACTTTATCACTTTTTAAGGCTTAATACATTTGGGCCAAAGTCCTTATCAGAAGATGTTGTTCACCACCTTACTGGACGATGTAATCCAAAATCCTTATCAGAAGTCGTTTTCCAAAGTCGCTTAAATGAAGCAGACATTACTCAGAGTATCCATCTAGGACAAAATGTCACCACAAAATGTCTGCCAGTAGCTGGTCATCCTTTATATAGGGCTGTGACTTGGATTGTGACTTCACAATGCATGCAGGGAGGAGCTAGAGATGGCTGCAGCTTAGATCAGCTATGGGACCTACCTGGTTCTTGTATTGTGTAATAACACTATCTCATGTCCATCTGCTACCATTATCTACAAGGCATCCGGAAAGTATTCACAGCACGTCACTTTTTCCACATTTTGTTATGTTACAACCTTATTCCAAAATGGAAGAAATTATTTTTTCCCCTCAAAATTCTGCACACAATACCCCATAATGACAACGTGAAAAACGTTTTTTGGAGATTTTGGCTAATTTATTAAAAATAAAAATAGGATTTTAATACCTACCGGTAAATCCTTTTCTCTTAGTCCATAGAGGATGCTGGGGACTCCAAAAGGACCATGGGGTATAGACGGGATCCGCAGGAGACATGGGCACTTTAAGACTTTATCTGGGTGTGAACTGGCTCCTCCCTCAATGCCCCTCCTCCAGACCTCAGTTATAGGAACTGTGCCCAGAGGAGACAGACATTTTGTGGAAAAGGATTTTGTTAAACTAAGGGTGAGATACATACCAGCTCACACCACCACACACCATACAACATGGCCTGTAACTACAACCAGTTAACAGCGTGAACCAAAACGATCAGCAACAGGCTGACATTAACCAATACAGAACCATTGTGTAACATAAGCAATAACCGTTAACAAGTACTGCAGATAGAGTCCGCACTGGGACGGGCGCCCAGCATCCTCTACGGACTAAGAGAAAAGGATTTACCGGTAGGTATTAAAATCCTATTTTCTCCTTCGTCCTAGAGGATGCTGGGGACTCCAAAAGGACCATGGGGTTTATACCAAAGCTCCAGACCGGGCGGGAGAGTGCGGATGACTCTGCAGCACCGATTGAGCAAACATGAGGTCCTCATCAGCCAAGGTATCAAACTTGTAGAATTTCGCAAAAGTGTTTGAACCCGACCAAGTAGCTGCTCGGCAAAGTTGTAATGCCGATACACCTCGGGCAGCCGCCCAAGACGAGCCCACCTTCCTAGTGGAATGGGCCTTCACCAAATTCGGTAATGGCAGTCCAGCCGCAGAATGGGTATGCTGAATCGTATTACAGATCCAGCGTGCAATAGTCTGCTTAGAAGCAGGAGCCCCAACATTGTTGGAAGCATACAGGACAAACAGCAGCTCTGATATCCTAATACGAGCCGTTCTGGCTACATAAATTTTCAAAGCTCTGACCACATCGAGCGACTTAGAATCAGCCAAGGCTTCAGTAGCCACAGGTACCACAATATGTTGGTTCATGTGAAACGAAGAAACCACCTCTGGGAGAAATTGTTGACGAGTCCTCAATTCCGCTCTATCAACATGGAAAAACCAAGTAGGGGCTTTTGTGAAACAAAGCCGCCAACTCTGACACCCGCCTTGCGGACACCAAGGCCAATAGCATGACCACTTTCCAAGTGAGACATTTCAACTCAACCTTTTGTAAAGGTTCAAACCAATTTGACGTCAGGAACCGTAACACCACGTTAAGGTCCCATGGAGCCACCGGGGGCAGAAATGGAGGTTGGATGTGCAGTACCCCTTTCACGAAAGTCTGTACTTCTGGAAGCGAGGCCAATTCCTTTTTGAAAGAAAATACATAAGGGCGAAATCTGCACTTTAACGGAGCCTAACTTTAGGCCCGCAGTCACACCTGCTTGCAAAAAATGGAGAAAACGACCCAGCTGAAATTCTTTCGTAGGCGCCTTCTTGGATTCGCACCAAGACACATATTTTCTCCAAATATGGTGGTAATGCTTCGCCGTTACCTCCTTCCTAGCTTTCAGTAGAGTCGGAATGACCTCTCCGGGAATACCCTTTCGAGCTAGGATTTGGCGTTCAACCACCATGCCGTCAAACGCAACCGCAGTAAGTCTTGGAACATGCACGGTCCTTGCTGTAATAGATCCTCTCTCAGAGGAAGAGGCCAGGGATCTCCTATGAGTAATTCCTGAAGATCCGGATACTAGGCCCTCCGTGGCCAATCTGGAACGAGTATCGCCTGAACCCTTGTTTTTCTTATGATTCTTAACACCTTTGGGATGAGTGGAAGTGGAGGGAACACATAGACCGACTGAAAAATCCACGGTGTCACAGAGAGTCCACTGCTATTGCTTGAGGGTCACTCGACCTGGAACAATATTTCTGAAGCTTCTTGTTGAGGCGAGACACCATCATGTCTATTTGAGGCAGTCCCCAATGACTTGTCACTTCTGCAAAGACCTCTTGATGAAGACCCCACTCTCCTGGATGGAGATCGTGTCTGCTGAGGAAGTATGCTTCCCAGTTGTCCACGCCTGGAATGAAGACCGCTGACAGAGTGCTTGTATGTTTTTCCGCCCAGCGAAGAATCCTTGTGGCCTCCGCCATCGCTGCTCTGCTCCTTGTTCCGCCCTGGCGGTTTATGTGCGCCACCGCTGTTATGTTGTCCGACTGAATCAGAACGGGTAGGCCGCGAAGGAGATGTTCTGCTTGTAGGAGGCCGTTGTAAATGGCCCTTAATCCCAGAATGTTTATGTGCAGACAAGCTTCTTGGCTTGACCATGTTCCCTGGAAATTTTCCCCCTGTGTGACTGCCCCCCAACCTCGGAGGCTCGCATCCGTGGTTACCAGGACCCAATCCTGGATCCCGAACCTGCGACCCTCTAGAAGGTGAGAACTTTGGAGCCACCACAGGAGACAAATCCTGGCTCTGGGGGATAGGCTTATCCTCCGGTACATGTGTAGATGGGACCCGGACCACTTGTCCAACAGGTCCCACTGAAAAACCCTGGCATGGAACCTGCCAAACGGGATGGCCTCGTAGGCCGCCACCATTTTCCCCAGCACTCGAGTGCATTGATGTATCGACACTCTTGCCGGTGTCAGAAGTTCCTTGACCATGTTCTGGATTTCCAGAGCTTTTTCCAATGGGAGAAAAACTCTCTGAAGATCCGTGTCCAGAATCAAGCCCAAGAACGACAGCCGTGTTGTCGGAATCAACTGTGACTTTGGCAAATTTAGGAGCCAGCCATGTTGCTGCAGAACGGTCAGGGAGAGCAGAACGGTTTTTCTTAATTGCTCCTGTGATCTCGCCTTTATCAGGAGATCGTCCAAGTACGGGACAATTGTGACCCCTTGCTTGCGCAGGAGCCCATCATTTCCGCCATTACCTTGGTGAAAATCCTCGGGGCCGTGGAACGACCAAACGGCAACGTCTGAAATTGGTAGTGACAATCCTGAACAGCGAACCTCAGGTACGCCTGATGAGGAGGATAAATGGGGACGTAAAGGTAAGCATCCTTTATGTCGACTGACACCATAAAATCCCCCCACTCCAGACTGGAGATCACTGCTCGGAGAGATTCCATCTTGAATTTGAAACTTTTCAAATACAGATTGAGGGATTTTAAGTTCAGAATCGGTCTGACCGAGCCATCCGGCTTCGGGACCACAAACAGGCTTGAATAAAACCCTTCTCCCTGTTGTGACGGGGGTACCTCGACAATGAGTCGCTGCTGACACAGCTTTTGTATTGCCGCACACACTACCTCTCTTTCCGGAAGAGAAGATGGCAAGGCCGATTTGAAAAATCGGTGTGGAGGCACGTCTTGAAACTCCAGTTTGTATCCTTGTGTCACAATTTCCAGCACCCAAGGATCCAGGCCCGAGAGAACCCAGACCTGACTGAAGAGCTGAAGACGCGCCCCCAGCGTCATGCGGTGGACTTGGCAGAAGCCGGGGAGGACTTCTGCTCCTGGGAGCCTGCCACAGCCGGCGATCTTGTCCCTTTTCCCTTACCTCTTGCCGCAAGGAAGGATGACCCACGTCCTTTCCGGAATTTCTGCGACCGAAAGGACTGCATCTGGTATTGAGGCGTTTTCTTTTGCTGTGGAGGAAAAGAGGACTTACACGCGGTAGCTGTAGAAACCAGGTCCGCGAGGCCTTCACCAAACAAAACTCCACCCTTATAGGGCAGAGCCTCCATAGCCTTCTTAGAATCAGCCTCCTAGCCGAGATTGCCATGTCATTGGCCCTTGATCCCAAGAGGCCAATATCTCTCGCAGTCTCCTTTAGATACACTGCAGCGTCCCTGATATGAACTAGTGTCAAAAACGAGTTTTGTGGTAAGAACTTACCCTTGTTAAAACTCTTTCTGCGAGGTACACTGGGCTCCACAAGTCTGGACAATGGGGTGTAGAGTAGGATCTTGATCCGAGGCACCAACAGGCTCAAAGCTTTGACTGTTCCCAGAATGCACAGCGCCGCCTCCTATATAACCCCGCCTCCCAGCACAGGAGCTCAGTTTAGTTAAACAGCCCAATGCAGTAGCAGGAAAAGAGACGACAACGGTTAGTAGCCACATACACCACACTCTCACGACAAGAGAAGTGTCAGCAGCTAATGCCATATCAACCCAAAGAAGCTAAGTGCGTAAGGGTGGGCGCCTTGTGGAGCCCAGTGTACCTCGCAGAAAGAGTTTTAACAAGGGTTAAGTTCTTACCATAAAACTCGTTTTCTGCTGCGGGGTACACTGGGCTCCACAAGTCTGGACAATGGGGATGTCCTAAAGCAGTTCCTTATGGGAGGGAACGCACTGTAGCGGGCACAAGAACCCGGCGTCCAAAGGAAGCATCCTGGGAAGCGGCAGTATCGAAGGCATAGAACCTTATGAACGTGTTCCCATAGGACCACGTAGCCGCCTTGCACAATTGGTCAAGGGTCGCACCACGTTGGGCCGCCCAAGAAGGTCCAACAGACCGAGTAGAATGGCCCGTAATGTGAACAGGAGCTGACAGACCAGCCTTCACATAAGCATGCGCAATCACCATTCTAATCCACCTGGCCAGGGTCTGCTTGTGAGCAGGCCAGCCACGTTTGTGAAATCCAAACAAAACAAAGAGAGAATCAGACTTTCGAATAGAAGCAGTTCTCTTCACATAGATACGGAGAGCCCGTACCACATACAAAGACCGCTCTTTGGGAGACAAATCAGGAGAGACAAAAGCTGGAACCACAATCTCCTGATTAAGGTGGAACGAAGAAACCACCTTAGGTAAATATCCGGGACGAGTCCTAAGAACCGCCCAGTCACGGTGAAAAATCAGATATGGGGAACTACAAGACAAGGCACCCAAATCCGACACTCTTCTAGCAGAGGCAATAGCCAGCAAGAACACCACCTTAAGGGAAAGCCACTTAAGGTTAGCTTGAACCAAGAGGTTCAGATGGAGGCTCCTGCAACGCCTCCAAAACCACCGACAAGTCCCAAGGAGCCACAGGCGGGACATAGGGAGGTTGGATACGCAACACACCCTGAGTGAAAGTATGAACATCAGGTAAAGTCGCAATTTTTCTCTGAAACCACACCGACAAGGCAGAAATATGAACCTTGAGGGAGGCCAGACGCAGGCCTAAATCTAGGCCCTGCTGTAGAAAAGCCAAAAGTTTGGCTGTACTAAACTTGGAAGCGTCATAATGGTTAGATGCGCACCAAACAAAGTAGGAATGCCAGACCCGATGGTAAATCCGAGCAGAGGCCGGTTTCCGGGCCCGCAACATAGTTTTAATGACCTCTTCAGAAAAACCCTTAGCTCTTAAGACGAAGGCTTCAAGAGCCATGCCATCAAAGACAGCCGGGCTAGGTCCTGGTAGACACAGGGGCCCTGAACGAGGAGGTCTGGGCATTGTGGAAGTAGAAGTGGACGCTCTGACGATAGGCCTTGCAGGTCTGAGAACCAGTGCCGTCTGGGCCATGCCGGAGCTATGAGAAGCAGATTTCCTTTTTCTTGCTTGAACTTCCAAATTACCCTGGGCAGGAGTGACACTGGAGGGAACACGTACGGCAGCCGAAACCTCCACGGCACTGCCAGCGCATCCACGAATGCTGCTTGAGGATCCCTTGTCCTTGCTCCGAAGACCGGAACCTTGTGATTGTGTCGAGACGCCATCAGATCCACATCTGGAAGACCCCACCTTTCCACGAGGAGTTGAAACACTTCTGAATGGAGGCCCCACTCGCCGGCATGCACGTCCTGACGACTGAGAAAGTCCGCTTCCCAATTCAGGACTCCCGGAATGAATATTGACGATATTGCCGATAGATGGCGTTCTGCCCAACGTTGAATCCGTGAGGCTTCCTTCATTGCCAAACGGCTTCGAGTGCCGCCTTGATGATTTATGTAAGCCACTGTGGTGGCGTTGTCCGACTGTACTTGAACAGGACGGTTCTGAATCAAATGCTGGGCTAGGTTCAACGCATTGAAGACCGTCCGCAATTCCAGAATGTTGATCGAGAGGAGAGATTCCTCCTTGGTCCACCGACCCTGCAAGGAGTGCTGCTCCAGCACCGCGCCCCAACCTCTTAGACTGGCATATGTCGTCAACAGGACCCAGTTGGATATCCAGAAGGGACGGCCTCTGCACAATTGTTGGTCCAGGAGCCACCAGAGCAGCGACAGACGGACCTCCGGAGTCAAAGAGATCATGTGAGACCTGATCCGGTGAGGCAGGCCGTCCCACTTGGCTAGAATCAGCTTCTGGAGGGGGCGAGAATGGAATTGAGCATACTCCACCATGTCAAATGCTGACACCATGAGGCCCAGCACCTGCATTGCTGAATGTATCAACACTTGCGGACGAGAAAGGAAGCAATGAATCCTGTCCTGAAGTTTCAGGACTTTCTCCTGAGACAAGAACAACCTCTGGTTGTGAGTGTCCAACAGTGCTCCCAGATGCACCATGCTCTGAGCAGGGACCAGGGAGGATTTCTTCCAGTTGATGAGCCACCCGCGGGCTTGTAGAAACCGGACCATCATATCCAGATGACGCAGGAGAAGATCTGGGGAATTTGCCAGGATTAACAAGTCGTCCAGATACGGCAGTATCCTGACCCCTTGACGGCGGAGTACCACCGTCATCACCGCCATAACTTTGGTGAAGACTCGTGGAGCCGTTGTTAAACCAAAAGGTAACGCCCGAAACTGGTAATGGAGGTTGCCAATAGCGAACCTCAGGTATTGTTGATGTAACACTGCTATAGGAATATGTAGGTAAGCATCCTGTATGTCCAGGGAGACCATGTAGTCCCCAGGTTCCAAGGCCAGAACTATAGAGCGAAGGGTTTCCTATACGGAACTTGGAAACCTTCACAAATTTGTTCAGTGCCTTGAGGTTGAGAATGAGCTGGGAGGACCCATTCGGTTTCAGGACTAGAAACAGCGGAGTATAGTACCCCCGGCCCTTCTGAGCAAGAGGCAGCTGTACTATGACTCCTGTATCCAGGAGGGTCTGTACCACCGAATGCAGAGTGTTTGCCTTTGGTCCGACGGGGCGTCTGTCTGGCAAAATCGATGAGGGGGTCGGTTTTTGAAGGCTATGGCGTAACCTCGAGTGATGACTTCCCGTACCCAGGCATCTGAAGTGGTCTTCAACCATTCCTGGGTATACCCTAGAAGCCGGCCCCCCACCCTGGGATCCCCCAGGGGGAGGCCCGCCCCGTCATGCGGCAGGCTTATCGGTCTTGGCTGATGGCTGACGGGCAGCCCAGGTTTTTTTGGGCTTCGGCTTACCAGGTTTGGAAGTGCGGGTCTGCTTATGGTACGCCTGACCTTTTGCTTTACCTGAAGGACGAAAGGGGCGAAAGGACGTGCCTTTGGCCTTCGACACAGAAGGAGCTGTATTAGGCAGACAGGCAGTTTTGGCAGTAGCCAAGTCAGCCACTATCTTATTTAAGTCCTCCCCAAACAGAATATCCCCCTTGAAAGGGAGTACCTCCAGGGTTTTTCTAGTGTCCAGATCCACAGACCAGGATCTCAGCCACAATATCCTGTGAGCCAGGACTGACGTAGTAGAGGCCTTGGCTGCTAGGATACCGGCATCAGAAGCCGCCTCTTTAATATAGCAAGAAGCTGTGACAATATATGACAAGCATTGTCTAGCATGGTCAGAGGAGATTACAGCCTCTAACTCCAAGGCCCATGCTTCAATATCCTCTGCCGCCCATGTAGCAGCAATAGTGGGCCTTTGTGCAGCACCCGTGAGGGTGTAAATTGCTTTTAGACAACCCTCGACGCGTTTATCCGTAGGCTCTTTTAGAGACGTGACGGTAGTGACAGGTGGAGCTGAGGAAACCACCATCCTAGCCACATGTGAGTCTACTGGAGGAGGCGTTTCCCAATTCTTAGACAGCTCTGGCACGAGGGGATAGCGAGCCAGCATCTTCTTTTGAGGCACAAACTTCGTACCCGGGCTTTGCCAGGGTTCCTGACGTATATCCACTAGGTGGTCAGAGTGAGGTAAAACTTGTTTAATCACCTTCTGACGCTTGAACCTATCTGGTTTATTAGGAGGAACGGATGGCTCGGGATCATCTGTAATCTGCAGAATTAATTTAATAGCCTCCAAAAGATCAGGAACATCCACATGTGAACTACCCTCTCCATCAGCCGTATCTGAGTCAGAACCTGTGGGGTCAGTGTATATGCTGTCTTCATCAGACGAGGTGTCAGTGACAGCAGTGGATTGTGAGGAGACGAGCGCTCGCTTAGAGGACCTCTTGGACTTAGGCGAGCGTTGGTCAGACTTTTTAGTAGTCAGGGACTGGTTCAACTTCTTTAATTGAGCAGATAAATCGTCCGCCCACGGCGGGTTAGCTGCAGGGACCACATATGGTTGTACCGACATTTGGGGTCCCATAGGGGGTGTTAGTTTATGGACTAGCGTATGCAGAAGCGTGGAAAAAGCGGCCCGGGGGGGGGGGGGGGGTCAGTATGTGCCTCCATTGCCACAGTCCCACTGGGGGGCAAGGAGCCCCCAGAACCAGAGCCCACAGCTGCTATATTCTCCCCATATGTGCCTGTGGCTTCAGCAACACCAGCAGTGTGTTCCGCCCCAGAACCGTTACCCTCAGAAGCATACATGATATAACTTGCAGTATGAGGTAACACAGTACAATTATTAGCAGCACTATGGCCCTCATTCCGAGTTGTTCACTCGCTAGCTGCTTTTAGCAGCATTGCACACGCTAGGCCGCCGCCTACTGGGAGTGAATCTTAGCTTTGCAGAATTGCGAACGAAAGATTCGCAGAATTGCGAATAGAAATTTCTGAGTAGCTCGGGACTTACTCTGCCACTGCGATCAGTTCAGTCAGTTTCGTTCCTGGTTTGACGTCACAAACACACCCAGCGTTCGCCCAGACACTCCCCCATTTCTCCAGCCACTCCCGCGTTTTTCCCAGAAACGGCAGCGTTTTTCCGCACACACCCATAAAACGGCCAGTTTCAGCCCAGAAACACCCACTTCCTGTCAATCACACTCCGATCACCAGAACGATGAAAATTCCTCGTTACGCCG
This sequence comes from Pseudophryne corroboree, assembly GCF_028390025.1. Classification (NCBI taxonomy): domain Eukaryota; kingdom Metazoa; phylum Chordata; class Amphibia; order Anura; family Myobatrachidae; genus Pseudophryne; species Pseudophryne corroboree. The sequence goes on along the minus strand of NC_086445.1, from coordinate 242,302,946 downwards.
TGAGTAAAATACCTAACTTTTGAGTAAAATAACTAAGCGCATGCGCTCTGCGAACCTTGCGCATGCGCAGTAAGCGACTAATCGCAATATAGCGAAACTCGGCAACGAGCGAACAACTCGGAGTGAGGGCCTATATCCCTAAACCCAAACCCCTGCGCAGTGTAGTCAGCACCAGCAGAGATAAAGGAGAGATATGTTGACTAATTCACAGAGAAAAATACGTAATACAGTATATCTTTGTGAAAATCCTATATTAAATAACACCTGTGACGCACCAAGCCCCCTCAGGTTATAGAATATAGGGATAGCAAGTTGAGTGAAAGACACGAGATGGACACCACTCAGCTATCAATGCACACACAAATAATCACATTTTGTACAATGCAGAGGTTATTACAGACAATAATACTGCACTGGACTAGCTTACACAGCTATATAGTCAATAGATATAACACTACACAGTAAGAACTGGATGTATATCACAGGGTAATTGTACTATAAACCCCTGACTAAATGCACTCTTTCTTACTAACACTGACTAAAAGGGCAGGTAGAATACTTAAGTGTCATGTAAAGGCACAGTGCTGACAACCAGGCGGCTTTACATAGGAGGATTTGCCCAAGCAGTCCCAGGAACAGTGAGCTGAGGAGTAATGGCGCCGCAGACACTGACAGGGAGTGAGGAAAAACAGAGATGCAGCTCCAGGGCGGGAACACTTGCTGGAAATGGCGCCCTGGGGCTGGAGGAGGGGCTTCAGGTCTAAGCCTTATCCCCCTTGCTGGCAAAACCACCGGGTACTGTGGGCGATACCTGACCTGCGCCCATGCCCTGGTGATCTAGTGGGATCGCCTGTATCCACAGTGTCCACCGCCAGCGCGCGGCCAGCCTCCCACTGACCGCGCCGGATCGCGATAAAGACCAGGTCCCACGAGCGGGACCCACTTACCACCTCCCGAAGAGCGGCCACGCGATCCTGGAGAGCCCCAGCCATGTGTGCCTAACGTGAAGTAAACCGGAGCCTCCGCTGTAGGTACCCAGCAACCAGGGCTCGGGATTATACAGCGCCGCTGGGGAGAGCTGGAGCTGCAGCAGAGAATGTCAGAAGACATTTACCCCTGCTGCTGCCCTTGAAGTCTTCACTTTTTACCTCATAAAAAGCTTTTCTTATAGGCCCTACACATTGGCCGATCCGCCGCCGAGCTGCCAGACGGCGGATACGGCCGACGGGCGACCCGGCGGGGGGGGGGGGGGCAGTGACGGGGAGTGGAGTTTCTTCACTCCCCCCGTCACCCGGCTGCATTGAAGTGCAGGCAAATATGGACGAGATCGTCCATATTGGCCTGCATGTACAGCCGACGGGGGACCAGCGATGAACGAGTGCGGGGCCGCGCATCGTTCATCGCTGGAGCCTCCACACTGCACGATATGAACGTTATCTCGTTCATTAATGAACGAGATCGTTCATATTGTGCAGTCATGTCGGCCAGTGTGTAGGGCCCTTTAGGGCTGCCTGGAGCAGCCCCTCTGTTAAGTGCCTGCTTACTGCAGCACCAACTGACAAACTGAGCTCCTGTGCTGGGAGGCGGGGTTATAGAGGAGGCGGCGCTGTGCATTCTGGGAACAGTCAAAGCTTTGAGCCTGTTGGTGCCTCGGATCAAGATCCTACTCTACACCCCATTGGCCAGACTTGTGGAGCCCAGTGTACCCCGCAGCAGAAAGCACGCTATCCATATCCAGGGTGTCCATTTCAGATGACAAAGTATCTGCCCACTTTAGGAAACTTTCAAAAAGAGCGTTCAGTTCATGAGAGGGAGGAAACGTTACCTCTGGTTTCTTCCCCTTAAACCTACAGACCCTTGTCTCAGGGACAGCGGGGTCTTCCGTGATATGTAACACATCTTTTATCGCCACTATCATGTATTGAATACTCTTAGTCACCCTAGGGTGCAACTTTGCATCATTATAGTCGACACTGGAGTCGGAATCCGTGTCGGTATCAGTGTCTGCTATCTGGGTAAATGAACGTTTTTGGGACCCCGAGGGGGTCTGAGTGTGTGGCACCACCTCTCCCATGGATTGTCTCCATGCTTGGTTCTGAGACTCCGATTTGTCCAACCTCTTATGCAACAATGCCACACTTTTATTTAAAACACTCCACATCTCAACCCAATCAGCAGTCGGCGGTGCCGACGAAGTCACTCCCTCATTCTGTTCAGCCCCCACGTGAGCCTCCTCCTGAGAAGAGCATTCAGCTTCTGACATGCTGACACACGCGTACCGACACCCCCAAACACACTGGGCTAAAGGGGACAGACCCACAGTAAGGCCTTTCAGAGAGACAGAGAAGGAGTTTGCCAGCTCACACCCAGCGCCCCACCGGTCTGAAGAATTAAACAATGCCCCAGACCTATAAGCGCTGTTTTATAATAATAATCATAATAACCAACACCAAATTTTCGTGCCCCCCCTTGTTTTTAACACCCTGTTTGTGACAGCAGTGAAAGGCCAGGAGCAGCGTCTCTGCAGCAAGCTGTGGAGAGAAAATGGCGCTGGTCAGAGCTGGAGGACGAAGCCCCGCCCCCTACATGGCGCGCTTATGTCCCGCAATTTTTTTATACTGGCGGGGGTCTCCTAACAGTGCCTCCGCACTGTATATACATGCCAGTCCTTATTTTTTAGGTTTTATTGCTGCCCAGGGCGCCCCCCCTGTGCCCTGCACCCATGTAGTGCCTGTGTGTGCAGGAGCAATGGCGCGCAGCGCGACCGCTGCGCGGTACTCCAGGAAGACTGAAGTCTTCTGCCGCCTTCACTGAAGTCTTCTTTGCTTCGGTTACTCACCTGTCTTCTTTCTTCTGGCTCTGTGAGGGGGACGGCGGCGCGGCTCCGGGAATGAGCAGCTAGGTGACCCAAGTGATCAGACCCTCTGGAGCTAATGGTGTCCAGTAGCCTAAGAAGCAGGGCCTTTCAACTCACAGAAGTAGGTCTGCTTCTCTCCCCTCAGTCCCACGATGCAGGGAGCCTGTTGCCAGCAGTGCTCCCTGAAAATAAAAAACCTAACAAAAGTCTTTTTAGAGAAACTCAGTGGAGCTCCCCTAGTGTGTGACCAGTCTCCTCTGGGCACAGAATCCAACTGAGGTCTGGAGGAGGGGCATAAAGGGAGGAGCCAGTTCATACCCATTTAAAGTCTTAAAGTGTCCATGGCTCCTGGGGATCCCGTCTATACCCCATGGTCCTTTTGGAGCCCCCAGCATCCTCTAGGACGAAGGAGAAAAACTATGAAATCACATGTACATAAGTATTCACAGCCTTTGCTCAATAATTTGTTGATGCACCTTTGGCAGCAATTACAGCCTCAAGTCTTTTTGAATATGATGCCAAAAGCTTGGCACACCTATCTTTGGGCAGTTTCGCCCATTCCTCTTTGCAGCACCTTTCAAGCTCCATCAGGTTGGATGGGAAGCGTCGGTGCACAGCCATTTTCAGATCTCTCCAGAGATGTTCAATCAGATTCAAGTCTGGGCTATGGCTGGGCCACTCAAGGACATTCACAGAGTTGACCTGAAGCCACTCCTTTGATATCTTGGCTGTGTGCTTAGGGTCATTGTCCTGCTGAAAGATGAACCGTTGCCCCAGTCTGAGGTCAAGAGTGCTCTTGAGCAGGTTTTCATCCAGGATGTCTCTATACATTGCTGCATTCATGTTTCCCTCTATCCTGACTAGTCTCCCAGTTCCTGCCGCTTAAAAACAACCCCACAGCATGATGCTGCCACCACCATGCTTCACTGCAGGGATGTTATTGGCCTGGTGATGAGCGGTGCCTGGTTGCCTCCAAACATGACACCTGGCATTCACGCCAAAGAGTTCAATCTTTGTCTCATCAAACCAGAGAATTTTGTTTCTCCTGAAAGTCCTTCAGGTGCATTTTGGCAAACTCTAGGCGGGCTGCCACGTGCTTTTTACTCTGGAGTGGCTTCCGTCTGGCCACTCTACCATACAGGCCTGATTGGTGAATTGCTGCAGAGATGGTTGTCCTTCTGGAAGGTCCTCCTCTCTCCACAGAGGAATGCTGTAGTTCTGGCAGAGTGAACATTGGTTTCTTTGTCACCTCCCTGACTAGGTCCTTCTCCACCGATCGCTCAGTTTAGACGGCCAGCCAGCTCCAGGAAGAGTCCTGGTGGTTCTGAACTTCTTCCTTTTATAGATGATGGAGGCCACTGTGCTTCTTCAAAGCAGCAGATATTTTTCTGTACCCTTCCTCAGGTACAATTCCTTTGACTTCATGCTTGGTTTGTGCTCAGACATGCACTGTCAAGTGTGGGACCTTATATAGACAGGTGTGTGCCTTTCCAAATCCTGTCCAATCAACTGAATTTACCAGCTCCCATTAAGCTATAAGGAACATCTCAAGTATGACCAGTAGAAACAGGATGCACCTAAGCTCAATTTTGAGCTTTTGTTTAGTTTTTTATTTTTAATAAATTTGCAAAAATCTCAAAAAACCTTTTTTCACGTTGTCATTATGGGGCATTGTGTGTAGAATTTTGAGGACAAAATGAATTTATTCAATTTTGGAATAAGGCTGTAACATAACAAAATGTGGAAAAAGTGAAGCGTTGTGAATACTTTCCGGATGCCTTGTATATCTATACTAATATTATAAGAACGTTATGTCTGTATGTTTGTTCCAATTTGTCGCAAAAACTACTGAACCGATTTTCATGAAAACTGTACAATTTTGTAGTGGAAACTCCTAGAAATTACTTGCACTTTGTTTCATCTCGATCTGTCAAGTTAAAGCTGAGCAACAACAAAAACATAATTTATTGGCAACATCAATGCAAGAGATAGCGAGTCATGGTTATGCAAACGTGTTATCTTGAACGTGAACAAGTTCACTCTATTAACAAGTAGGGACAGATTTACCATGAAAACTGCTCCAAAAGCCCTTTAATACAATAAGGTGATATTTAAATAATGTGAAAAGGGATTGAAGACACTCTATTTCACATTATTTTAGTAAAAACAAAGTTACTAATCTGCCCGTTAGATGTTTCCAGGGAAAAATAAGAATTTACTCACCGGTAATTCTATTTCTCGTAGTCCGTAGTGGATGCTGGGGACTCCGTAAGGGCCATGGGGAATAGACAGGCTCCGCAGGAGACTGGGCACTCTATAGAAAGATTTAGGACTATCTGGTGTGCACTGGCTCCTCCCCCAAGCCTCAGTTAGGAACTGTGCCCGGAAGAGCTGACACAATAAGAAAGGATTTTTGAATCCCGGGTAAGACTCATACCAGCCACACCAATCACACCATGTAACACGTGATAGGAACCCCGGTTAACAGTATGATAACAAATGGAGCCTCTGAAGAGATGGCTCACAACAAAACCCGATATTTGTAACAATAACTATGTACAGGTATTGCAGACAATCCGCACTTGGGATGGGCGCCCAGCATCCACTACGGACTACGAGAAATAGAATTACCGGTGAGTAAATTCTTATTTTCTCTGACGTCCTAGTGGATGCTGGGGACTCCGTAAGGACCATGGGGATTATACCAAAGCTCCCAAACGGGCGGGAGAGTGCGGATGACTCTGCAGCACCGAATGAGAGAATTCCAGGTCCTCCTCAGCCAGGGTATCAAATTTGTAGAATTTTGCAAACGTGTTTGCCCCCGACCAAGTAGCTGCTCGGCAAAGTTGTAAAGCCGAGACCCCTCGGGCAGCCGCCCAAGATGAGCCCACCTTCCGTGTGGAATGGGCTTTTACAGATTTAGGCTGCGGTAAGCCTACCGCAGAATGCGCCAGCTGAATAGTGCTACAAATCCAGCGCGCAATAGACTGCTTAGAAGCAGGAGCACCCAGCTTGTTGGGTGCATACAGGATAAACAGCGAGTCAGTCTTTCTGACTCCAGCCGTCCTGGAAATATAAATTTTTAGGGCCCTGACTACGTCCAGCAACTTGGAATCCTCCAAGTCCCTAGTAGCCGCAGGCACCACAATAGGTTGGTTCAAGTGAAAAGCTGAGACCACCTTTGGGAGAAACTGAGGACGAGTCCTCAATTCTGCCCTATCCATATGGAAAATCAGATAAGGGCTTTTACAAGACAAAGCCGCCAACTCTGAAACCCGCCTGGCCGACGCCAGGGCCAACAGCATGACCACTTTCCACGTGAGATATTTTAAATCCACAGTCTTAAGTGGTTCGAACCAATGTGATTTCAGGAATGCCAAAACCACATTGAGATCCCAAGGTGCCACTGGGGGCACAAAAGGAGGCTGAATATGCAGTACTCCTTTGACAAAAGTCTGAACTTCGGGCAGTGAAGCCAGTTCTTTTTTGAAGAAAATCGACAGAGCCGAAATCTGGACCTTTATGGACCCCAATTTGAGGCCCAACGTCACCCCTGCTTGCAGGAAGTGCTGGAATCGACCCAGTTGAAATTCCTCCGTCGGGGCCTTCATGGCCTCACACCAAGCAACATTTTCGCCAAATGCGGTGATAATGTCTTGCGGTGACATCCTTCCTGGCTTTGATCAGGGTAGGGATGACTTCCTCCGGAATACCCTTTTCCTTCAGGATCCGGTGTTCAACCGCCATGCCGTCAAACGCAGCCGCGGTAAGTCTTGGAACAGACAGGGTCCCTGCTGCAGCAGGTCTTGTCTGAGCGGCAGAGGCCAAGGGTCCTCTGTAAGCATCTCTTGAAGTTCCGGGTACCAAGCTCTTCTTGGCCAATCCGGAACCACGAGTATGGTTTTCACTCCTCGCCTTCTTATTATTCTCAGTACCTTGGGTATGAGAGGTAGAGGAGGAAACACATAAACCGACTGGTACATGTCACGATCCGGGTATCTGGACGCCATTACCTGCCGTTTAGGTGTCTTCTGAGACTGGCCCAGCGTTCCAAATCCGGATCTCATCTGTGTCAACACTCTGCACATCCCTCCTGTCATTCTGAGACACTACCACAGCGGCGCCATGTTTGAATCCAACATGGCGTCTCCCGTCCTCCGCGGCCTCCGCCGCCGTTACTGTGTTATTGCTGCAGGTTCTCAGAATCATGTATCATGCCTGCCGCGGCCTCTGCTGCCCTCCAGGTGTCTCAGCATGTAGCTGTCGTCTGGCGTCTCCTGTCCTCCGCGTCCGGCGCCGCCATTGTCATTGTGTTTGCACATTTCATTTCAAACCAGTTTTCCCTCCAGGTTCCAGCATGGGCGCAGCCATGTTGGATTTGATCACATGCTCCAATTCCTCCAATCCACCGTCTCTGGAATCTGCATAATTGCCCAGCCAATGCCTGCATAGCAGCAGGTATAAGTATCCTGTGTCTGGGCCAGATAGATGTCAGTGCTTTGAATGTCATACCTTGTTCCAGTCTCTCTCTCCTGTGGCTTGTTTCTCCAGGTTCCAGCTCCTGTCTCCAGCATCCACAAAGAGACCCGCACCTGCTTTCCATCCTGCGGTGCAGCCTGACTTTGCAATCCTCTGTGACTGATTCAGCTTTCAGCTATTACTTTGTTTGCTTCCAGCTTCCAAGCTTTCAGCTATTAACCCATCTGTTTTCAGCAACCTGCTTCCAACAGAATTCAGCCTCCTTAAAGAGCCGGTGTTCTCCCAGCGGATTTCTACTTACCAGCAGTATCCACTACCACCGGTAACCACTCTTCATTTCATCTGTTTCCACGCACCCTAGCATCTTTCAGTTTTAACTCCGTGTCTCCACCATCTGGCTGGTTCCGTCCAGTGACTCCTACAGTGCATTCCAGTTACCAGCATCATCTCATACACCTACTGGCGTGTTCCTCGGTTGTCTCCACTACTACAGCCTGGCCTGGTAAGGTTATTCTACCCAAGGACTATAACATCCGTTCTGCAACCTACCAGTGCCCTGTTATACCTTTTTATGGTTTAGTGATCCAGGAACTGTATTATCTGCCACTGCTAATACTGACTGTGAACGCTGTTGTGATTATACGGAGTCTGTTTAATAAACTTTCATTTGACTTTTAACCTGCTTGTCATGGTCACTCCTTCGGGTTTCCTTCCACACTTACATGTCCAGGGGTCTGATTAAACCATCTAAGTTTAACTTCATTCCAGCCCCTACAACTGAGGCTTCCTCCCATCAGCCTAAACCCTCAGTTGTGACAGTACACCCATGGTGTCACTAGAGCGTCCACCGCTATCGCCTGAGGGTCTCTTGACCGGGCACAATATCTTTTCAACTTCTTGTTGAGGCGGGACGCCATCATGTCTACCTGTGGTTTTTCCCACCGGTTGACCAGCATTTGGAAGACTTCTGGATGAAGTCTCCATTCTCCCGGGTGGAGGTCGTGCCTGCTGAGGAAGTCTGCTTCCCAGTTGTCCACTCTTGGAATGAACACTGCCGTCAGTGCTAACACATGATTCTCTGCCCATCTGAGAATCCTTGTGGCTTCTGCCATCGCCATCCTGCTTCTCGTGCCGCCCTGTCTGTTTACATGGGTGACCGCCGTGATGTTGTCTGACTGGATCAGTACCGGCTGGTTTTGAAGCAGGGGTCTTGCCTGGCTTAGGGCATTGTAAATGGCCCTTAGCTCCAGGATATTTATGTGAAGAGAAATCTCCTGATTTGACCACAGTCCTTGGAAATTTCTTCCCTTTGTGACTGCCCCCCAGCCCCGAAGGCTGGCATCCGTGGTCAACAGGACCCAGTCCTGTATTCCGAATCTGCGGCCCTCTAGTAGATGAGCCCTCTGCAGCCACCACAGCAGCGACACCCTGGTTCTGGCCGATAGGGTTATCCGCTGTTGCATCTGGAGATGGGACCCGGACCATTTGTCCAACAGGTCCCACTGGAACGTCCTTGCGTGGAACCTTCTGAATGGAATTGCTTCGTATGAAGCTACCATTTTTCCCAGGACTCATGTGCATTGATGTACCGACACTTTTCCTGGTTTTAGGATGTCTCTGACCAGAGATGACAATTCCTCGGCTTTTTCCAGTGGAAGAAACACTCTTTTCTGGTCTGTGTCCAGAATCATTCCCAGGAACAGAAGACGTGTCGTCGGGACCAGCTGTAACTTTGGAATGTTTAGAATCCAGCCGTGCTGTTGTAGCACTTCCTGAGAAAGTGCCACCCCCACTATCAACTGTTCTTTGGACCTCGCCTTTATCAGGAGATCGTCCAAGTACGGGATAATTAAAACTCCCTTCTTGCGAAGGAGTATCATCATTTCGGCCATTACCTTGGTAAAGACCCTCGGTGCCGTGGATAACCCAAACGGCAGCGTCTGGAACTGATAGTGACAGTCCTGTACCACAAATCTGAGGTATTCCTGGTGCGGAGGGTAAATGGGGACATGCAGGTACGCATCCTTGATGTCCAGGGATACCATGTAATCCCCCTCCTCCAGGCTCGCAATAACCGCCCTGAGCGATTCCATCTTGAACTTGAACCTTTTGATATAAGTGTTCAAGGCTTTTAAATTTAAGATGGGTCTCACCGAACCGTCCGGTTTCGGTACCACAAACATTGTGGAGTAGTAACCCTTTCCTTGCTGAAGGAGGGGTACCTTGACAATCACTTTCTGTGAATACAGTTTTTGAATAGCCACCAACACTGCCTCCCTGGCAGAGGGAGTTGCCGGCAAGGCAGATTTTAGGAAACGGCGGGGGGGAGACGTCTCGAATTCCAGCCTGTACCCCAGAGATACTACTTGAAGGACCCAGGGATCCACTTGTGAGAGAGCCCACTGTGTGCTGAAAAACCTGAGACGTGCCCCCACCGTTCCCGATTCCGCCTGAGCAGCCCCAGCGTCATGCTGTGGACTTACCGGACGCAGGGGAGGACTTCTGCTCCTGGGAACTAGCTGTGTGCTGCAGCTTTTTCCCCCTTCCTCTGCCCCTCGGCAGAAAGGATGAGCCTCTAGCCCGCTTATTTTTCTGGGGCCGAAAGGACTGTACTTGATAATACGGTGCCTTCTTTTGCTGTGGGGTAGCCTGTGGCAAAAAGGTCGATTTCCCAGCAGTAGCTGTGGAAACGAGGTCTGAAAGACCTTCCCCAAAAAGTTCCACCCCTTTATAGGGTAAAACTTCCATGTGCCGCTTGGAGTCGGCATCACCTGACCATTGCCTAGTCCATAACCCCCGTCTGGCGGCAATGGACATAGCGCTTATTTTTGATGCCAGCCGGCAAATATCCCTCTGTGCATCACGCATGTATAAGACCGCGTCTTTTATATGGTCAATCGTTAGCAAAATATTGTCCCTATCCATGGTATCAATGTTTTCCGACAGGGAGTCTGACCACGCAGCAGCAGCACTGCACATCCAAGCTGATGCAATAGCGGGTCTCAATATAATGCCAGTGTGTGTGTATATAGCTTTTAGGGTACTTTCCTGCTTTCTATCAGCAGGTTCTTTTAGAGCGGCCGTATCCGGAGACGGTATTGCCACCTTCTTTGATAAGCGTGTCAGCGCTTTATCTACCCTAGGGGGTGTTTCCCAGCGTGACCTATCCTCTGGCGGGAAAGGGTACGCAGCCATTAACCGTTTAGAAATGATCAATTTCTTATCTGGGGAAGTCCACGCTTCCTCACACACCTCATTTAGTTTGTCAGATGCAGGAAAAACTACTGGTAGTTTTTTCTCACCAAACATAATACCCTTTTTTGTGGTACCTGGGGTATCATCAGAAATGTGTAATACATTTTTCATAGCCTCAATCATATAACGGGTGGATCTATTGGAGGGTACACTCGTCTCATCATCGTCGACACTGGAGTCGGTATCCGTGTCGACATCTGTATCTGTCATCTGAGGTAGCGGGCGTTTTACAGCCCCTGATGACATTTGAGACGCTTGGACAGGCACAAGCTGAGTAGCCGGCTGTCCTATGTCGTCAAACCTTTTATGTAAGGAGCTGACACTGTCACGTAATTCCTTCCATAAGTCCATCCACACTGGTGTCGACCCCGCAGGGGGTGACATCACATTCACAGGCATTTGCTCCGCCTCCACATCATTATCCTCATCATACATGTCGACACAGCAGTACCGACACACAGCAGACACACAGGGAATGCTCTTACAGAGGACAGGACCCCACAAAGCCCTTTGGGGAGACAGAGGGAGAGTATGCCAGCACACACCAGGGCGCTATATAACACAGGGATATCACTATACAGAGTGTTTTCCCCTATAGCTGCCTATATATATATATATATATATACTGCGCCTAAATTGTGCCCCCCCCCTCTCTTTTTTACCCTTTCTGTAGTGCAGGACTGCAGGGGAGAGCCAGGGAGCTTCCTTCCAGCGGAACTGTGAGGGAATAATGGCGCCAGTGTGCTGAGGGAGTTGGCTCCGCCCCTTTTTCGGCGGGCTTTCTCCCGCTATTTTATCGTTTCTGGCAGGGGTTAATATACACCTATATAGCCTCTGGGGCTATATATGGTGTTAGTTTTGCCAGCCAAGGTGTTATTATTGCTGCTCAGGGCGCCCCCCCCCCCCAGCGCCCTGCACCCATCAGCGACCGCAGTGTGTGGTGTGCATGAGGAGCAATGGCGCACAGCTGCAGTGCTGTGCGCTACCTTGGAGAAGACAAAAGTCTTCAGCCGCCGATTTTCCGGACCACCTTCTTGTTTCTGGCTCTGTAAGGGGGACGGCGGCGCGGCTCCGGGAACGGACGACGAGGTCGGGTCCTGTGTTCGATCCCTCTGGAGCTAATGGTGTCCAGTAGCCTAAGAAGCCCAAGCTACCACCACTTAGGTAGGTTCGCTTCTTCTCCCCTTAGTCCCTCGTTGCAGTGAGCCTGTTGCCAGCAGGTCTCACTGAAAATAAAAAACCTAAACTATACTTTCTGCTAGGAGCTCAGGAGAGCCCCTAGTGTGCATCCAGCTCAGCCGGGCACAGAAATCTAACTGAGGCTTGGAGGAGGGTCATAGGGGGAGGAGCCAGTGCACACCAGATAGTCCTAAATCTTTCTATAGAGTGCCCAGTCTCCTGCGGAGCCCGTCTATTCCCCATGGTCCTTACGGAGTCCCCAGCATCCACTAGGACGTCAGAGAAATAAGAGTTTAGAATTCCATAAACACTATCATAAATGTAGACGATGCAGTTCACTATTCTCCTTAATTCATAATTAATCTGCCAGCATCAGGATTACCCGCACATTATTAAACCTTGAAAGTTGTTGTGCCAATAATACGGACGAGAAACTCCAATCTGAATAAATTGTGCAATGGGACAAGACTGGAAGTTAAATATCTCGTTATAGGCCACTATATTGGCAAGATGTGGTAAAGGTGAAAATGTATTTATTCCTTAAATTCTCAGGGCCAGACAAACATAGTACAAGTGGCTTATAAGACATGAAACTCCCCCAAATTAACAAACCTAACCGTACTCACCTGGTTCCCATGGAGCTCCCCTGCGACGTGGCGCATCAGTGACGTCGCGGCAGTGAGACGCGGAAGTGCCTCGTGGCGGTCGACGAGCGGGTGCGCCGTGGAGCAGGTGAGTACGGTTAGGTTTGTTAATTTGGGGGAGTTTCATGTCTTATAAGCCACTTGTACACTTGTATTATGTTTGTCTGGCCCTGAGGACGGAGAAGCTATCTCCGAAACATGTCGGCCTTCAGCCAATAAAGTAACCACGTTTACACAGTCTGATGAGTGCCGCCTGCTTACCTCGCTTTATTATCTGATGGGAATTACTTCTCCATGAGGAAGGCACCTTAGCAAGTTGTTACCTTTTAAGAGAGTGCCGGATGTTACACTGGACGATATTCCTTAAATTCCCAATAACTTTTCCTTCCAGTTTAAGAGACTTCAATTCCCAGTAAACATCTGCTTTGCTGTGACAATGAACAAGGTGCAAGGACAGACTCTATGTAAAGTAGGGATGGACCGGCAATTGGATGCTTTTTCGCATGGTCAGCATTACGTAGCCTGTTCTCGAGTTAGTACAATCAGATATCATTATATCTGCTCTGAAAGCAATACAGCAGAAACAACAAATATTGTATATAGACCCTCATTCCGAGTTGATCGCTCGCTGCCGTTTTTCGCAGCGCAGCGATCAGGTGAAAAATCGGCATTTATGCGCATGGTACGCAGCGCGCATGCGCTAAGTACTTTCACACGAAAGTTTTTAGTTTTACCCAAGCTCGAGCGACGTTTTTCAGTCGCTCGAGTGTTCGTAGTATGATTGACAGGAAGTGGGTGTTTCTGGGCGGCAACACGGCGTTTTCAGGTAGTGTGCTAAAAACCGCAGGCGTGCCAGGTAAAAACGCAGGAGTGGCTGGAGAAACGGGGGAGTGGCTGGCCGAACGCAGAGCGTGTTTGTGACGTCAAACCAGGAACTAAACAGACTGCAGTCATCGCAAGATAGGAGTAGGTCTGGAGCTACTCAGAAACGTCATGAAATTTTTTTATAGCAATTCTGCTACTCTTTCGTTCGCACTTCTGCTAAGGTAAGATACACTCCCAGAGGGCGGTGGCCTAGCGTGTGCACTGCTGCTAAAAGCAGCTAGCGAGCGATCAACTCGGAATGAGGGCCATAGGGAGGCTCTACAGTAACATTGCAGACTGCATTACATCAGAAATATACTCAGGTGAAGCCACAGAATCTACCTATTGTTCAGTGGTGCAAGTAGAAATATTTTCTTAGTGGTACTGAGTGCTGAAAATGGGCGTGGTCATGTGTTGCGAGGGGGCGTGGTCACATGCCACAAGTGGGAGTGGCTACATGACACTAGTGGCGTGGCGACACTACAAAGCCCCTTTTCTTTGCACTCTGGAGGCAAGGCAAGAAATATATAGTACTACCTCCAGTATAATAGAAATATATATAGTAATGCCTAGGGAGGCCAATCCTGGGAACGGGAACGGCGGGATCCCGCGATTCTGGCCCAAAAACTCCGGGATTTGAATCCCGGGATTTGAGCCTCCAATCCCGGGATTCACAGGATTAGATTGCGCATGTGCAATTGTGCAGTGAGGGAGGGTGGGTGTAAGTAATACTACTTACTTTTAGGCAGGCGGCAGCCATGGACACTCTGAACGCGGCGGCATTTCAAATGTAGCGCCGGCCACCAGCCAACCAGAGCTGGTGGACTGGCAACCAATCAGGGAAGCTGTCGCAGCAGCGGCAGCCAATCAGGAGCGACTGCTGCGGCCGCTTCCCTGATTGGCTGCCGGTCCGCCAGCTCTGGTTGGCTGGCGGCTGCTGCTACATTTGAAATGCCGCCGCATTCAGCATGTCCATGGCTGCCGCCTGCCTAATAATAAGTAGTATTACTTACACCCACACTCCCTCACTGCAGTGCTCCCTACAGCCTCCCTCCCGCGCCACTACTTACACCCTCCCTCCAGCGCTGCTCCCTATAGCCTCCCTGCTCCCTACACCCTTCTCCACTGCCCTTCACTGATCCCTACTGCAATCCCAGGGATCCTGGGATTGAGCATTTTTCAATCCCGAATCCCTGGATTGAAAAAACGTCCCGGGATTGGCCTCCCCCGTAATGCCCCCAATATAATAAATATATATAGTAATGCCTCCAATATAATAACAATATATAATAATGGGTATCCAGACTCCAGGTCGACAACAAAAAGGTAGACACACCTTAGGTCGACGCCAATTGGTCGACACACCTTAGTCGACATGGTCAAAAGGTCGACGTGGACAAAAGGTCGTCAGGAACAAGGTCGACATGGAAAAAAAGTCGACATGAGTTTTTCACAATTTTTTTCTTTTTTGGAACCTTTTCATACTTAACTTTCCAAGTGGACTACGATTGGAACGGTAATCTGTGCCAAGCGAAGCGGAGCGAAGGCACCATGCCCGAAGCTCGCTCGCCATGCGAGGGGACGCGGTGCACTAATTGGGGTTCCCGGTCACTCTACGAAGAAAACGACACCAAAAAAAATATAAAAAACGCATGTCGACCTTTTTCCATGTCGACCTTGTTCCTGTCGACCTTTTGTCCATGTTGACCTAAGGTGTGCCGACCAATTGGTGTCGACCTAAGGTGTGTCGACCTTGTTGTTGTCGACCTGGAGTCCCAGACCCATAATAATTCCTCCATTATAACAGGAATATATAGTGTAGTAGTGTCCCTGCTATAATAGAAATACATAGTAGTGTCCACATTACAATACAAATATGTAGTAATACCCCCATAATAATAGACATATATAGTAGTGTCCACATTATATTAGAAATGAATGCTCCCAGCAAGAGATGCTGTGTGAAAGTGCAATCAGGCTCCTCTCTTCACGCCAGCCACAGCCGCCAGAGGAGGAAGTGTGATGTGGCGTCATGACATCACCATTGCGCTCCCAGTAACCCTGACAAACTAGCAAGCACCGTCATGCTGCCAGGCACCATGGTCTTGTTACTTTGTGGCACATTATAATTGTGGTAATGGCTGTCAAAGGTGTGTGGCAGGTGGTACCGAGTACCCACTGCCATATCCTTAATGGTACTCCGTGCCCGAGCGTACCCGCATACTTGCATCACTGCTATTGTTATAAGATAATGACAATAATAATAATAATAATAATAATAATTCACTAACCTTAACCCTAACCCTGTATCAGGTGTTCCCCAAATCTATTAGACCAGTTGTTCCAAAACTGGGTGCAGTGGCACCCTGGGGTGCCACAGGACACTTATCGGGGTGCTACGAGCTGGTGGTCTTATACTGGATCAGATTACAAATAGTCAATGTGATAGGCAATGACAGCACTGGTGTAGCTGCTAGTCATAAAATGTGTACAAACCGAAGTGTAACCCTATCCAACACCACATAACTGACCTAAGGATGTCATGCACCGTGGACTCACCTCCGGGGGCTCTCTGTCAGATGGCTAGAACTGCGGTGGTGGAAGTCTATGAGGGCCGCTGGTGTGCGACTAGAGGACCCATGTGCAGCCTCCGTCGCGGGCAGAGCCGGCCTTAGGCACAGGCAAACTAGGCAAATGCCCAGGGCATTTGGTATGCTTAGGGGCACCAGCAGCTTCTGATGATTAAAATGATATGCGGAATGCCTATATTCTCTGTGTGACTGCGGCTGTATCTGCATACGAAATGCTACGTTGCAGTGTATTCCTGGAAATCAATGTAATGTAGCATTTCTTATGCAGATACAGCCGCAGTCGCACACAGAATATAAGTATGCTGCATATCATTTTAATCAGCAGAAGCTGCTTCTGTGTCCTAGCCACATAGTAATGCAAACAAGATGCATTTTCATAAGCAAAAGGCGCCCGACGTTAGTAGAGCTGCCAGCTGACTGTCACAACTGAGGGCCTGAGCTGACGGGAGGCAGCCTCAGTTGTAGGGGCTGAGGTGTAGTGAAACCTGGGAGGTTGTATCAGACCAACACAGGACAGAAAAGGATTGTCTCTTTTGTTGGCGCACTTAGAAAAGAAGAAGAAATTTTACATTTACTCTTAGTGTGAATATATCATATTAAAATTTAACTTTTATTATCACTATCTTAAAAATTGTTAGCAATTGAGAAACATAAATGGAAAATGTATTGTATAAATTTTTATGAATTTAATGAATAAATTCAATATTATAAACAGAATAAAAGCTGATTCACTGTGCCTGAATTTTCTGCTTCATTTATTTATATCATAGATTTTCAGTTGGAGAGCAATGGATGTAGTATAATATCTGTATGTAGGATTAGGTAAAGTGAGCTTCTCACATGGATGGCAGAAACAGGGGAGAGAAGGGGGGGGGGAAGGGGTTTGTCAAGAGTCCTAATGCTGTAAATGATGTGAACACAATAAGTATTTTTAAAGAACACTCCAGAAAAATCCTGTAACCATCATTGATTCCCTTGTTTATACTGGTATTGCTGCTGGTATTGTGGCTATTTGAGCCAGTTGCTATTGATTTCTGAAAGCAATTGCTGGTACTCCCATACCCAGATTCCTATGGGTACTGCAATGGTTCTTATATCTGGAATGAAGCCTGGACCCGTGAAAGCTATATTGCTTATTCCCTCATACAGTTGTTGCAATACACACTCTTGTCAGCTGAAGTGATTGATAGTTCCCTAGCTCACCATGCAGAGTAAATTGCTTTACTTTTTAATTACCCCTGCATTGGTGTTCATTATTTTGTGAACCCAAAATATGATCTCCAGAGTTGTAAGCTCCGTGGCTATTAGTACCCACAATGGTAATATGTTTGCAATATAGGTCTGTTAATTATTATATTGCTCATCCCCTCATACAATTATTGCCATTCATACTCGTGTAAATAGAAGTAAATAATAATTCCCTGATTTACCATACAGTGTACAATGTTTTACTTCTTAATTATCATTACACTCGTATTCATTAATTAGTGAGCCTAAGATGTGTGACCTTCGGAGTTATGAGCCCCGTGTCTGTTAGGAGCCGCAGTAGTCTAAATTTGCTATATACACCTACTAATCTTGCTGAGAGGGCAACGTTAGTTTGCTATATCAGTTGAATACATATAGCTTTACCATAGCAATATACATAGCCCTAATCAGTGAATAAAATTATACTGTAGGTCTGTGTATAACGTTGATTGAAAAAAATATATAAATTAACACAAGGCATATTCCATGTGCATGGCCGATATTATTGATTTATGAACCCACAATATAACATCCAGAGTTGTGAGCTCCGTGACTATTAGGACCCGCAGTAGCAATATGTTTGCAATATAGATCTGTTGGTTAGTATATTGCTCACCCCCTCGTGCAGTTGTTACAATTCATGATCGTGTAAATAGAAGTAATTAATAGTTCTCTGATTCACTGTACCATGTAAATTACTTTACTTCTTAATTAACATTACACTCATGTTCATTAATTAGTGAGCCCAAGATGTGTGACCTTCGGAGTTATGAGCCCCGTGTCTATGGGGAGCCACAGTAGTATAAATTTACTATATACACCTGCTAGTTTTACTGGGGAGGCGTCACCAGGTTGCTGTATCAGTTAAATCTGTATGGCTTTACTAAAGTATTCTGCACAGCCCTGATCAGTGAATGAAATTATACTATAGGTCTGTGTATAGCGTTAGTTAGAAATCAACACAAGGCATGCTCCATGTACATGGTCGATGTTTAAATTAAAGAATATCTTTATAAAGCCCTAGTCAATGAATATAGTTATATTAAGGGTCTGTATGTGCCGCTGATTAGGAATCAGCGCATGACATATGCCGTATGTGTAGCAAATGTTTCCCCTACAGTATATGCATATCCATACACTGCCGTTCCACGTATCTCAGTTTAGTATATAATAATAAATTAGTGTTTGGCAGGTAAGGTATGATGCTTCATTGGTATTCAGTAGGTGTAAGGGGGACGGTCCGTATCACACAATTGTAACTTAATCTGAATCCTGAGGATTGCATGTAATCCGCTACCTCTTGTTCACATTAATTATCTAACAGTGATTGATCATCATGAGTGGCTCTTGGCTGCACTGCTCTATATAATACCTAAACTCCTAAACAATTACTGCAATTATATGCTCCCTACATAACATTAAATACTGCTTTTAGCATCCATCTCTAATCCATCTCTAATCTCTCATCTATACTTTGTCTAATTATTCAGCATTTTTTCACTGCACAGTGATCAGTGTGAGCGGGCTTGTCAGCACCGCTCCGAAACGCCGACGTGCACGTTTCGCAATTGCTTTAACCAGGCAAACCCGATTGCCCGTTCCGGGTTGTTTTTAACAGAACGTCCCACCAATCCCTGACCATAAATCACACCTCATGGTTTATCAACTGTCTTTGATTGCGGTGGACCGCATTCCTTATTTGATACCAATCCAGATGGAACGCAATGTAACCCACCCTGAGACACATGGTGAGTCTAAGCCAATCACTGGTCTATATTGACGTCATTCGCGTGAATCTGTGTAAGTACATAGAGGTCTCGTAGGAACTGAGTTCTTGAATTTAAATATAGTTTCTTCTCAATTGGATATGGCTTATTGTCTTATTATTATGGGAAGTAGTTAAAATAACAAAGAGAAAATGATAGATGAGGAGGGGATTCATTCGGAGGTTCTTAACAGCTCACTGTATATATTCTAATAAAGTATAATGTGTAAGATGTTAATAGAGCTGTGATAACTAACATATAATTATTAAATTGTATCAAATTGAAAGTTAAATTCTTATAGTTTTAAAATATTATATTTGTATATAACAAAAATTGGTAGCAAATGAAATAAAAAATAATAAGTGTGATAATATGATTGGTGTGATGGTGAAAAATAAATTTCTGTGAAATGAAGAATATTGATAAATTGAATTATTTTATAGTGAAAAAGAGTGTGAGGTTTTAATGAATTAATGAAACTTTGGTGTGTATAATATGAAAAAAATTATGTACAATAAAATTATGTGATAAGCTGAGATGCTCTAAATAGAAAAAACGCGTGTGTGACGTCTTTTGGTGCCAAATGTGAGAAAATTGAACAAATAAAATTAAGTGACAAACGAATAGTGGTGACTAAACATGTAAAGACATGCTGCAGCTAGTTGGTAGACGTATCATATATTATTAGTACCATCCTCAGATTCTATATATATTATATTATATTGTAAGGGATGATATTTCCTCCTATGATCTTACATTTAAGGTGTTGTAACCCTTATGAGTTGGAGGGAAAGTGCCTGTGGAGAAACCTCTCCGCCCCATCCTTATTACAACTACTTTGTCGCTAAAATAACTGTTCAAATTGTGTTATCAGTTTTGCTGCACATAATGAAAGGTGTCTAATCTGAATAAGAGCAGTTCTGCAATTTAAGACAGATTCAGGAAAAGGGGGGGAAATTTTTCTAGATGGTAAACAAGATCAGTTGAAAATAAATCCATAACGGATAGAAAAAGTATAATAAATAAAATAAAATAAATTCAAATAAAATATTCCCAGCATTATTCTGGAGATACACACAGGTAAGTATAGATTAGTAATTAAATAATTAGTTATTTGTATTGAAACAATGCGAATGACAAATTCATCAGAATTCAAGAAGAAGAGAAAAGGGAGGGGGAAGAGAAAGAAGCAGGAAGCAGATCCTTTTATCACTGCATTGTGACAAATTGATCATTACAAAAAGTGGATCAGATCACAAAAATGGCAAATAACTATTGCCTTCATTTAAACCGTTCGGATATAGGCTATCCATCAAAAAAATCATTTTACACTCGAATCTGAGCAGCTCTCCATCGATGTCACCTCCCCAGGTTGTATCAGACCCCTGGACATGTAAGTTACACGTAGAGAGATTGCCCGAAGGCGTGACCACGACAACCAAGATAAAAGTCAATGATGTTTATTTGACAAACTCCATGCAACACAGCAGTAATAAAAGAGAAACGTAAAATCAGCAGTAATATAACACAGTTCCTGGGTACTACAGGATGGCCATGGCCACAGGGCTCTGGTAGTATGGGTACAGTTCTTATTGACCTCTAGATGGAAAGTCCTTACCAGACCCGACTGTAGTAATGGAGATAGCCCAGGATCATACCAGCTGATGTTCCATGGGAAGCTGGGCTGCTGTAGATAAAGTGGCTGCTGTGGGTACTGGTTGGAACCAGACAGATGTAGACACGGAGTGGATACTGGATGGAACCAGCCAAATAATAAATGAAGCTTGAGAGCGATGAAATACAAATGATAAATGAAGCTTGAGAACGGTGAAATATTAGTACCGGTGGTAAATGGAAATCTGCAGAAATGGTACCGGCACTTTAAGAAGAGCTGATCTCTGCTGGAAGCAGGTGAATCTGTAGCTGGAAACAGATGAGTCCCAGAGGACTGGAGAGTCAGGCTGCACCGCAGGTGGTAGACTGGAGCGGGTCTCTTTAGTGGAAGCTTGGAGACAGGAACTGGAACCTGGAAAACAACCACAGGAGAGAGACAGACTGGAACAAGGTATGACAAACAAAGCACTAACGATTTCCTGGCCCAGGCACAGGATACTTATACCTGCAGCAATGCAGGCATTGGCTGGGCAATTATGCAGATTTCCAGAGGCAGTGGATTGGTGGAACTGAGACATGTGATTGGATCCAACATGGCTGCGCCCATGTTAGAACTTGGAGGGAAAGCTGGTTTGGAAACCATGTGGAAACATAACAGTAATGGCGGCGCCGGCCGCAGAGGACAGGAGACGCCATGCAGGATTCAAACATGGCGCCGCTGTGACAGCGTCTCAGCGTGACAGGAGGGATATGCAGAATGTGGACACAGACGAGACCCGGCCCTGGAACGCCGAGCCAGGAGACATCCGAAAGGCAAGTAATGGCGTCCAGATACCCGGATCGTGACAGCATACCCCCTTTAGGAGTGGCCCCAGGACACTTCTTAGGCTTTAGAGGAAACTTCGAGTGGAAATTCCGGACCAAGACAGGAGCATGGACATCTGAGGCATTGGTCCAAGAGCGTTCTTCAGGACCATAGCCCTTCCAGTCAATAAGATACTGCAACTGACCGTAACGGAAACGTGAGTCCAGAATCTTGGCCACCTCATACTCGACTCCCCGTTGAGTCTGAACTTTAGGAGCTGGAGGAAGTGCAGAATGAAACCGATTCAGTATCAGCGGTTTCAACAGGGAAACATGGAATGTCCTGGGTATTTTCAAGAAGGGAGGTAACTGGAGTCTGTAAGCAACGGGATTGATGACTTGTTCAATTTTAAAAGGACCGATGAAACGAGGTGCAAATTTCATGCTGGGAACTCTCAACCTCAAATTATTCGTGGACAACCATACACGATCACCCACCTTGAGAGCAGGAACCGCTCTACGCTTCCTATCGGCAAACTTCTTGCACCTGAATGAGGCTTTAAGCAGGGCCGCGCGGACATTCTTCCAGTTATTTGAAAACTGACGCAAGGTGACATCCACTGCTGGAACAGAAGTTGCTGGAAGCGGTTGGAATTCTGGAACTTTAGGGTGGAATCCATAGTTGATGAAGAATGGTGTTGAAGAAGATGATGAATGGTATTGATTGTTGTGGCTAAACTCGGCCCAAGGAAGGAGTTGAACCCAGTCATCTTGGGAGGAAGACACATAAATGCGGAGGAAGGCCTCCAAGTCCTGATTCACCCTCTCGGTCTGACCATTGGTCTGAGGATGGTAAGCTGTAGAAAACTTTAACTTGACTTGGAGGGCTTGACACAAACTTCGCCAAAATTTGGCTACGAATTGTACTCCACGATCGGAGATGATCTCTTCAGGAAGACCGTGAAGTCGGAAGATCTCTTGGATAAACACTTGAGCCAACTTGGAAGCTGACGGAAGACCGGTGAGGGGTATGAAATGTGCCATCTTGGTGAACCGGTCAACTACCACCCAGATGGTATTAAACTTGTTGCACATAGGCAGGTCTGTAACAAAGTCCATCGACAAATGGGTCCACGGTCGACGGGGAACAGATAATGGAACCAGTTGCCCTGCAGGCGACTGGTGGGAGACTTTGTGTTGGGCACACTTCGGGCAAGAAGCAATAAACTCCATGACGTCCTTCTTCAGAGTTGGCCACCAGTAGGACCTAGAAATAAATTCAAGGGTTTTCTGAATGCCTGTATGTCCGGCAAAACGGGAAGCATGGGCCCAATGCATGAGCTTCTTCCTTAACACCGGCTTCACAAAACTTTTCCCTGGTGGAGGCGTAGAGTCCATCCCTACCGTGGAGAATGCCAAAGGATTAATAATAGGATGCTTGTCCGCAGACTCCGACTCATTTTCTTGCTCCCATGAGCGGGAAAGGGCATCGGCCTTGCGATTCTGAGAACCCGGACAGAACTGGAGTTTAAAGTCGAACCTGGAAAAGAAAAGTGCCCATCTGGCCTGACGAGGGTTAAGACATTGTGCGCTTTTCAGATATAAAAGATTCTTGTGGTCGGTAAGTATAGTAATTGAATGAGAAGCTCCCTCCAACAGATATCTCCACTCCTCTAGAGCGAGCTTGATGGCTAGCAACTCCTGGTCGCCAATGGCATAGTTGCGCTCAGCTGGGGAGAACTTCCAGGAGAAGAAACTGCAAGGATGTAGATGGCCATCTTTAGCCCTCTGGGATAACACCGCTCCTACTCCAACGGAGGAGGCATCCACCTCTAAGATGAAAGGAAAGTCGATGTCGGGCTGTTTCAGAACTGGTGCAGAGATGAAACGTTGCTTTAGGAGATGAAAAGCTTGCGTAGCTTCTTCAGACCACTTGGACGGGTTAGCACCCTTCTTGGTTAATGCAGTGATAGGCGCCACAATGGTGGAAAAGTCTCGTATGAACTTTCTGTAATAATTGGCGAACCCTAAGAACCTCTGGACCCCTTTGAGGGTTAAGGGTATCGGCCAATTCTGGATTGCTTGTAGTTTCTCAGGATCCATCTCTAGTCCGGAACCGGACACAATGTAACCTAGAAACGGAATGGATTTAACTTCAAAGACACATTTCTCCAATTTGCAATAGAGATGATTGACATGGAGACGGGACAGAACCTCCTTTACCCAGAAACGATGTTCCTCCAGATTATTGGCAAAGATGAGGATATCATCTAGATAAACCACCTCATGGCGGTATAAGATGTCTCTGAAGATCTCATTCACAAAATGTTGGAAGACAGCTGGAGCGTTGTTCAATGCGAAGGGCATGACGAGATACTCATAATGTCCATCACGGGTGTTAAAAGCGGTCTTCCACTCGTCGCCCTCACGGATCCGGATGAGATTGTAGGCACCCCTCAAATCCAACTTTGTAAAGATGGTTGCTCCGCTGACTCTATCGAAGAGCTCTGTAATCAAAGGTAAAGGATACCGGTTCTTGACGGTAATGTCGTTCAGACCTCTGTAATCGATGCACGGTCGCAGACCACCGTCCTTCTTCTTAACGAAGAAGAAGCCTGCGCCAGCTGGAGAAGAAGAAGGTCGGATAAAACCTTTCGCCAGGTTCTCTTTGATGTACTCCTCCATGGAGTGCGTCTCAGGCAGAGACAACGGGTAAGTTCGGCCTCGAGGTGGAACCTTCCCTGGAATGAGATCAATTGGGCAGTCCCATTCTCTATGAGGAGGAAGGATATCAGCAGAAGCCTTACTGAACACGTCCGTGTAGTCTTGATATGGAGGAGGTGGAACATCAGACGACCTGGGGAAAGAAGAACAAACAGGAAGCACTTTGGACAAACAAGTCTTAGCACAGGAGGGACCCCATGCTAGTATTTGCGTAGTCGTCCAGTCAATCGACGGATTGTGGAGACGGAGCCATGGAAGGCCCAAAACCACTGGATGTGTGGCTCTTGGAATCACTAGGAAGGAAATAAATTCTGCATGAAGAACTCCCACTCTCAGACGAACTGGTAGAGTCCTTAGAGAAATAACTGCTTCGAAAATCTTGCTGCCATCTACTGCAGTTAAGGAGATGGACGAAGGAAGTCTCTCGGTGGGTAGGGACCACCGTTTAACATAAGCTTCGGTTATGAAATTCCCAGCTGCTCCGGAGTCAAGGAGGGCAATGACGTTCCTGTAACGTTGAGCAATTTGGAGCGAGACTGGGAGATTACAATCATGAGGAGATGGAGAGGAGATCATTACTCCTAGCCGGCCCTCTCCTTGGCGAGCTAGGATTTGGAGTTTCCCGGACGTTTGGGACAGGCATTGATAATGTGAAACGGAGCTGCACAATAGAGACAGAGAGACTCAGAGAGACGTCTTCGGCGCTCAGCGGGAGATAGACGGGAACGGCCAATTTGCATGGGCTCATCCTTGGATGGAGACGGTTGACGAAGAGGAGGAGCAGAAGATTTTGGAGCAGACGATCTTCCTCGCTCGGTTGCTCTCTCTCTGAAACGTAGATCAACCTTTGTGCAAAGAGAAATTAGCTCATCCAACTTAGAGGGCAAGTCTCTGGTAGCTAACTCATCCTTGATGCGTTCTTATAAGCCATGCCAGAATGCAGCATACAGGGCCTCGTCGTTCCATGCCAGTTCGGATGCCAGGATTTCGAACTGTATGAGATACTGTCCCACAGTACGTGTTCCCTGGCGTAAACGGAGAATCTCAGATGAAGCAGAGGTTACCCGGCCTGGCTTGTCGAAGATGCGCCTGAATGTTGCCACAAAGTCCGTATAAGAGGACAGCAGGGGATCAGACTTCTCCCATAAAGGTGATGCCCAGTCAAGGGCTGAGCCGCTGAGAAGGGAAATGATATAGGCAATTCTAGTACGGTCGCTGGGAAAATTGCCAGGCTGAAGCTCAAAGTGGATTTCGCATTGGTTAAGAAATCCCCTGCAGAACCTTGGACATCCGTCAAACTTTGCTGGCGTTGGGAGATTAAGACGTGGAATGGAAATGGGTAAGGAGGGTGGGGTTACAACTGGTGTCACTGTACTGGACGCACCGGACGTGCCAGGTCCACGAAGGGTCGTTTGAATCCCATCCAGCCGCGTAGAGAGATCCTGGAGACAGCGGATGATGTGGCCTTGTGCAGCCTCCTGATGTTCGAGTCTGGCTGCAAGTTCTTGCATCGGCCTAGCCGCTTGATCCTGGTCTCCGGCTGGATTCATATGGTCAGTGCTTACTGTCACAACTGAGGGCCTGAGCTGACGGGAGGCAGCCTCAGTTGTAGGGGCTGAGGTGTAGTGAAACCTGGGAGGTTGTATCAGACTCCTGGACATGTAAGTTACACGTAGAGAGATTGCCCGAAGGCGTGACCACGACAACCAAGATAAAAGTCAATGATGTTTATTTGACAAACTCCATGCAACACAGCAGTAATAAAAGAGAAACGTAAAATCAGCAGTAATATAACACAGTTCCTGGTAGTGATGTGCACCGGAAATTTTTCCGGTTTTGTGTTTTGGTTTTGTGTTCGGTTCCGCGGCCGTGTTTTGGGTTCGAACGCGTTTTGGCAAAACCTCACCGAATTTTTTTTGTCGGATTCGGGTGTGTTTTGGATTCGGGTGTTTTTTTCAAAAAACCCTAAAAAACAGCTTAAATCATTGAATTTGGGGGTCATTTTGATCCCATAGTATTATTAACCTCAATAACCATAATTTACACTCATTTTCATTCTATTCTGAACACCTCACACCTCACAATATTATTTTTAGTCCTAAAATTTGCACCGAGGTCGCTGGATGGCTAAGCTAAGCGACCCAAGTGGCCGACACAAACACCTGGCCCATCTAGGAGTGGCACTGCAGTGTCAGGCAGGATGGCCCTTCCAAAAAATACTCCCCAAACAGCACATGACGCAAAGAAAAAAAGAGGCGCAATGAGGTAGCTGTGTGAGTAAGCTAAGCGACCCTAGTGGCCGACACAAACACCTGGCCCATCTAGGAGTGGCACTGCAGTGTCAGGCAGGATGACCCTTCCAAAAAATACTCCCCAAACAGCACATGACGCAAAGAAGAAAAAAAAGAGGCGCAATGAGGTAGCTGTGTGAGTAAGCTAAGCGACCCTAGTGGCCGACACAAACACCTGGCCCATCTAGGAGTGGCACTGCAGTGTCAGGCAGCATGGCCCTTCCAAAAAATACTCCCCAAACAGCACATAACGCAAAGAAAAATGAAAGAAAAAAGATGTGCAAGATGGAATTGTCCTTGGGTCCTCCCACCCACCCTTATGTTGTATAAACAGGACATGCACACTTTAACCAACCCATCATTTCAGCGACAGGGTCTGCCACACGACTGTGACTGAAATGACTGGTTGGTTTGGGCCCCCACCAAAAAAGAAGCAATCTCTCCTTGCACAAACTGGCTCTACAGAGGCAAGATGTCCACCTCATCATCATCGTCCGATTCATCACCCCTTTCACTGTGTACATCCCCCTCCTCACAGATTATTAATTCGTCCCCACTGGAATCCACCATCTCAGATCCCCGAGTACTTTCTGGAGGCAATTGCTGCTGGTGAATGTCTCCAAGGAGGAATTGATTATAATTCATTTTAATGAACATCATCTTCTCCACATTTTCTGGAAGTAACCTCGTACGCCGATTGCTGACAAGGTGAACGGCGGCACTAAACACTCTTTCGGAGTACACACTGGAGGGAGGGCAACTTAGGTAGAATAAAGCCAGTTTGTGCAAGGGCCTCCAAATTGCCTCTTTTTCCTGCCAGTATACGTACGGACTGTCTGACGTGCCTACTTGGATGCGGTCACTCATATAATCCTCCACCATTTTTTCAATGGTGAGAGAATCATATGCAGTGACAGTAGACGACATGTCAGTAATCGTTGGCAGGTCCTTCAGTCCGGACCAGATGTCAGCATCAGCAGTCGCTCCAGACTGCCCTGCATCACCGCCAGTGGGTGGGCTCGGAATTCGTAGCCTTTTCCTCGCACCCCCAGTTGCGGGAGAATGTGAAGGAGGAGATGTTGACGGGTCACGTTCCGCTTGACTTGACAATTTTCTCACCAGCAGTTCTTTGAACCTCTGCAGACTTGTGTCTGCCGGAAAGAGAGATCCAACGTAGGTTTTAAAACTAGGATCGAGCACGGTGGCCAAAATGTAGTGCTCTGATTTCAACAGATTGACCACACGTGAATCCTGGTTAAGCGAATGAAGGGCTCCATCCACAAGTACCACATGCCTAGCGGAATCGCTCTGTTTTAGCTCCTCCTTCAATGCCTCCAGCTTCTTCTGCAAAAGCCTGATGAGGGGAATGACCTGACTCAGGCTGGCAGTGTCTGAACTGACTTCACGTGTGGCAAGTTCAAAAGGTTGCAGAACCTTGCACAACGTTGAAATCATTCTCCACTGTGCTTGAGACAGGTGCATTCCACCTCCTTTGCCTATATCGTGGCCAGATGTATAGGCTTGAATGGACTTTTGCTGCTCCTCCATCCTCTGAAGCATATAGAGGGTTGAATTCCACCTCGTTACCACCTCTTGCTTCAGATGATGGCAGGGCAGGTTCAGGTGTTTTTGGTGGTGCTCCAGTCTTCTGTACGCGGTGCCTGTACGCCGAAAGTGGC
The DNA here is from genome assembly GCF_028390025.1 of Pseudophryne corroboree. Taxonomy (NCBI): domain Eukaryota; kingdom Metazoa; phylum Chordata; class Amphibia; order Anura; family Myobatrachidae; genus Pseudophryne; species Pseudophryne corroboree. Next base: position 242,274,951 of record NC_086445.1, on the reverse strand, counting down.
CCGCAATTCTTCCACCGACAGCATCTCTTGCACGCCCCTGTCGTTTTTTAAATAATTCTGCACCACCAAATTCAATGTATGTGCAAAACATGGGACGTGCTGGAATTTGCCCAGATGTAATGCACGAACAATATTGCTGGCGTTGTCCGATGCCACAAATCCCCAGGAGAGTCCAATTGGGGTAAGCCATTCTGCGATGATCTTCCTCAGTTGCCGTAAGAGGTTTTCAGCTGTGTGCGTATTCTGGAAAGCGGTGATACAAAGCGTAGCCTGCCTAGGAACGAGTTGGCGTTTGCGAGATGCTGCTACTGGTGCCGCCGCTGCTGTTCTTGCAGCGGGAGGCAATACATCTACCCAGTGGGCTGTCACAGTCATGTAGTCCTGAGTCTGCCCTGCTCCACTTGTCCACATGTCCGTGGTTAAGTGGACATTGGGTACAACTGCATTTTTTAGGACACCGGTGAGTCTTTTTCTGACGTCCGTGTACATTCTCGGTATCGCCTGCCTAGAGAAGTGGAACCTAGAAGGTATTTGGTAACGGGGGCACACTACCTCAAGAAATTGTCTAGTTCCCTGTGAACTAACGGCGGATACCGGACGCACGTCTAACACCAACATAGTTGTCAAGGCCTCAGTTATCCGCTTTGCAACAGGATGACTGCTGTGATATTTCATCTTCCTCGCAAAGGACTGTTGGACAGTCAATTGCTTACTGGAAGTAGTACAAGTGGTCTTCCGACTTCCCCTCTGGGATGACGATCGACTCCCAGCAGCAACAACAGCAGCGCCAGCAGCAGTAGGCGTTACACTCAAGGATGCATCGGAGGAATCCCAGGCAGGAGAGGACTCGTCAGACTTGCCAGTGACATGGCCTGCAGGACTATTTGCTTTCCTGGGTAAGGAGGAAATTGACACTGAGGGAGTTGGTGGTGTGGTTTGCGCGAGCTTGGTTACAAGAGGAAGGGATTTACTGGTCAGTGGACTGCTTCCGCTGTCGCCCAAAGTTTTTGAACTTGTCACTGACTTATTATGAATGCGCTGCAGGTGACGTATAAGGGAGGATGTTCCGAGGTGGTTAACGTCCTTACCCCTACTTATTACAGCTTGACAAAGGCAACACACGGCTTGACACCTGTTGTCCGCATTTCTGTTGAAATACTTCCACACTGAAGAGCTGATTTTTTTGGTATTTTCACCAGGCATGTCAATGGCCATATTCCTCCCACGGACAACAGGTGTCTCCCCGGGTGCCTGACTTAAACAAACCACCTCACCATCAGAATCCTCCTTGTCAATTTCCTCCCCAGCGCCAGCAACACCCATATCCTCATCCTGGTGTACTTCAACACTGACATCTTCAATTTCACTATCAGGAACTGGACTGCGGGTGCTCCTTTCAACACTTGCAGGGGGCGTGCAAATGGTGGAAGGCGCAAGCTCTTCCCGTCCAGTGTTGGGAAGGTCAGGCATCGCAACCGACACAATTGGACTCTCCTTTGGGATTTGGGATTTCGAAGAACGCACAGTTCTTTGCTGTGCTTTTGCCGCAAGTCTTTTCTTTTTTCTAGCGAGAGGATGAGTGCTTCCATCCTCATATGAAGCTGAACCACTAGCCATGAACATAGGCCAGGGCCTCAGCCATTCCTTGCCACTCCGTGTCGTAAATGGCATATTGGCAAGTTTACGCTTCTCCTCAGACGCTTTTAATTTTGATTTTTGGGTCATTTTTTTACTGATCTTTTGTGTTTTGGATTTTACATGCTCTGTACTATGACATTGGGCATCGGCCTTGGCAGACGACGTTGATGGCATTTCATCGTCTCGGCCATGACTAGTGGCAGCAGCTTCAGCACGAGGTGGAAGTGGATCTTGTTCTTTCCCTATTTTTTTAACCTCCACATTTTTGTTCTCCATATTTTGCGCACAACTAAAAGCCACCACAGGTATACAATGTAGATGGATGGATAGTATAGTATTACTTATACTTATGGACGACGAGTGCACTGACGACACAGAGGTAGGTACAGCCGTGGCCTACCGTACTGCTGCTGTGTGCTTATATATATAATATACTGTATAACGGACCTGGTGGACACTGTCAGCAGACTGCTAAACTAGTATGAAGAAAGAAAAAAAACACACCACAGGTATACAATGTAGATGGATGGATAGTATAGTATTACTTATACTTATGGACGACGAGTGCACTGACGACACAGAGGTAGGTACAGCCGTGGCCTACCGTACTGCTGCTTAGTGCTTATATATATAAAATACTGTATAACGGACCTGGTGGATACTGTCAGCAGACTGCTAAACTAGTATGAAGAAAGAAAAAAAAAACACCACAGGTATACAATGTAGATGGATGGATAGTATAGTATTACTTATACTTATGGACGACGAGTGCACTGACGACACAGAGGTAGGTACAGCCGTGGCCTACCGTACTGCTGCTTAGTGCTTATATATATAATATACTGTATAACGGACCTGGTGGACACTGTCAGCAGACTGCTAAACTAGTATGAAGAAAGAAAAAAAAAACACCACAGGTATACAATGTAGATGGATGGATAGTATAGTATTACTTATACTTATGGACGACGAGTGCACTGACGACACAGAGGTAGGTACAGCCGTGGCCTACCGTACTGCTGCTTAGTGCTTATATATATAATATACTGTATAACGGACCTGGTGGACACTGTCAGCAGACTGCTAAACTAGTATGAAGAAAGAAAAAAAAAAACACCACAGGTATACAATGTAGATGGATGGATAGTATAGTATTACTTATACTTATGGACGACGAGTGCACTGACGACACAGAGGTAGGTACAGCCGTGGCCTACCGTACTGCTGCTTAGTGCTTATATATATAATATACTGTATAACGGACCTGGTGGACACTGTCAGCAGACTGCTAAACTAGTATGAAGAAAGAAAAAAAAAAACACCACAGGTATACAATGTAGATGGATGGATAGTATAGTATTACTTATACTTATGGACGACGAGTGCACTGACGACACAGAGGTAGGTACAGCCGTGGCCTACCGTACTGCTGCTTAGTGCTTATATATATAATATACTGTATAACGGACCTGGTGGACACTGTCAGCAGACTGCTAAACTAGTATGAAGAAAGAAAAAAAAACCACCACAGTGTTTTTCAGGCAGACAAACGTATACTGGACTGGTGGTCACTGTCAGCAAAACTGTGCACTGTACTCCTGCTATAACTGCTCCCCAGTCCCCACAATTAGGCAGTGTGAGCAGAGCAGTGCACTCAGCACAGATATATCATGCAGCAGTGCAGCACACTGAGTGAGCACAGCCACAGATATGGTGGAGCGTTTTTTTTCAGGCAGAGAAACAAAGGATTAAAATCACTGGTGGTATAATCAAAACCCTGCACTGTACTCCCTAACAGCTGTTCCCCGTCCCCAATCCTCCCCACAATTATAACAATGTCACTCTTAGTCTTTTCTATAACGGAGAGGACGCCAGCCACGTCCTCTCCCTATCAATCTCAATGCACGTGTGAAAATGGCGGCGACGCGCGGCTCCTTATATAGAATCCGAGTCTCGCGAGAATCCGACAGCGGATGATGATGTTCGGGCGCGCTCGGGTTAACCGAGCAAGGCGGGAGGATCCGAGTCGCTCAGACCCGTGTAAAAAAAAGGTGAAGTTCGGGCGGGTCGGATTCCGAGGAACCGAACCCGCTCATCACTAGTTCCTGGGTACTACAGGATGGCCATGGCCACAGGGCTCTGGTAGTATGGGTACAGTTCTTATTGACCTCTAGATGGAAAGTCCTTACCAGACCCGACTGTAGTAATGGAGATAGCCCAGGATCATACCAGCTGATGTTCCATGGGAAGCTGGGCTGCTGTAGATAAAGTGGCTGCTGTGGGTACTGGTTGGAACCAGACAGATGTAGACACGGAGTGGATACTGGATGGAACCAGCCAAATAATAAATGAAGCTTGAGAGCGATGAAATACAAATGATAAATGAAGCTTGAGAACGGTGAAATATTAGTACCGGTGGTAAATGGAAATCTGCAGAAATGGTACCGGCACTTTAAGAAGAGCTGATCTCTGCTGGAAGCTAAATGCTGGAAGCAGGTGAATCTGTAGCTGGAAACAGATGAGTCCCAGAGGACTGGAGAGTCAGGCTGCACCGCAGGTGGTAGACTGGAGCGGGTCTCTTTAGTGGAAGCTTGGAGACAGGAACTGGAACCTGGAAAACAACCACAGGAGAGAGACAGACTGGAACAAGGTATGACAAACAAAGCACTGACGATTTCCTGGCCCAGGCACAGGATACTTATACCTGCAGCAATGCAGGCATTGGCTGGGCAATTATGCAGATTTCCAGAGGCAGTGGATTGGTGGAACTGAGACATGTGATTGGATCCAACATGGCTGCGCCCATGTTAGAACTTGGAGGGAAAGCTGGTTTGGAAACCATGTGGAAACATAACAGTAATGGCGGCGCCGGCCGCAGAGGACAGGAGACGCCATGCAGGATTCAAACATGGCGCCGCTGTGACAGCGTCTCAGCGTGACAGGAGGGATATGCAGAATGTGGACACAGACGAGACCCGGCCCCGGAACGCCGAGCCAGCCCCAGGAGACATCCGAAAGGCAAGTAATGGCGTCCAGATACCCGGATCGTGACACTGACTCATGTCTGGTATCTCCTGCAGAACTAGCGGCGGTGCTAGGGGTCACCAGCCAAAATCTTGCCTAGGGCATCATATTGGCTAGAGCCGGCTCTGGTCGCGGGCCCCCTCCTCTTAGGCAGCAAGTAGACTCTATCATACAACAAACAAGATTAGCAGCACTAAACATCAATAATTATTCAAGCAATATTGGATATAATAAGTAAAATTAATTGATATACATGGAGATGCGTGGACTGAAGGTGGGAAGCCCTGAAAAAGCTAGTTGCGAAATGCGCGCATCGGCATTGTGGTCTGCTCCGATGCTCTTGCACTGACTGTTATTTATATATTTTTTTTTATCAGGGCTCCGTGACATCCATAATATTACTACCTCTTATATCTATACCATACATTGGGTTATCAGAGTACTGCACAGCGAACACGGGAATATCCGTGGGTCGGACAAATGCCGATCATAAGCTGATGCAGTCGAGATACCCATAAAAATACTACCTTTATATCTGTACTATATATTGGGTTATCGGAGTACTGCACAGCGAACACGGGAACATCCGTGGGTCGGACAAATGCTGATCATAAGCTGATGCAGTCGAGATACCCACAATAATACCATCTTGTTTAACTTCTTTTCTGTTGCATACATTGTAATTACATGACAATTGACAAACTCTGCATAGTGTGTTTGGTAACAGCAGCCAATTGGATCAATGTTGATCAGTATTAACACTGCTATAGCGCTGTCACTTACGTCAGGAATAGACCCTAATATATTAGTAGGAGCGTGATACAGGTGCAGCTTAGAGCACCAGGAATAAGAAAATATCCTGTTAATCAGACCACTGCTGATTAATTCACAGATCTCTGTAGCGGTATTACACATTTATATTGATTTGTCACATCAGTATATATGGCTTTTTGCACACACAGCTTCTAACTGATGCAGGCTCAGCGGTCTGTGTGTGTGTAGTAGTTTAGTTTGCCCCACAACACTTATCAGACGTGTCCTATGTGCAGATTATTCACACTGATTACCATCATTGCCCTTGTTAATCTTGAAAATATTTAAGACAACTCATTACCATATAATCATTAGGGCAACATTTATGTGAATCAGTACAAAGGAGATATATATCAATAAGGCACTGGGCATTCCACAGCCATTGTGTGATTTGTTACAACAGTATATAGGGCTTTTTGCATACACAGCCTTTTAATTGACACGGGCTCAGCGGTCTGTGTGTTCGTAGCAGTTTATTTTGCCCCATAACAATCATCAGACGTATCCTATGTTCAGATTATTCACACTGGCAATATAGGAAAATTCAATACCTGAAACTCACGGGATAGATGTGCAATTAATATATACAGACACGGTCATTTGCCCAGTGTTTTTTAGTGTCATTATCATCGTTGCCCTTGTTGGTTCTAATAGCATTTGAGACGATTTGTCATCGTAGAATGACCAGGGCAATAATTATGTGAATTGATACATAGGATATGTGTGTCCGTGGGGTGTGGGGCACTTTGCGACCAGTCTTGTGATTTGGTATATCAGTATATATAGTTTTTTACACACACATCTTCTCATTGACGTAGGATCAGCGGTCTGTGTGTTTGCAGCAACCCATTTTACAGATAGTATTCGGTATCTCACCATCATGGCAATTGGGGAATAGGGTAGATTTCCTTTAATTGAGCATATTGCCCCATCAAATACATTTGAAAGTGGCGAGCAGTTTGCATTTCACGTCACAATTTGAATCTCTATAATACCTAACATCTGCAGATAATTGTGACAAGTGGTAGTAGCAGAATTTACGGAGGTTATTTTTGCCCGATACAACACAGTCCACTCAATTTACAGTGGGTTATCAAAGGATCGGTACCCTTAAATACAATTGATTGATTTTTCTCTATTAGGGGTATATAATACATGTTAAGTATACCAAATATATATTTAAAAACACCCCATTAGAGAGTCAGTGCAATCAAAGGAGCAGACACATTTTTTAACTCTTATCACTTCTATATCTTTGAGCACATTGTTGGATTCTTTATTCAATTTTAACCCTATTTTTCGCACACTGTCCGAAATATCGGTCTTTTAAGTTTTAATACAATGTATTAATAAAAGTTACATTTTATTCCAGTTTAGTGCACCTAGCAGTACAACCCCATTTTCTTTTTGTTTATTAGGTGTTACACATGGTTGTCTTAGGTAGCACCCCCGACATGAGATTATAGGACTTTTCCAGATATTATAATCAGGGTTTTGTCTAGATATTTCTGTATGGCATTTTGAGAGTGCAGATTTTTCTCTGTTTCTTGTTGTCGGGCCTCTTTCAGCCAGTCACAGGCTGAGATCTCTGGTACAAGGAAGCAGTCCGGTTTCAAACCTTGCCAGTGCTTTGTTTCTGTTGCAGTACAGGTGTCTTACTGTAGCTCTGTGCTCCTACAGGTCCACCTGTGTGCCTTTTACAGTGTCCCTTGGATTTTCAGCTCCACGGAATTGTCACTCCGTTTGCTGCACAACTGCCAGTGGTTACCCCGGCCCCGCGAGTCACAGCCTGCCACTTAGGACAGTGTCTCCTGGAGTCCTATCTGTAGAGGATTTCCCAACAATCATGCTCTTCAGCCACGTCTAATAATCATCAATTCTGCAAAACTCCTTTAGTGTTCTTTAGCCATGTCTAATAATCATCCATTCTGCAAAACTCCTTCAGTGTTCTTTAGTCACGACAATTAACTATCCAACGTACAAACTCTTTCAGTATTCTTTAGCCATATCAGACAATCATTTATTTGTTAGGATCTCCTGCTCTGTGCTGCCACGTCGCCATGGCAACCGGGAGGCAAGTGTTAGCGAAGTAACCTGAGCGCAGCTGATACTCCGGTCCGGGTTTTTACTGTGTAGTGGTTACAGGCTCTGTGCACGGCAGGGAATCCGGCGCTGGTTTTGTGCTCACAGTCTGTGAGGTCTGAGTGGGGCGTGGACAGCACCTGCTATATAAACCATCCTCTCAGGCTAGGCAAATGCTGCTGAATCTTTGTTTGTTAGTCAGTTCCAGAGAGTTAGCTAGTACTGTGTGACTTTGTATTTACTTGTTGCTTACTGCGAATAGGCCTTGGGATTCGGTACTTCATTCTGCCAATCCGGACCTAGCAGTAAGACTGGAGTCAGTTGTTTGACCTGCTGGGGTTCTTTTGCTATTCTGTGAACCCAGCAGGTTTGCGGCTGTACTCTCAGACCTGCTTGCTTAATCCTCCCTCACTGTGCAGGGCGTCCAGGTGTCAGTTTAGTGGCAGTAAGCTGAACCTGTGCCCTGCAAGTGGGGGTTAGGATTGTGGATACTCTCCTTGTGTCTATATTTCTATCTCTGACCAAGGAGTTTATTCCCACACCCGTTGGTAACCCTTTGGGGTTTTTTCTGTTGCTCTTAGCAACATCATTTCAGGTGCTCCACATGTTAAATCACTACACCTCGCTTCATTGTCCGCTCTATTCCATCTGAGCATTCCTGACACTAGGGAGACACCCAATTCCTGAGCCTTTGGGCTTCTCCGTTCACTTTGTGTTTATTAGTTATTCCATCACCTCCTGTGTATGTTATGTTATACTGTCTGTGAGTTCGTTTGCTTCGCTTCCCTCTCTGTTCATACACCAGTATACTCCTGTTAGCACTGGTGTGCGTAACATAATTATACGGATTCTTCAATAACTTTACCCATGAATACTCTGCATCCTAATCTTTTGGAAATCTTCATTTTTGTTCTTTAAATATTTGCTCTTATATGTCTTTTCGTTAATAAAAGCATATGAGAAGAAACTACATTCGTCCTCGTCGATTTCTCCTCACAGAGGCATGCACTTCTAACACTAGCACACATCCAATGGATTCACAAACTCTACCGTCTGGATGCCATATAAATTACGCACAATGTACTTAATTGAATACATTTGCTGAATCTTACAATAAGAACCTTTTGGCCTTGGAGTACTGTGATTGAAGAAAGTTTTGGAACCTCTGTCTTAAGGCCCATACACACTGGGCGATTTTGAGCTGAAAGCAAGCTCACTTTTGGTGTGTTGAGCTGCTTTCAGCTCAAAGCCACCCAGTGTCTATGCACAAGCGATGAGCGCTGATGCGCGCTCCCGCTTCATAGCTGGCAGCCGCCGTTCATCTACTGGTATTACCAGTAGATGAACGGTGGGGTGAGCGGCTTTCCATAGCGTCCTGCTATGGAAAGCCGCTCACCCCCGCTGACATCGCTGGGCAGGGGGGAAAAGCGCTCAGTGTGTATGCACTGAACGATTTTCAGCCCAGCGATGTCAGCGATCATCGCTGTGCATGCATGCTGGACAAAAACGCCCCGTGTGTATGCACCTTTAGACCGTAACCTCATTGGGTCAGGACTAGCTTTACCTTTTGTATTGTTTCATGTCATTGTATGTAATTAACTGTGCATATGTAGAAAATGCAGCCACTAAGTCCCTAAGGTCAGAGGATACATAGGTCATCAGTATTTTCTCATAAGTAGCTTTTGTGTCATCTTGACTCCAGCATGTCCAGCAACTTGTTAGGCATGCATCCCCTGTAGAAGCCTTGGTTCCCTGGAGGAACGTTTTCAGGAATGGCAGGAGTTGCCAGTATAATACAGCTAGGATTGAGAACTCCTCATGATTTTGAGAAACAAATACCAAGTTTAAGGGTCAAAACAATGAGACTACTATCTACCTTGTTATTTTTAGAGCCCAGCTGGAATTTAAGCATAAGATTAAAGCTCGAGAAGAATAATGACCATGTTGATTTGTCAGGGATTTAGGCACTGTGCATGTGTGGAAGAATTTTAGGAAGAGGGGGCATTGACTGCACACCCTAGCTACTTATAATGGGGTATGCTACCTAGCAAACACTCAGTACTTCAACACAGAAACAAGAAAGCAGGTGCGCCATAGAACTATAAGAATTATAATAAATGTAATAATTATACATCATATCTGAGGTTTTTGGCATAAAACTGCACATTATTATGAGCCTGCCTACCAATCATCAAGGTAACCTCATCGGAAGACGCCATAACTAAGCCCCTAAGGTCAAAGGAAGCATTTGTCACCAGTATTCTCTCATAAGTAGCTTTTGCATCATCTTACCTCCAGCATGTCCAGCAACTTGTTAGGCATACAACCACTGTACAAGCCTTTCTTCCCTGGAGGAAAGTTTTCAGAAATAACCAGAGTTACCAGTATAATACAGCTAGGATTGGTGATGCAATGATTTTGAGAACCGAATATCTGTATATTATGGTCAAAATAATGAGATACTGCAATTAAACTACCTTGCTATTTTTAGAACCCAGTTGTAATGTGAGCATAAGATCAAAGCTGGAGAAGAATAGTGACTAGTTTGATGTGTGGGGGTTTTAGGCATTGGGCAAATTGGAGCTATAACAGATTTTTATGATCAATTAATACAGTACTAGGATTTATTAATCAAAGCCCGCTCCAAGAGTGGCATTCAGAACTGATCAGTCTTTTGCTAAAAACACGGATGTGGAAGGATGCAATCACAAAATGATTGACAGACGGTGGGTGCTCAGGGGCAGCAACACAGTGTTGGGGGGGGGGGGGGACACAGGCGTGTCATGGCCGTTTTCGGGGTGGCCCAATGACGACTTCTGAGTTTCCTGCCATGGGAAACATGGCGATGGTGTTCCTGTATATGCAGCCTGGCTGCGTATACAGTGGTCATCCTCTATTTCCTGAATCTGTGATTTAATCGCAATGTAATTCAGATTGCAATGTAGGGCAGCGCCATACATGCTGGGCGGCCTTGCCCTGTGCTGGGCATACATGTGGCTTTGCCCTAATTTACCAAAAACTGCCAAGGACTCTGAATAACCCCCCAAGTTCTCTAGTAAGTATTCAGACACTGCTTTTGTTTCCAATAGGGACAAAGGAGGAATTTAATACTAAGGGGTTACATGATATATAACAGATGTGGAGGATATGGGCAGCAAGTGGGTGGTTTAACCCTTTGAATACACTGGGAGTGATCATGAAGACCCCCAAACCAATATTTTAGCAGATGTCTAATCGGAATATGGCGACTAAACACTTCTACAGCTGTTCAGAAGCCATCTTTCAGGATTGCACTGTGTATAGGCCCACTGAAGTGGAATTTTTACAAAGATGAAAAATTACAACAGCAGTTGTGGAGACACAACCTGTTTTTAAAGGTCGCAAGAACTTAGGTGCAATTATGAGGAGGCAGAGCATCCCTCTCTCTGCAAAATTTGTATAATCAGGGCCTGGTTGGCTTCTTGTTTCTCTACTTGGCCAACAAGGTGACAGATTACCAGCCGAAACCATGGCAAGAGTATGCTGTCACAATTTCTCACTGGTTTAGTGGATTCACTAAGACCAATATGGATGTTTCCTGGCAATGTCAGTGGAGCAGAGTCTAAAAAGTCTCTGATGTACACCAGTGAACCCTTCAGGAAAATGTAGTCTTTGCTGCTGGAAGTCTGTATCCCTTTGCCGTGCCTCCAAATGTGGAGTTGTGGTGCAGGTACAAAGAATGATCATCAAGCTGGGTGTCACTGAACTGGCGCGAGATGCTTTTGCATCTGGGGATCCGTCCGATGTTTGTGACGAGAAACTGAGGCTGGGTCAGAACAAAGAGGGTTGGATATAAGTCTTCCTCATGCAGCTACTTTGGTGTAGGAGTGATGATGTTCACCGTGGTGACAGAGGTCTTGGAATGTGCCAAGCAGTAGGTGATCACGTCGGGTTCTGTTATACATAACTGGTAACGTGACTAGCTGTACCGGGTAGGTAAATTTGTCGGGCTCACAACAAAGAGCCGGTCTGATACCGGATGTAACTGTTTTGCAGGAACGACCCGGGCTGGTACTGGGTGTGTAAGGTTAGCAGCAATGATCCGGGCAGGTACCGGGAAGGTAAATATGTCGGGCTCACAACAAAGGGCCGGTCTGATACCGGATGTAACGGTTTCGTAGGAACGACCCGGACTGGTACTGGGTGTGTCAGGTTAGCAGCAATGATCCGGGCAGGTACCGGGTATGACGGACTTGCAGCTGTGTACCGAGCTGGTACCAGGTATGAGTGGTATGCAGCAGCGTACCGGGATGGTGCCGGGTATGATGGACTTGCAGCAGCGTACCGGACTGGTACCGAGTGTGCGGACTTGTAGCAGCGTACCATAGTAACATAGTATCTGAGGTTGAAAAAAAGACAATTGTCCATCAAGTTCAACCTATTTGTGGTCTCCTATGCACGATGATTTGTCTAAAATTTTGACTGATGCTGATTTCAGCCATTGCATTTTATCCCTTTTTATAGTAACTATAGTGCGTGACTATGCACCATAACCCTGGATATCCTTATCCATGAGGAATTTATCTAACCCATTCTTAAAGGTGTTGACAGAGTCCGCCATTACAACTCCCTCAGGCAGGGAATTCCCTGTAACCGGGTATGACAGTCTTGCAGCAGCGTACCGGGCTGGTACCGGGTATGATGGTCTTGTAGCAGTGTACCGGGCTGGTACAGGGTGTGCAGACTTGCAGCAGTGTACCGGGCTGATACCGGGTATGACGGTCTTGCAGCAGAATACTGGGCTGGATGTCGACTCAGAAACTAGACACGGAGAACTGAACCGATACTGGTCTCGGTTCACACTGCAGGAATCTGGAAATATCCAAGAGCAAAAGGATTCCAATCTCAGCAGGAGCCTGTGAAGAAGCTGTAGAAATAACAATACTCAGGCGCTGGGTCTCTGCCCAGTGCTTCCTTTTGAATCTCACACCTTACTCCTATTGGCTGCTAAGGTCACGTGACAGCCGGGGACCACCATTGGACTATTCCCGGCATGTGATCACCGGGAACAATGGCGGAGCCCCCGGATAGTGGACGGCAGGGACTCCGTTCCCTGCACAGAGTGTGCGCCACCATCAGAAGCAGCCAGGAAGCAGCCCGGGGGAGAGCGGCGTGCACTAGCTGCACAAAGCAGGAGCCAGCGGAGAGGTAAGCGTGGGCGCCGCCGCTCCTGGATCTTGGCAGTACCCCCTCCTCTAGGAGTGTCCACTGGACACTTCCCTGGTTTCTGTGGATACTTGGAGTGGAAGATCCGGACTAATTGTGGTGCAGTGATGTCTGTAGCATTCACCGAACTCCTCTCTTCTGGTACAAAACACCTCCACTCCACCAAATACTGTAAATTCTTACGATAGAAATGAGAATCCAGAATCTCCTTGACTTCAAACTCTGTCACAGCCTCAGTGTGAACTGGAGTGACCATAGGAGGATCCGGACTAAAGCGGTTTAAGATGAGAGGATGAATCAGGGAAATATGGAAGGCATTTGGTATCCGGAAGTGAGATGGTAGCCTCAACTTATACACAACTGGATTCAAAACTCACAAAACTGGAAAGAGACCGATGTATTTGGAAGCAAACTTCATGGTGGGTACCTTAAGCCTAAGGTTGCGAGTGGAAAGCTATACTCTGTCGCCAACTTTGAATTGAGGAACTTCTCTGCTTTTCCTGTCTGCAAAAATTTGGATTTGACGGAAATTCTCTTCAGATATGCATGTACTCTGTTCCAGATGTCACTGAAGTGTTGGATAGTGGAGGATACAGCAGGAACATCAGATGAAAAAGACTGAATCTCAGGTACACGCGGATGAAACCCATAGTTGACATGGAATGTAGACTCGCCAGTGGAAGTATGGTAGTGATAGGGGTTCACTACGGGTGGCCGGCGGTCGGGCTCCCGGCGACCAGCATCCCGGCGCCGGGAGCCCGACCGCCGGCTTACCGACAGCTTGGCGAGCGCAAATGAGCCCCTTGCGGGCTCGCTGCGCTCGCCACGCTACGGGCACGGTGGCGCGCTACGCGCGCCACACTATTTTATTCTCCCTCTATGGGGGTCGTGGACCCCCACGAGGGAAAATAAGTGTCGGTAAGCCGGCGGTCGGGCTCCCGGCGCCGGTATACTGAGCGCCGGGAGCCCGACCGCCGGCAAACAGAAGACCACCCTAGTGATAGTTATGTGTGAACTCTGCTCATGGCAACAATTCTACCCAGTTATCCTGTGAGGGAGAGAGGTAAATTCGGAGGAAGGTCTCGAGATCTTGGTATACTCTTTCGGTCTGCCCATTAGTTTGCGGGTGGTAAGCGGAAGAAAACTTAAGGTTGATTTGTAAAGCAGCACAAAGGGCTCTCCGGAATCTTGCGGTGAATTGAACTCCCCAATCAGAAATCACTTCCTGAGGTAGACCATGTAGCTGGAAGTGTTCCCGAATGAACAACTGAGCTAACTTGGGAGCGGTGGGAAGTCCCGTCAAAGGAGTAAAATGTGCCATCTTGGAAAAGCGGTCTACAATCACCCAGTGTCACGATCCAGGTAATTTCTTATCAGTATTTACCTTCCAAATGCCTCCTGAGACTGTCCCAGCGTTCCAAGCCTGGATTCCATCTGCACTGTCTGTGTGCAGCACGCTGCATCTCATTGTTTCTAATCTCTTTACTGTGATTCTGGCAGCATCAGGGTTAAGTTTCACATGCAAGTTACAAACAATCTTTCCCTCCAAGTTCAAACATGGGCGCAGCCATGTTTGTTTTCATCACATGTTGCTTTTCAGCCTATCAGCTGCACTCTGGTTTCTATCTAATTACCCAGCACCTGCACTCTAGACTCTGCTTAATCAGCCAGCCAATCCCTGTTTCCCAGCTGGTATAAATATCTTGTTCCTGGGCTGGAAAGATGGTCAGTGCTTCAATTGTCTTCAGTGATTCCAGTGTGCAGTCCTCCCATGGACTTTCTCTGCAGTACAGCCTGACTCTGCAGTGTCTCATCATTGCATCCTGTGACTGTCAGTTACCGACACCAGCTTCCAGCAGTGCTCTGCCCTGCCAGTAACCATCGGTGTTCCACCATCGATCTCCAGTGACCATCGGTGTTCCGCCATCGATCCCAAGTCTCCATCGGTGTTCCGCCATCGATCCCAAGTCTCCATCGGTGTTCCGCCATCGATCCCAAGTCTCCATCGGTGTTCCGCCATCGATCCCAAGTCTCCATCGGTGTTCCGCCATCGATCCTTAGTCACCATCGGTGTTCCGCCATCGATCCCTAGTCACCATCGGTGTTCCGTCATCGATCGCTAGTCACCATCGGTGTTCCGTCATCGATCCCTAGTCACATCGGTGTTCCGTCATCGATCCCAAGTCTCCATCGGTGTTCCGCCATCGATCCCCAGTAACCATCGGTGTTCCGCCATCGATCCCAAAGTAACCATCGGTGTTCCGTCATCGATTCCAAATCACCATCGGTGTTCCGTCATCGATCCCAAGTATTTCCCTGAACTGTGTTTCTTATTACCAGTACCAAGTCACAAGTATTCATCTGAACTGAGTTTCAATAAAACCTTTGAACTTTCCTTCGTTGTCTTGGTCACGCCTTCGGGCATTTGTTCTAAAGGTACCCTGTATGTCCAAGAACCCTGTACTGCCTCCCAGGTACACATATACCTCAGCCCCTACAACTGAGGCTTCCCCCTGGTCAGCACCAGCCCTCAGTTGTGAAACCCAGATTGTATTACATCAGTGCCGGCGGAACCCGCTCAGCGAAGGGATGCAGTGCAGGTAGGCGCCAGGCAGGAGAGGCGCTGTAACTGCGCTGCATCCCTTCACTGCACTGTTGTTGCCGGCTGCCGCTGCGCCTACCACTGTACAAGCAGCGGCAGCCGGCAGCCTGGATCGCGGATCTTCTGTCCCCCCCACTCCTGCCCCGCCGCTGATGTCTCATCCTCCCCTCCTGTGTCAGCGCTGTGACGCTAGTAAGGGGAGGTGTGGGGGCGGGACCAGCAAAGGACAGCTTCGGGATCAGAGAGCTGCAGTCACTGCTGACTGCAGTTCTGCCAGGAGCCACTAGGTGCCCCCATCTGTATGGACGGAGCCATCTCATCACAGGACTCAGAAACAAAAGAGACTGCCCGGGACCAGTACAGAGAAACTTAAGTGAGTTTTCTTTTTATGTGTGATTGTCTATCTATCTATCTATCTATCTATCTATCTATCTATCTATCTATCTATCTATCTATGGCCCTCATTCCGAGTTGGTCGGTCGCAAGGCGAATTTAGCAGAGTTGCTCACGCTAAGCCGCCGCCTACTGGGAGTGAATCTTAGCTTCTTAAAATTGCGACCGATGTATTCGCAATATTGCGATTACTAACTACTTAGCAGTTTCAGAGTAGCTCCAGACTTACTCTGCCTGTGCGATCAGTTCAGTGCTTGTCGTTCCTGGTTGACGTCACAAACACACCCAGCGTTCGCCCAGGCACTCCCACCGTTTCCCCGGCCACTCCTGCGTTTTTTCCGGAAACGGTAGCGTTTTCAGCCACACGCCCCTGAAACGCCGTGTTTCCGCCCAGTAACACCCATTTCCTGTCAATCACATTACGATCGCCGGAGCGAAGAAAAAGCCGTGAGTAAAAATACTTTCTTCATAGTAAAGTTACTTGGCGCAGTCGCAGTGCGAACTTTGCGCATGCGTACTAAGCGGATTTTCACTGCGATGCGATGAAAAAGAACGAGCGAACAACTCGGAATGAGGGCCTATGTGTCTGTCTATTTATGTGTCTGTCTATTATCTATCTATGTGTCTGCCTATTATTTATCTATTTATCTATGTGTCTGTCGATCTATCCATCTTTCTATCTCATATCTATGGGGGAGTGTATGCTAGATTCAAGTGGCCTAAGGGACCTTTTATGACAGGGGGAGGAGGCACGACACAAGGGGGAGGAGCTAGGCCAGCGGGATAGGTCCTCTACTATCCACGCCACCAACTATTACCTATAGTAATCAGGTGGTGAGCGGAGCGGAGCGAGCGTACTTTTCGGGTACCCTGTTCGGCCGTAGCTCCTCTCCCTGGTGACGTGTCTCCTCCCCTAGTGACATCTGAAGGTCCCTTCTCTAACTCCGATTTAGAACCAACCATGTTAGCATAGCAGGACTGCGATCGCTTGTGCAGCTCTGCTATGCTAAAAAAAGTTTAAAGCAAAACAAGACCAGCCCTGCAGCTACTCCCCAGTGCGACGGATCTATCGATGATGTTCCCGGCTGTGACGTCAGACATCCGCCCACCAAACGCCTGGATCCGCCTGCGTTGGACTCACCACGCCTGGAAAACGGTGAGTATCCGCCCCAGAACGCCTCCTGCCTGTCCGTCTTCTTGCGATCGCCGATGCAATCACATTTCTCGCTGGCGACGTCGCTTCCCGGTGACGGCCGTCGCCAGGCAACGCTGTGCGTGCGCAATGCGTCCGGCGCGCATGCGCAGTTCCGACCCGTTGCACTGCAGCGAAGAACCGATGCGTGCGAACAGGTCGGAATGACCCCCAGTGTGCGGTGTAATGTGAACAAGATTGTGCTACTTTATGGAGTAATTTGAATTGGTACTATTGTGTGGCCACACCCCACCCGCTTCTTGCGGCGTGTGACTTCGGTGCGCACTGTCCCTTTTTAAGTATGGGAGAGAGGGCACAAATTTATAGTTTGCAGGGAGGCGCGGAACACCCTTGCACCGGCCCTGTATTACATCCCTTGGAACGAGGTAAATCTGTAATGAAGTCCATAGAAATAGGAGTCCAAGGTCACCTGGGAATGGACAGCGGATGTAGTAACCCAGCTGGAGGGAGACAAGGAATCTTATGTTGAGTGCACTGTGAGCACGCACCTACATAGTCTTGTATATCCTTGCTCATGGAGGGCCAACAGCAAGACCTACGTAGGAATTCAAACATTCTTTGAACGCCAGGGTGATGGCAAACTTGGAAACATGAGCCCAATGAAGTAACTTTGTACGGAGCTCAACTGGCACGGATGACCTGCCCGGAGGAGGGTTGAAGGAGGTTGAAGCCGCAGAGATAGAGACAGGTTTAATGATCAGACCTCTTTCAGCAGGACTCTCCTTGTCAGAGGCGGACATAGAGCGGGACAAAGCGCCAGCCTTTGTGTTAAGGACTCCAGCCCGATACTTGATGATAAAAGAGAAATGCGTGAAGAACAGTGCCCATCTAGCTTGATGGGAATTGAGACATTGGGCAGTCTTGATGTATAGGAGATTCTTATGGTCAGTGAAAATAGTAATGGGATGCTTGGCCCCTTCCAGCAAGTATCTCCATTCCTCCAAGGCTGATTTGATTGCCAAGAGCATTTCTGTAATTTCCCACCTGACAAGTACTGTGACAGAATGGCTCCCACTCCAACTGAAGAGGCGTCCACCTCCAAGACAAAGGATTTCTCTAAATCAGGCTGTCGTAGCACTGGTGCTGATACAAATGCTGTTTTTAAGCGATTAAAGGCTTCAAGAGATTCAGGAGACCATTGACTCGGGTTTGCACCCTTTCTGGTCAGGGCAGTAATGGGTGCAACTAAGGTGGAGAACCCCTTTATGAACTTCCTGTAGTAATTAGCAAAGCCCAATAGCCTTTGCACAGCTTTTAAGGACTGTGGTAGAGACCAATCTCGGATGCCTTGACCTTCTCCGGATCCATACGGAGCTCCGAGCCCGAGAGGATATATCCGAGGAATGGAATGATAGACACCTCGAAAGTGCACTTGGAATTATTGCCGTACAAGTGGTTATCGCGAAGACGACGTAGCATTTCTTTGACCTGAATTCTGTGTTTGAAAATGTTGTGGGAAAAAATAAGTATGTCGTCCAGGTATACCACGACACATTGATATAGCATATCCCGAAAGATTTCGTTGATGAACCCCTGGAAGACAGCCGGAGCATTACAGAATTCAAATGGCATTATCAGCTACTCATAATGCACGGCCCTGGTGTTAAAAGCGTTCTTCCATTGGTCCCCTTGTTTTATACGAATGAGATTATAGGCTCCCCTCAAGTCGAGTTTTGTGAAGACTTTGAAACCGTGGATCTTATCAAATAGCTCAGTGGTCAGGGGTAAGGGGTATCCATTCTTGACAGTGATATCATTTAACCCCCGGTAGTCTATGCAGGGTCTTAATCCGCCATCTTTCTTTTTCACAAAAAAAAAACAGGCCCCGCCGGAGAAGTGGAGGGCCGGTTGAACCCCTTTTGAAGGTTCTCCTTGATATATTCCGACCTGCTTGCGTTTCGGGCAAGGACAAAGGGTTCGTCACAAGGTGGTATCTTCCCAGGGATCAGGTCAATTGGGCAGTCCCAGGGTCTATGGGGAGGCAACCGGTCGGATGCTTCTTCAGAGAATACATTTGCAAATTCCTGATAGGGCTCTGGAAGGAATTCTTTGATAGACTTGGTAGAGGCACGCAAAGACAGACCGACGCGAGACAATTTGCGTGACAAAAGGAACCCCAGAACAGAACTTGTGAAGTCTCCCAATCAATATGAGGATTATGAATCTTGAGCCAGGGAAGGCCGAGAACTAAGTCATGTGACATCTCCGGAATCACCAGGAACTCCAGATATTCACAATGCAATGCTCCAACCTGTAAATTGAGGGGCTCCGTGCAGTGGGAAACAATTGCATTGGTAATCTGGGTGCCATTAACAGCGGTTAATTTGATGGGTCGGTCGACGGGCCTCAGTTTCAGGTGAAATTCTTGGACGCAACTGGCAGCGATAAAGTTCCCAGCAGCCCCAGAATCCAATAATGCAAATAGAGTCTTAGTGGAGAACCTCGTGTACAGCTGTACTGAAAGTAGACAGTCCTTCCCCAGAGAAGATTTGACTGTAGTACCTAACTTGACTCCTCCGTAACAAGCTAGGCTTGTCCGTTTCCAGGACGGGGCTTGCAGGATTTAATTAAATGATCAGCGGCTCCGCAATAGAAAAATAATCTTCCCTCTCGGCGACGCTGTCGTTCTTCTGGAGAAAATCGAGAGCAGTTGATCTGCATTGGTTCATCCTGGCTCGATGGAGAAACATGCCTGGGAGGTGGAAGACGAATCCTTGCCCGATCAGCCCGGCTTCACTCGCTTCCTCGCTCCCGTATACCAAGATCCACTTTAATGCACAAAGAGATCAGCTCCTCGAGACTATTCGGTTGGTCCCTGGTGACTAATTCAACTTTAAGTCAATCCGAAAGGCCGTTGCAATAGGCTGCCCGGAGGGCCTCATTATTCGAACATAATTCTGAAGCAATGGTCTGGAATTGAATCACGTATTGCCCAACAGAACAGGAACCCTGCCGAATACAGAGCAAATCTGTAGAAGCCGCAGAGGATCTGCAGGCTTGTCGAAAATCCTTCGGAAGAAAGCAATAAAGTTTACATAGTTGGAGACTAGTGGGTCAGAACGCTCCCATAACGGAGACACCCAGTCCAATGCAGAACCTTCGAATAGAGAAATAATATATGCCACTTTGGATCTATCCATGGGAAAATTATGGGAGAGCAGTTCGAAATGTACTTCACACTGGTTTAGGAACCCGCGGCAATGCTTGGGATCTCCATTATAATGGGATGGAGTGGGAAGCTGAAGACGAGTCCTGACAGTCACCTGTGACTGTATGGTACTAGGAACTGCTACCGGAGCCGGAGTTGCAGCTGAAGCGGGAGGAACCGCAGAAGACAATGTCGCTTGAATTTCATCCAGACGACCCGATAATTCATGGAGATACTGCATCACCTGCCCTTGGGCCGCCTCCTGACTCTGTATGCGAGAAGCCAAACTCTGAATGGCACTCGCCTCCACGTTCCGATCCTCCGAGTCCATCTGGCCTGAGTATACTGTCACTGAACTGGCACTAGATGCTTGTGCACCTGGGGATCCGTCCGATGTTTGGGACGAGGAACTGAGACTGGGTCGGAACAAAGAGGGTCAGATATAAGTCTTCCTCATGCAGCTACTTTGGCGTAGGAGTGATGATGTTCACCGTGGTGACAGAGGTCTTGGACTGTGCCAAGTAGTAGGTGATCATGTTGGGTTCTGTTATATATAACTGGTAACGTGACTATGATCCGAGCTGTACCAGGAAGGTAAATATGTCGGGCTCACAACAAAGGGCCGGTATGATACCGGATGTAAATGTTTCTCAGGAAAGACCCGGGCTGGTACTGGGTGTGTCAGGTTAGCAGCAATGATTCGGGCAGGTACCGGGAAGGTAAATATGTCGGGCTCACAACAAAGGGCCGGTCTAATACTGGATGTAACTGTTTCACAGGAATGACCCAGGCTGGTACTGTGTGTGTCAGGATAGCAGCAATGATTCGGGCAGGTACCGGGTATGATGGACTTGCAGTTGCGTACCGAGCTGGTACCGGGTATGACGGGCTTGCAGCAGCATACCGGGATGGTGCCGGGTATGATGGGCTTGCAGCAGCCGTGTACCGGACTAGTACCGGGTGTGCGGACTTGCAGCAGCGTACCGGGCTGTTACCGGGTATGACGGTCTTGCAGCAGCATACCGGGCTGGTACGGGTATGATGGTCTTGTAGCAGCGTACCGGGCTGGTACCGGGTGTGCGGACTTGCAGCAGCGTAACGGGCTGATACCGGGTATGACGGTCCTGCAGCAGCGTACCGTGCTGGATGTCGACTCGTTTCGCACTGCAGGAATCTGGAAAATATCCAAGAGCAAAAGGATTCCAGGAATCTCAGCAGGAGCCTGTGAAGAAGCTGTAAAAACAACAATAATCAGGCGCTGGGTCTCTGCCCAGTGCTTCCTTTTGAACCTCCTGCCTTACTCCTATTGACTGCTGAGGTCACGTGACAGCCGGGGACTACCATTGGACTATTCCCGGCATGTGATCGCCGGGAACAATGGCGGCGCCCCCGGATAGAGGATGGCAGGGACTCCGTTCCCTGCATGGAGTGTGCGGCACTATCAGAAGCAGCCAGGAAGCAGGCCAGGGGAGAGCGGCGTGCGCTAGCCGCACGAAGCAGGAGCCAGCGGAGAGGTAAGCGTGGCCACCGCCACTCCCGGATCTTGACACTGGGTCTGGTACACAAATGGAGTGCAGAAAATAAAGACTAGCCACATATAGATAATACTGAATTCCAAAAGAGTTTATTAGTTTTCCAATCAGGTGGTTGATAAGGAAAAGAAGACTACCTAGGAACTGAGCCTTGTGGTACTCTAAATAACGGAGGAAGTAGAAAGGAGGTGGATCAAGTGAAAGAACTCTGAAAGAACGATTTGATAAGTAGGATGAGAACCAAGATACAACTATGTTCCGAAGACCTAAGGATTTTAGGAGAGTGGTCAACAGTGTCAAATGCAGCAGAGAGATCCAGGAGAATTTCAAGTGAGTAACAGTTGTGAGACTTAGCAGGGATCAATTGATTGACCACCTTAGTCAAAGCAGTCTCTGGAGTGTTGCGAATAATAACTCACCTGAATTGGGTCCAGTAAGTTGTGCGAATCAAGAAAGTGTGTGAGGTGGTGTATTTGCAAGTCTGTCAAGCATCTTAGAGGTCCAAGATAGCTGAGACAGGGATAATAATTTGAAAAGAGAGCTTGGGTCAGAATTGTGTTTCAATGACACACACAATACGCAGAGCATTCCAGTGACCATCATACAGTATGCAGAGTATCCCAGTGACCATCATACAGTACACTGAGCACCCCTGTGACCTCTTTACAGTATACAGAACATCCTAGTGACTACAATACAGTACACGGAGCACCAAGTGACTAACATGCAATACAATACACCAAGCAGCCCAGTGACCAACACACAATACACAGAGCATCCCAGTTATTGCAACACAGTTTACCAAGCATCCCAGTGATCGCCGTACAGGACAACGAGCATCCCAGTGACTGCCATACAATACACTGTGCAGCCTAGTGGCCAACATAAAGTACACATGAACATCTCATACAATACATAAAGCATCCTAGTGCCTGCCATAATAGAGCATATTTGTCAGCGATATTCTATCATCTTATCATTCATTAACCCCTCTTTAAAAATAATTACTCCAGTTTCTGTGTAACAACCCCATTCAACATAATTAGTCCCATTAAATTCCTCTTCTCCATTATTTAGCCCACCTAATAATCATTTATATTTATGTTCAATAACCCCTATTCACCTTCCTAGTTAACTCAATGAAAGCATTAACCCCTTCATCCTTGTAATGAAACCTAATTATCCTAACATCCCAGGGCAGCATGATTGGTAATTTATTATTATGGTCCGGGCAGAACCAGAACTTTATGGGCCCCATAGCAACATTTTGAAGGGGCCCCTGTCCCAATGCTTCTTGAGAGTCACCTCCCCAGGGCAGCTATAAATGTTATGCTAAATAATTGTTCACTAGTTAATTTTCTGAACCATAGTAGTGCCCTAGTTAATATTACGCCTCATAGAATTGCCCTTGTTTATATTATGAACCATCGTCGTTCCCTAGTTTACATGCTGTCACAATGTAAGGCTGCCAGTACACATTATGCCACAAAGTAACCCCAATTCACAGCTCTAGCTCCTGGACCCACAGTCAGAATATATGTTGTAGACCCTGATGATCTAACTATCAATTTCACTACACTTTGGTATCACATAACAGTTTGCCACCTACAAAGTGCCAGCTGTTAGATATTTCATAAACTATGTAAAGGCCATCAAAGTTGGGAAAATAAAGCTCTGTAACAATAATTCCCTGATGGACCAATGATTTAGCATCCCTTTTATTCTTGGGTTACAGCTATGGGTGATAATGTAAGTAAATTGTATTCTTCTCCCTAACGGTTTTCCAAAACCCAGCGGTCACGTACTGGACCTTCCGGTCAGGGATGGATTAAGGCTGAAAATGTTCAAGGGACTATAAAGAGAGCACTATGACCAGTGCTGTGTGGGTGTGGTCAGAGTGACATGGGTGTGTACACCCACTACACTGTCAGCTAAAATATATAAGAATTGAAAAATTACTTATTTTTGACAGAAACACTAGAAATACATTTTTAATACTTATATTTTTTTTTATATAACTGATTTTTATTAAATTTTGCAATAGAAGTATACACCAGACAGCATGTAGTAAAATAGCAACTAGTTCTGACCATACAGATGGAGATACATCACATAAACAGTGGCATGTACATACAGTATGTAGGTCAAATAGTGATATTCAAAAAGAGTTTGTCAAAGTGCGGGGAACAAACAAAAAGAATTGAAAGGGAAAGAAGAAAGGGGAGGGATGCCAGCAGTAACCCAGCCTGCAGGGATAGCAAAGCGGGTAGTGTGGGGGTAAGGGGGGGGGGGGGGGTAAGAAGCACTTTCAATATGATATAACACTCGAACAATTATGCTGAAGATATAAGTATAATACTGGCAACATTGCTACATTGAAGGCATTATAATAGTATTACAGAAAATAAGCCATGGACAGGAGTATAAAAAGAAAGGGCGAGAGTGGTCAACACGGAAAGTAAGTAGGTGGGAATGAAGGAAGGAGAAGAGTGAGGAACATATAAATGTAATTTGGTCATCTTCCAAGAGGAGTTTTCAAAGGCAGAGGTTATCTTTGATTGAGTTTCATGATCTAGTGTAGACATATGGGGGCCCCATTTTCTGTAAAAACCGGAAAGACCGGAGTATCCTGTGAGTATAGTGGATCTACGATCGAAATATAAGTACTGCAGCATGACCTTCAGAACTTCGGCTAAAGACGGGGTGGTCCTAACAATCCAGTGTTTTAATATCGCTTTCTTTGAAATTGTGAAAAGCATAGTTAACATAGGGAAAAATATTTGAATTCCTCTTATATGTTCCCATACAGAGAAATTGATGCATAAGCATGCCAAAGGGTCAGGCCGGAGAGAGATATGAAAGTGATTATTAATAAACATAAATAGTTTGTTCCAAAAGCGCTGAATCTTGGTACAATTCCAGAAGCAGTGGTAGAATGAGGCTCTAGCCCCTTTACATTTGGGGCATCTATCAGAAATCGAGGGGTCTATAAACGCTTGGACATAAGGAGGTAAATACACTCTGTGGATAGACTTGACGTGAACTTCTTGTAAGTAAGCGGAGCTCAGTATGGACATGGTGCGGTGGTGATGGTTCAATAAAGAATCATAGGAAGCAATGCCTGGGATATCCGATTGCCATGAAGTAACCAATTTGTGGAGGTATGACTTGGAGGGTATGTTCACTATAAGAATGTAAATGTGTTGGGGGGGCGTGGCCTGGACGCTGTGCTGATAAGACCTGCAGCACCAGGGCTCCTACAAACTGTGCCCAAAACGCTGCTTCTAGTCAGCTTCCCCAGCTCCTGTTCTTATCCAGGGCGCTGCTCACGGCCGGGGGTGACCTGGGGCAGAGGGCTGCGCTGTCTGGTGGCTCTGCACACCACTCCGGGACTGCGGCCTACCTCTCGTCCAGAAGCCGGGGACTCGAGTGTGGACGTAACCCGGTGACAAGCTCCGGACCGTGGCGGCGGTGGCGACGAGACCCGTCCTGCAGTCTGTGGATGCCTCTCCCATCCAGGGCTCAGCGGGGACCCGCTCCAGACTCCCAGGTACCTGTGCATACCTAGAAAAACCCCTCCAGAGCTCAGAAGGCGTATGCATTAATGAACCGATACCCGGGTAGGCTTTAGGACATCCCGGACCATTGTTTGAATCACCAACGCTTTCTCCACCAGGAGAAATACCTTCTGCACTTCCGTGTCGAAGATCATTCCCAGGAAAGACAGCCGCCTTGTCGGCTCCAGATGAGACTTCGGAAGGTTCAGGATCCAACCGTGCTTCCTGAGCAGCTGTGTCGTTAGCATGATGGACCGAAAAAACCTCTCCCTGGATGATGCCTTGATCAGGAGATCGTCCAGATATGGAATTATGTTCACCCCCTGTTTGCGGAGGAGAACCATCATCTCCGCCATCACCTTGGTGAAGATCCTCGGTGCTGTGGAGAGGCCAAACGGCAGCGCCTGGAACTGATAGTGATCGTCCAACAGCGCAAATCTGAGATATGCTTGATGCGGCGCCCAAATGGGAATGTAGAGATAAGCATCCTTGATGTCCAGAGACACCAGGAACTCCCCCTCCGACAGTCCTGAGATGACAGCTCTCAGAGATTCCATGTTGAATTTGAACTCCCTGAGATAAGGGTTCAAAGACTTTAAGTTTAGAATAGGCCGTACCGAACCATCCGGCTTCGGTACCACAAAAAGGTTTGAATAATAACCCTTGTTCCACTGCGGAAGTGGGACCAGAACAATGACCTCTGACACCACCAATTTTCTGATGGCCTCCAGAAGAATCGTCCTGTCTGCCAGCAGGGCTGGCAAGCCTGACTTGAAGAAACGGTGAGGCGGGGGATCTTGAAACTCCAGTCTGTACCCTCTGGACACTATATCCAGGACCCAGGGGTCCAGACCCGGCGACACCCAGACGTGGCTGAACTGCCGGAGTCTTGCCCCCACCTGACCCTTCTCCAGGCCTAGCTGTCCACCGTCATGCGGAGGACTTAGGGGTATCAGAAGCGGGCTTCTGGGTTTGGGAACCTGCGGGAGCAGGTTACTTTCCCTTGGCATGACAACCTCTGAAGAAGGTGTTCGAAGGCTTGTTCTTTCTAGACCTCGCGGGCCGAAAGGACTGTGACGTGGCTGATGAAAAGGGCTTTTTCATAGCCGGTGCAGCTGAGGGGAGAAAAGGAGACTTACCCGCGGTAACCGTGGCAAGCCACGCATCCAGCGTCTCCCCAAAGAGAGCATGACCTTTGTATGGTAGGCCCTCCACACACTTCCTGGATTCCGCGTCCGCAGACCAGTTGCGCAGCCAGAGACCCCTGCAAGCCGAGACAGACATGGAGGAGATCCCAGCAGCCATGGAACCCAGGTCCTTCATGGTATCCACCAGGAACCCTGCAGAATCCTGAATATTACGTAAAAATAAATCAACGTCACCTTTATCCAGCGTAGTCGATTCCTCCTGCAGAGTGATTGACCAGCTGGCAATTGCTTTAGCAATCCAAGCACAGGCTATAGTAGGCTGCAATATAGCCCCTGAAGCCGTGTAAATGGATTTCAGCATAGCATCCACCTTGCGATCTGCCGGGTCCTTTAACGCGGTAGATCCCGGGACCGGTAACACCACCTGTTTGGACAGCCTGGAGACAGAGGTGTCAACTATTGGTGGGGACTCCCATTTCTTCCTATCTTCCTCTGGGAAGGGAAAAGCAACCAAGACCCTCTTGGGAACCTGGAATTTCTTTTCCGGACTTTCCCATGCCTTTTCAAATATAGCATTCAATTCTTTGGATGCCGGGAAGGTGAGGGGGGGCTTCTTAGTATCTGTAAAGAAGGCCTACTCCACCTGTTCCGGAGCTGTGTCCGAAATGTGTAAAACATCCCTAACAGCCTCAATCATCAACTGCACCCCCTTGGCAAGTGATGCTGACCCCCTTAACACATCCCCGTCACCGTCTGCAGCGTCAGAGTCGGTGTCCGTGTCATCCTGCATAATTGCAAGTACACGTTTGTGAGAATGTACCGCGGGGGACCCGGAGGAGGCAGTATCAGAACATACAACCATAGAGGACTGGAGGACCTCAGTGGCATGCTCAGTCCTAGCAACTCTATCAGAAATCTGAGAAATAGTCCCCCTCAGAGAGACTAACCATTCAGGCTCTCTAGCTGGGATTTGTGCTAAAACAGTACAATCCTGATTACATGGAATGGAGTCCTCCTGGGAAGACAAATCCTCTGCAGCATACGAAACAGTGTCCCTAAACATGTTGTCACACACCCACCAAACACACAGGGTACTGGCAGACAGAGTCCCCCCCCCAAGAATGGTAGAGAGACACAGAGATTGGAGCCAACCCACACACAGCGCTATTAGAGTATAGGGAGACCCTAAACTTGTGCTGACTGTGTCCCTTAATAGGTGACACAGTCTTTACAGCCTCCCCTCCCTTCTACAACCCTCTGATACCGTACAGATAGCTGGAGTTGCTCTGCAGGGTCCTGTGTATCCACTGGCAGTGAGCTGCAGGCAGGAAAATGGCGCTGAACGCTGCTGGGACCGCTCTGAGGAGAAGCTCCGCCCCCTCAATGGCGCTGTCTTCCCGCTCCTTGAAAGATTATACTGGCCGGAGGATTTTGTGCTGGCCTGGATCCGCAGACCCCGACAGGCTTGTTGTGGTCAGTGGAGGGACCGGAGCTGGCCCAGGGCGCCCCTCCCAGCGCCGCACCGCAGTACCGCTGAGCCTTCCAGGAGCGCGGTTAAGACCGCGCTCCCACCCTCTAGCCGCCGTCTTCACACTGTCCCCCCGCTTGCAAGGGGGGACAGTGACTCACTCACCACACTTCAGCTCCCTGAGGGGGTGGCGGCTGGCTGCCGGGGCGAGCATTCCCCTGCGGCACGGCGGGATCGGACCCCTCTGGAGCTCAATATCCAGTCAGTGGGGGCAGTGGCTCAAGACCCCGCAGGGTGAACACTGCCCCCCCCCCCTCAGTCCCTCGCTGCAGGGAGGCTGACGCCAGCAGCCTCCCTGTAAAATAACAAACTCCGAAAGAAGAAAGAAAAAACGTTTTCTAAGAGAACTCTGTAGAGCTCCCCTAGCTGTGACCGGCTCCTCCAGGCACATTTTCTAAATTGAGTGTGGTAGGAGGGGCATACCGGGAGGAGCCAGCCCACACTATTAAACTCTTAAAGTGCCAATGGCTCCTGGTGGACCCGTCTTTACCCCATGGTACTAATATGGATCCCAGCATCCTCTAGTATGTAAGAGAAAAAGGGAGAAAAAGATAGTGTCATAACAGGGAGTCATGAGAGCCAAAAAAGACAATGTGATATGGAGTATAATGCATCATTCTGCAGAGATGTTGGCATCTTTGGCTCGGGAGAGTTCCTGGAGGTAGGCCATGGCATCAGGAGGGTTGGAAAAATCTTTGAAGGAAGATCCATCGTATATACGGAGTCTAGCGGGACATAATAGACCGAATTTGCATCCCTCGGTAACTAGATGGGAACAAACAGGGGAGAAGGACTTCCTAGCCATTGATAGCTCAGCAGAGTAGTCCTGAAAAATATGTAGCTTATGCCCTACCCACGACAGGGTTTTAGCTTTACGGGAAACCGACCATATTTCCATCTTATGCAGATAGTTCAGGCAGCAGAACAGAGTAACTCGGGGTCTCGGCCTGTTAGGGGGCGGTGTTGGGCCCACCCTGTGAACCCTCTCTATAACCATGTCTTGGCAAACTGCCTGTGTGCCTAAGAGCGAGGGGAGGGTGTTGCGGACAAAAATAAGAATTTACTCACCGGTAATTCTATTTCTCATAGTCCGTAGTGGATGCTGGGGACTCCGTAAGGACCATGGGGATTAGCGGCTCCGCAGGAGACTGGGCACAACTACAAAGAAAGCTTTTAGACTACTGGTGTGCACTGGCTCCTCCCACTAAGACCCTCCTCCAGACCTCAGTTAGGATACTGTGCCCGGAAGAGCTGACACAATTAGGAAGGATTTTGAATCCCGGGTAAGACTCATACCAGCCACACCAATCACACCGTATAACTCGTGATACAATACCCAGTTTACAGCATGATAACAACTGAGCCTCTCAACAGATAGCTCAACAATAACCCTTTAGTTAAGCAATAACTATATACAAGTATTGCAGACAATCCGCACTTGGGATGGGCGCCCAGCATCCACTACGGACTATGAGAAATGGAATTACCGGTGAGTAAATTCTTATTTTCTCTAACGTCCTAAGTGGATGCTGGGGACTCCGTAAGGACCATGGGGATTATACCAAAGCTCCCAAACGGGCGGGAGAGTGCGGATGACTCTGCAGCACCGAATGAGAGAACTCAAGGTCCTCCTCAGCCAGGGTATCAAATTTGTAGAATTTAGCAAACGTGTTTGCCCCTGACCAAGTAGCAGCTCGGCAAAGTTGAAGAGCCGAGACCCCTCGGGCAGCCGCCCAAGAAGAGCCCACTTTCCTCGTGGAATGGGCTTTTACTGATTTAGGATGCGGCAGTCCAGCCGCAGAATGTGCAAGCTGGATCGTACTACAGATCCAGCGAGCAATAGTCTGCTTAGAAGCAGGTGCACCCAACTTGTTGGGCGCATACAGGATAAAGAGCGAGTCAGTCTTTCTGACTCCAGCTGTCCTGGAAACATAAATTTTTAGGGCCCTGACTACATCCAACAACTTGGAAGCCTCCAAGTCATTTGTAGCCGCAGGCACCACGATAGGTTGATTCAGATGAAAAGCTGATACCACTTTGGGGAGAAACTGGGGACGAGTCCTCAATTCTGCCCTATCCATATGGAAAATCAGATAAGGGCTTTTACAGGACAAAGCCGCCAATTCTGAAACAGGCCTGGCCGAAGCCAAGGCCAACAACATGACCACTTTCCACGTGAGATATTTTAAATCCACGGTTTTCAGTGGCTCAAACCAATGTGACTTTAGGAAATCCAACACCACGTTGAGATCCCAAGGTGCCACTGGAGGCACAAAAGGGGGCTGAATATGCAGCACTCCCTTAACAAAAGTCTGAACTTCAGGTAGTGAAGCCAATTCTCTCTGGAAGAAAATCGATAGAGCCGAAATCTGGACCTTAATGGAACCCAATTTAAGGCCCATAGTCACCCCTGACTGTAGGAAGTGCAGGAACCGGCCCAGCTGAAATTCTTCCGTTGGGGCCTTCCTGGCCTCACACCACGCAACATATTTTCGCCATATGCGGTGATAATGGTTCGCGGTTACTTCTTTCCTAGCTTTTATCAGCGTAGGAATGACTTCCTCCGGAATGCCCTTTTCCTTCAGGATCCGGTGTTCAACCGCCATGCCGTCAAACGCAGCCGCGGTAAGTCTTGGAACAGACAGGGCCCCTGCTGCAGCAGGTCCTGTCTGAGCGGTAGAGGCCATGGGTCCTCTGACATCATTTCTTGAAGTTCCGGATACCACGCTCTTCTTGGCCAATCCGGAACAATGAGTATAGTTCTTACTCCTCTTCTCCTTATTATCCTCAGTACCTTTGGTATGAGAGGAAGAGGAGGGAACACATAAACCGATCGGTACACCCACGGTGTTACCAGAGCGTCCACAGCTATCGCCTGAGGGTCTCTCGACCTGGCGCAATATTTTTCTAGCTTTTTGTTTAGGCGGGACGCCATCATGTCCACCTGTGGTTTTTCCCAATGGTTTACAATCATTTGAAAGACTTCTGGATGAAGTCCCCACTCTCCCGGGTGGAGGTCGTGCCTGCTGAGGAAGTCTGCTTCCCAGTTGTCCACTCCCGGAATGAACACTGCTGACAGTGCTAACACGTGATTTTCTGCCCATCGGAGAATCCTTGTGGCTTCTGCCATCGCCATCCTGCTTCTCGTGCCGCCCTGTCGATTTACATGGGCGACTGCCGTGATGTTGTCTGACTGGATCAGTACAGGCTGGTTTTGAAGCAGGGGTTTTGCCTGACTTAGGGCATTGTAAATGGCCCTTAGTTCCAGAATATTTATGTGCAGGGAAGTCTCCTGACTTGACCATAGTCCTTGGAAGTTTCTTCCCTGTGTGACTGCTCCCCAGCCTCGAAGGCTGGCATCCGTGGTCACCAGGACCCAGTCCTGTATGCCGAATCTGCGGCCCTCTTGAAGATGAGCACTCTGCAGCCACCACAGCAGAGACACCCTTGTCCTTGGAGACAGGGTTATCAGACAATGCATCTGAAGATGCGATCCGGACCACTTGTCCAACAGGTCCCACTGAAAGGTTCTTGCATGAAACCTGCCGAATGGAATCGCTTCGTAGGAAGCTACCATTTTTCCCAGGATCCGCGTGCAGTGATGCACCGACACCTGTTTTGGTTTTAGGAGGCCTCAGACTAGAGATGACAGCTCCTTGGCCTTCTCCTCCGGGAGAAACACTTTTCTCTGTTCTGTGTCCAGAACCATCCCTAGGAACAGCAGGCGTGTCGTAGGGACCAGCTGTGACTTTGGAATGTTTAGAATCCAGCCGTGCTGTTGCAGCACCTCCCGAGATAGTGCTACCCCTACCAATAACTGTTCTCTGGACCTCGCCTTTATAAGGAGATCGTCCAAGTACGGGATAATTAAAACTCCCTTCCTTCGAAGGAGTATCATCATTTCCGCCATTACCTTGGTAAAGACCCTCGGAGCCGTGGAGAGACCGAACGGCAACGTCTGGAATTGGTAATGACAATCTTGTACCACAAACCTGAGGTGCTCCTGGTGAGGATGGTAAATGGGGACATGTAGGTAAGCATCCTTGATGTCCAGCGATACCATGTAATCTCCCTCGTCCAGGCTCGCAATAACCGCCCTGAGCGATTCCATCTTGAACTTGAATTTTTTGATATATGTGTTCAAGGATTTCAAATTTAAAATGGGTCTCACCGAACCGTCCGGTTTCGGTACCACAAACATTGTGGAATAGTAACCCCTTCCTTGTTGAAGTAGGGGCACCTTTACTATCACTTGTTGTGAATATAGCTTTTGAATTGCCTGTAACACTGCCTCCCTGCCTGAGGGAGTGGTTGGCAAGGCAGATTTGAGGAAACGGCGGGGGGGAGACGTCTCGAATTCCAGTTTGTACCCCTGAGATACTATTTGAAGGATCCAGGGATCCACCCGTGAGCGAGCCCACTGCTTGCTAAAATGCTTGAGACGGGCCCCCACCGTACCTGGCTCTGCCTGTGGAGCCCCAGCGTCATGCTGTGGACTTTGAGGAAGCGGGGGAGGACTTTTGCTCCTGGGAACTGGCTGTATGCTGCAGCTTTTTCCCTCTACCTCTGCCTCTGGGCAGAAAGGACGCGCCTTTAACCCGTTTGCCCCTATTGGGCCGAAAGGACTGTACCTGATAATACGGTGCTTTCTTTGGTTGTGAGGGAACATGGGGCAAAAATGTAGACTTCCCAGCTGTTGCTGTGGAAACGAGGTCCAAGAGACCATCCCCGAACAATTCCTCACCCTTATAAGGCAGAACTTCCATGTGTCGTTTGGAATCTGCATCACCTGTCCACTGCCGAGTCCATAACCCTCTCCTGGCAGAAATGGACATTGCACTAATTTTGGATGCCAGCCGGCAAATATCCCTCTGTGCATCCCTCATGTATAAAAGTGCGTCTTTTATATGCTCTACGTTCAGCAAAATAGTGTCCCTGTCTAGGGTATCTATATTTTCTGACAGGGAATCTGACCACGCAGCAGCAGCGCTGCACATCCAGGCTGAAGCTATAGCCGGTCTCAGTATCACACCTGTGTGTGTATATATAGATTTCAGGATAGCCTCCTGCTTTCTATCAGCAGATTCCTTCAGGGCAGCCGTATCCGGAGACGGTAGTGCCACCTTCTTCGACAAGCGTGTGAGCGCTTTATCCACCCTAGGGGATGTTTCCCAGCGTGACCTATCCTCTGGCGGGAAAGGGTACGCCATTAGTAACCTCTTAGAAATTACCATCTTTTTATCAGGGGAAGCCCACGCTTCTTCACACACTTCATTTAACTCTTCAGATGGAGGAAAAGCTACTGGTAGTTTTTTCTCTCCAAACATTATACCCTTTTTTGTGGTACCGGGGGTAACATCAGAAATGTGCAACACATTTTTCATTGCCTCAATCATGTAACGTGTGGCCCTACTGGAAGTTACATTAGTCTCATCGTCGTCGACACTGGAGTCAGTATCCGTGTCGACATCTGTGTCAACCATCTGAGGTAGCGGGCGTTTCAGAGCCCCTGATGGTTTTTGAGACGCCTGGGCAGGCACAGGCTGAGAAGCCGGCTGTCCCACATTAGGTATGTCGTCAAACCTTTTATGTAAGGAGTCGACACTATCACGTAATTCCTTCCACAGCACCATCCACTCAGGTGTCGACCCCGCAGTGGGTGACATCACATTTACAGGCATCTGCTCCGCCTCCACATAAGCCTCCTCATCAAACATGTCGACACAGCCGTACCGACACACCGCAAACACACAGGGAATGCTCTGACAGAGGACAGGACCCCACAAAGCCCTTTGGGGAGACAGAGAGAGAGTATGCCAGCACACACCAGAGCGCTATATAACACTGGGATCCCACTATCAATGAGTGTTTTCCCTATAGCTGCTTTTTTATAAATATTACATATATATATATATATATCTATACTGCGCCTAAATTTAGTGCCCCCCCCTCTCTTTTTTACCCTTCTGTCGTTTTCTCAGACTGCAGGGGAGAGCCAGGGAGCTTCCTTCCAGCGGAACTGTGAGGGAAAAATGGCGCCAGTGTGCTGAGGGAGAAGCCCCGCCCCCTTTTCGGCGGACTTTCTCCCGCTTTTTCTGTGATACTGGCAGGGGTAATTTTACATCTATATAGCCTCTGGGACTATATATGATGTATATTTTGCCAGCCAAGGTGTTATCTATTGCCCTCAGGGCGCCCCCCAGCGCCCTGCACCCATCAGTGACCGAAGTATGAGGTGTACATGAGGAGCAATGGTGCACAGCTGCAGTGCTGTGCGCTACCTTGGTGAAGACTGAAGTCTTCTGCCGCCGATTTTCCGGACCTTCTTCGTGCTTCTGGCTCTGTAAGGGGGACGGCGGCGCGGCTCCGGGAACGAACACCAAGGTCGGGTCCTGCGGTCGATCCCTCTGGAGCTAATGGTGTCCAGTAGCCTAAGAAGCCCAAACTACCACCTGTTAGGTAGGTTCGCTTCTTCTCCCCTTAGTCCCTTGCTGCAGTGAGTCTGTTGCCAGCAGATCGCACTGAAAATAAAAAACCTAAATATACTTTCTTTCTAGGTGCTCAGGAGAGCCCCTAGTGTGCATCCAGCTCGGCCGGGCACAAGAATCTAACTGAGGTCTGGAGGAGGGTCTTAGTGGGAGGAGCCAGTGCACACCAGTAGTCTAAAAGCTTTCTTTGTAGTTGTGCCCAGTCTCCTGCGGAGCCGCTAATCCCCATGGTCCTTACGGAGTCCCCAGCATCCACTTAGGACGTTAGAGAAATGGGCCAGAGCTGTCCCTTTGATAGATTCAGGCAGGCCAACCAGGCTAATGCTATTGCGAGGCGATCTGTTCTCGATGTCGTCGAATTTGTTCCGGAGCTGATAATCAGGGCCGGTTCCGGGGCTTCTGGCGCCCCGGGCGGCATTATGGGGCGTGGCTTCATACAGGGGGCATGGTCAGTTACTCCCCCTGTACTGTAGTAGGATGTGCGGTGCGCGATGACGTCATCGTGCACCGCACAGCAAAGGTCCTCTCCACGAAGGAAAACTAGACGCTAAGCGTCGTTCCCTTTGTGGAGAGGACCTTTGCTGTGTGGTGCGCGATGACGTCAACACGCACCGCACATCATTACAGTTAAGGTCCTCTCCAGGAAGGGAAACTAGACGCGTAGCGTCTAGTTTCCCTTCACAGCGGGCAGCCGACGAAGGGAAACTAGACGCGTAGCGTCTAGTTTCCCTGGACAGCGGGCCGCGGCAGCGGGGGGCACCACAGCAGCAGCGGCTCTTGCCATGGTGCGGCGCCCTCCGGAAGGCGGCGCCCCGGGCAAAAGTCCTGCTTGCCCGTGGCAAGATCTGCTACTGCTGATAATTATCATTAGTGAGGCGTTTAACAGTATGCTGCAGATCACCAATGTCGTGGGAGGCCACACTGATTTGTTTTTCAGTAACGGTGACCCTGTGGTTCAGGTGCTGTAACTGACTAATGATGTCAGCCACAGCTTTAGAAAGGAGGGGGGTCATAGTGGCTGTAATAACTTCCACTACCTCTTTATATGTAACAGGGGTGTCACAGCCCACACTCACTTGTTCTCCAGAAATCTATCCCTCGGCCGCGGGTTTCTTATGGCGCGGAGGTGCGCTTTCAGCAGCGGTGTCTGGCACCATGTTCCCTGCAGCACGTCGCTTCTCCTGGCGTGGTGGCTACGGCTGCTGGTCCGGCTGGGAGTGCTGCGTCAGCGGGGCTAAAAAGCGGTCCAACGGCGGCTCTAGAGGTAGCAGGGGCACTGTGGAGGGCTCCGGGTGCAAAACGAGGTTTAAAAGCCTAGTAAAAGGTATTTGTAGGGGATCGGGGAACGGAGCTCCTCACTCCATAAAGGCGGGACCGGAAGTCTAATACTTATATTTTATGTCTGACTGTGTGGCCACCTGGTCACCATCATGCTGCCATAATGATGGGCTTATTTTAATGTGGAGTCCTGGAGCTGTAGCTCCATCCACTTCATTGTTAATCTGGCCCTGTTTCTGTAAACCTAAAAGGGTCTGGAATGCTTTCTTGGGCATCTTCAATAGCAGCTCTGCACAGGGTCTACCGAAGGACATTGGCCCCATCCATTGTGGATATAGGTGCACATGAGAACCCACACATGAAATGTCATTAAGCATTTTTACTTGAGGTCGGAGAGGTCAATGAAACCATTATTGTTCTCACTGCCTTAGCATTCAACGTGGAAAATGAAGCAAGATTTTCCAAAAATACATCTACTGCATATTGCAATGTTTAAACATCACAGTGTGTACACAAGTGGGTATAACAAATCTGACAATGAGGTCAATCCAATTAAGACGGAGTTGGGTCCTGTGAGCCATTCTCCCTGCAAACTCAGACAATGAATTTCACTTGCAATCCAATACCAAACTCTCGTTGCTTTTTCTGAGGAAATTCAAGTTTTTTGTGCTCACCCCCTTGAAAGTGTGAAAAGGTAGGGAAATCTTTATTTTAAGGTACAGATGTAGCTACGCTCACCCTTGCTGCTTCTGCACCATACATACGTCCTAGTCACGCCATACGAAAAGCGCAGGTAGGCGAAGTATGGAGTGAGAAGGCAGAAGGATCCACAGCATGCAATACACACCTTCACCAGTTGGGTGGCGATTGTTCCGCTAATGAAATCTACAGTACAGTGCTGAATAGCAGTGGATGGATATGGCACTGCAGGAAACTGAACAATGTAGCAAAACCTGACAAGCGGGCCAGTGCACAGTAAATACAGTAGTTCTTTTTTAATACAATCATATTAGGGCGTAGCAGTGGCAAACGCAGGATTTCTAGAGGGAGGTTTCCAAATGCAATATGCAATCTCCCACCTCTGTGGAACATTGCAGCAAGTGCGGGAGTCTGGGGGAGCAGTAGAAGAACCTAGTAACGACCCTGGACATTGTAAACATTGGGTTTTTTTATACACTGGATGCTATATGGAATACAGTATTTCTATCTAACACTACAGATGGTCTATAGTGTAGGCTTTATCAAACATTTAAATAATATAAATAATTGGTCAGGAAAAGGTTAAACATATTATAATAAATAAAAACACAAACAATAGAATCAGTACTGCACTTTCTAAGTACATATTCTCCCACCTCATAGTAAGGCTTCTGTCTCTTCTTCCTGGCAGCTACTCTCTGGTCCAGTGCGCTGACTCAGGACTCAGATCCACATACACAGCTAACTTGGTAGAAGAAGCTGCTACCGCTGGGCATGTGCAGTAGCTCTGCTCTGTCCTATAAACGACATGATGTAGTGGCAGCTCTAGTAATCGAATTATAAACCATTGATTTTGTCATAATTTGAGCCATTAGCCAAGAGGAAGGGGGTTTCCAGGCAACCGGAAACCCCCCCTGCGTTTGCCTATGCGTAGTACAAAATGATCCCTACATTAAGTATAAATTTGAACACAGAAAAAGATTTGCTCAGCATCTTCAACGAACACAAAGCACAGTTCAGAGTTCTACACAGCTCTTTAAAAGAAAAAAAAATCATTACAATCAGCAATAGAGTTGGGACACACAGCGCTATAAAAAATTGCAATGAAAAATTACAATGACTGACATCACCGTTGTTTTTATTAAGATTTTTCCTAAAACAAGCTCTGATGTGCTTCATATACAGACTCAGACATGCAGACATACAGTCAAAATCAGGTAAAAACTATGGCCCTCATTCCGAGTTGTTCGCTCGTTATTTTTCTTCGCATCGGTGCGATTTTCCGCTAACTGCGCATGCGCAATGTTCGCACTGCGGCTGCGTCAAGTAAATTTGCTAAGAAGTTTGGAATTTTACTCACGGCATTACATGGTTTTTTCTTCGTTCTGGTGATCGGAGTGTGATTGACAGGAAGTGGGTGTTTCTGGGCGGAAACTGGGCGTTTTATGGGTGTGTGTGAAAAAACGCTGCCGTTTCTGGAAAAAACGCGGGAGTGGCTGGAGAAACGGGGGAGTGTCTGGGCGAACGCTGGGTGTGTTTGTGACGTCAAACCAGGAACGAAACTGACTGAACTGATCGCAGTGGCAGAGTAAGTCTCGAGCTACTCAGAAACTGCTAAGAAATGTCTATTCGCAATTTTGCGAATCTTTCGTTCGCAATTCTGCTAAGCTAAGATTCACTCCCAGAGGGCGGCGGCTTAGCGTGTGCACTGCTGCGAAAAGGGGCTAGCGAGCGAACAACTCGGAATGAGGGCCTATATCCCTGTACCCCACTCACTGGGCCCCACCTCCTCCTCTAGAGAGCTAGACTGTGCACTTGAATTATACAGTATACATGTTACATTACATAGTGTTTACCTCAGAAATCGGGCAGTGCGCCGGACTGCGGGGGGCATGTGTGTACGCGCGGCAAATCTGCGCGCGCATCCAAAAAGGGGTCGTGGCCATGCAAAATAGGGCGTGGCCATTCTACGTCATTGAAGTGGGCGGTGCGGCCCACAGACGTTATTACAGGGGGCGTGGAGGGCTGGCGGCGTCACTGTTGGGGGCATGTCCAGCACCTATGGAGGTGCTGGGCTTCCCCCAAGTTCTGCCCCACAGCGTGAATGGATGCATCTTTACACGCTGGGAGGGCAGGAAGTAGACGGCTGTTTTAACAGGTCGCCGCAGAAAGGACAGGGTGGATTTTGCCCTTTAAAAAAAAAATTGGGCAGGGCGCGGTGCCCTGCTAAAACAGCCTAGCGTGAACACGGGTGGTCATTCCGAGTTGTTCGCTCGTTGACGATTTTTGCTATGTTGCGATTTGTTGCTAATCGCGCATGCTCAAGTGCTTAGTTATTTAACTAAAAACTTAGCAGTTTTGCTGTGGATCCTGCGGCGCTTTTCAGTCACACTGCTGATCGATGAATGATTGACAGGAAAGGGGCGTTTCTGGGTGGTAGTAACTGAGCGTTTTCCGGGAGTGTGCTAAAAAACGTAGGCGTGCCAGGTAAAAACGCGGGAGTGTCTGGAGAAACGGGGGAGTGGCTGGCCGAACGCAGGGCGTGTTTGTGACATCAAACCAGGAACTAAACGGACTGAGCTGATCGCAATCTGTGAGTAGGTCTGGAGCTACTCAGAAACGGCAAAGAATTATTTAGTAGCAGTTCTGCTAATCTTTCGTTCGCTATTCTGCTAAGCTAAGATACACTCCCAGAGGGCGGCGGCCTAGCGTGTGCAATGCTGCTAAAAGCAGCTAGCGAGCGAACAACTCGGAATGAGGGCCACTATTACATTGACCTGCACAGGACAATGGTGTATTTTCTACAGTGCATTGCTGCTATAAATCTGGTATATTATCATGCATGCACTAGCAGTGTTTACAATATATATTTATCAAGGGACCCAGACCATTCCTCTCTAACGGTTAGGCAAAGCAATGTGGCTGATGGCCACACCTACTCTGGAGACTTGCCACACCCCTAAACATGGGCCCTTACCAATGTATTCACCTGGTGGGCTCTTCATACTCCAATCTGACACTGCTCATGTCTGTATGATTCTGTGTTTGTCTGTGTGACTCTCATGTCTGTATGATTCTGTGCATGTCTGTGTGTGACCATACCTCCTAAGTGTCCCGATTTTCGCAGAACAGTCCAGTTTTTTGGGGTTTGTCCCACTGTCCCTCCACCAGGCCGCAGTGTCCCGCGGTGGTGGTGGTGGTGAGGGGGGGAGGGGGGGGAGGGTGGTAGTTGGGAAGCTCCCTATCACTCACTACTCTGCTTAGTTCAGAGCAAGGCAGCAGTGAATAGACGCTGTGCACATGCGCACAGTGTCAATTCCAGTGAGCCAGAGGGACTGGGGGCATAGCCAGCTGCTCACAGAGCACTGTCCGTGCACCCACTGTGACGAAAATGGGAGGCCTGGCTCGCGATTGTGGCATTCACACAAAGCCACACACCCTTTTTAACTGGTCATGCCCCCTTTTTGGGGGCACGTAGTTTGGCCACGCGAGGGGTCCCGACTTTAAACCTCCAGATGTTGGGAGGTATGGTGTGACTCAGAAACACTTTATGCACGATTTCAGCTGTTCTCAACCTGGGGTATGAATACTCCCAGGCCCTCATTCCGAGTTGTTCGCTCGCAAGGCGATTTTAGCAGAGTTACACACGCTAAGTTGCCGCCTACTGGGAGTGTATCTTAGCATCTTAAAATTGCGAACGATGTATTCGCAATATTGCGATTACAAACTACTTAGCAGTTTGAGAGTAGCTCCAGACTTACTCGGCATCTGCGATCAGTTCAGTGCTTGTCGTTCCTGGTTTGACGTCACAAACACACCCAGCGTTCGCCCAGACACTCCCCCGTTTCCCTGGCCACTCCTGCGTTTTTTCCGGAAACGGTAGCGTTTTTTCCCGCACGCCCATAAAACGGCCTGTTTCCGCCCAGTAACACCCATTTCCTGTCAATCACACTACGATCGCCGGAGCGATGAAAAAGCCGTGAGTAAAAATACTATCTCCATTGTAAAATTACTTGGCGCAGTCGCAGTACGAATATTGCGCATGCGTACTAAGCGGAATTTCACTGCGATGCGATGAAAAATACCGAGCGAACGACTCGGAATGAGGGCCCCAGGGTACGCACAATAAAGCTTAAGGATATGCAATACATTTTCTGTAGTGGTGGTTGGAGAGGCAGGATGGGGACATTCAGGTGCTAATTTTACTAATAGGGAAAAAATATAATTTTAATTACCTACCAGTAAATTATTTTCTCGTAGTCCGTAGGGGATACTGGGAATCCATTTAGTACCATGGGGTATAGACGGGTCCACTAGGAGCCATGGGCATTATAGAAGTTTGATTAGGTCTGCTGGCTTCTCCCTCTGTGCCCCTCCTACCAGACTCAGTCTAGGAAACTGTGCCCAAGGAGACGGACATACTTTGATAGAAAGATATAGAAAAGGAAAGTGGTGAGATTTCGGACCAGGACAACCATAACAAGAAGAAAGCCATGCTAACCAAAACTAGTAAACAGGAACAGCAACAGCTGAACCAAACAACATTACTTAACCAAGTAACACTGTAGGAAGAATGAAGCACCGGGCGGGCGCCCAATATCCCCTATGGACTACGGGAAAAGGATTTACCAGTAGGAAGTTAAAATCCTATTTTCTCTTACATCCTAGGGAATACTGGGAATCCATTTAGTACCATGGGGAAGTACCAAAGCTCCCAAACCGGGCAGGAGAGTGCTGAGGTTCCTGCAGAACTGATTGACCAAACTGAAAGTCCTCAGAGGCCAAAGTATCAAACTTGTAAAACTTTGCAAACGTGTTCGAACCTGACCAAGTAGCTGCACGGCAGAGCTGTAAAGCTGAGACACCTCGGGCAGCTGCCCAAGAGGAACCCACCGACCTAGTAGAGTTGGCTCGAACAGATTTCGGAATCGGTAAACCTGCCGTGGAACAAGCATGCTGGATACTGAGTCTGATCCAGCATGCAATTGACTGCTTCGAAGCAGGACACCCAATCTTATTGGGATCATAAAGAACAAACAGCGAGTCCGATTTCCTGTGACGAGCTGTTCTCTTCACATAGACTTTCAAAGCCCTTACAACATCCAAAGATTTTGAAGTAGCAGAGGCGTCCGTAACAACCAGAACCACAATAGGTTGGTTGATGTGAAACGCGGACACCACCTTAGGAAGAAATTGCTGACGAGTCCTGAGTTCAGCTCAGTCCTCATGGATAATTAAGTAGGGGCTCTTGTAAGACAGCGCCCACAGCTCCGACATACGTATTGCTGAAGTCAAGGCCAACAGTGTGATAAGGTACTTTACGTCTACCTCCTGTAACGGTTCAAACCAGTCCGATTGAAGGAACTCCAGTACCAAATTGAGATCCCAAGGTGCCGTAAGAGGCACAAAGGGAGGTTGGTGTGCCGAAGGCCAAAATCTGAACTTTAATGGAGCCTAGGTGTAGGCCCACATCCACTCCCGACTGCAGAAAAAGCAGGAAACGTCCCCGATGAAATTCCACCGTAGAATATTGTCTGCTCTCACACCAAGAGACATATTTCTTCCAGATATGATGGTAATGTTTAGCTGTTACCCCCTTTCTGTCTTGGATCATAGTTGGGATGACCTTGTCAGGAATCCCTTTCCTGGCTAGAATCAGCCGTTCAACTTCCATGCCATTAAACGTAGCCGTGGTAAGTCTTGATAGATGAACGGGCCCTGCTGCAGAAGATCCTTTCGAAGAGGTAGAGGCCACGGATCTTCGATCAGCATCTCGAGAAGATCCGCATACCAGGATCTTCGTGGCCACTCCGGAGCAATGTGGATTGCTTGAACCTTTTCCCTTTTTATTCTATTTAGAATTCTTGGGATCAGAGGAAGTGGAGGAAACATGCACACCAGCTGGTAGACCCACGGAGTTGTCAGGGTGTCTACCGCCACTGCCTGTAGGTCTCTCGACCTAGAACAATACAGACTGAGCTTCTTGTTGAGTCGATTAGTGGATATCCCCACTGACGCGTCAACCACTGGAACACCTCCGGGTGAAGGCCCCATTCCCCCAGGTGCAGGTCGTGTCTGCTGACAAAGTCTGCTTCCCAGTTGCCTACCCCTGGAATGAAGACGGCCGACAATGCCACGGCTTGTTTTTCTGCTCAGAGGGGAATTCTTGACAACTCTGACATTGCGGCTCTGCTTTTCGTTCTGCCCTGTCGGTTTATGTACGTCACTGCTGTGACATTGTCCGACTGGACTTGAATTGCCTGATTCTTAAGAAGAAATGAGCCATGAGTTCCAGGATGTTTATTGGAAGGATGATTTCCTGACTTGACCATCTTCCCTGAAACTGCACCCCCTGGGTGACTGCACCCCAACCTCTGAGGCTTGCGTCTGCTTTTTAGCAGAATCCAATTCTGGATCCCAAACCTCCGACCCTCAACTAGGTGAGAAGTTTGTAGCCACCACAGGAGGGAGATCCTGGCTTTTGGGGACAGACGGATCCTCTGGTGCATGTGAAGATGCGATCCGGACCATTTGTCCAACAGATCCAGATGGAAGGGCCTCGCACGAAACCTTCCGTACTGAATCGACTCGTAAGAGGCCACCATTTTTCACAGAAGGCGTATGCAGAGATGCACCGAGATCCGGGTTGGCTTCAGGACGGCCCGAATAATCGACTGGATTACCATTGCCTTTTCCAAGGGAAGGAATACTTTCTGAGACTCTATTTCCAGTGGGATCCGGTCTGAAGGTCGACACTGTCTAGGTCGACCACTATAG
Source organism: Pseudophryne corroboree (assembly GCF_028390025.1). Classification (NCBI taxonomy): domain Eukaryota; kingdom Metazoa; phylum Chordata; class Amphibia; order Anura; family Myobatrachidae; genus Pseudophryne; species Pseudophryne corroboree. Next base: position 242,231,826 of record NC_086445.1, on the reverse strand, counting down.
GTCGACAGTCACTAGGTCGACATGGATGGAAGGTCGACAGGGTTTCTAGGTCGACGTGTGCTAGGTCGACAGGTCTAAAGGTTGACATGAGTTTTTCACATTTTTTTTTAATTTTTTCATATTTAACGATCCACGTGGACTACGATTGGAACGGTAATCTGTGCCGAGCGAAGCGAAGGCACCATGCGAGGGGACACGGTGCACTAATTGGGGTTCCCGGACACTCTACGAAGAAAACGACACAAAAAAATAATTAAACCTCAGGTCGACCTTTAGACCTGTCGACCTAGCACATGTCGACCTAGAAACCCTGTCGACCTTCCGGCCATGACGACCTAGTGACTGTCAACCTATAGTGGTTGACCTAAACATTGTCGACCTAGATACTGTTGATTTGATGAACCACACCCATTTCCAGTATCATTCCCAGGAAAGGAAGCCTCTGCGTTGGTTCTAGGTGAGATTTTGGTAGGTTCAGAATCCACCCATGATCCAGGAGTAGTCTGTTACCAATGTTCTCCAACAACTGCTTCCTGGACGGTGCCTTTATCAGAAGATCGTCCAGGTACGGAATTATGTTCACTACTTGTTTGCGGAGTAGTAACATCATCTCTGCCATCACTTTGGCGAACACCCTCGGTGCCGTGGAGAGACCAAATGGCAAGGCCTGGAACTGGTAGTGACAGTCCTGCAGTGCAAACTGTAGATAAACCTGATGAGGCGGCCAGATAGGCATCCTTGATATCCAGAGACACTAGGAACACCCTCTCTTCCAGACCTGAGATCACCGCTCTCAGAGACTCCATCTTGAATTTGAACACTCGTAAGTACGGGATCAACAACTTGAGGTTCAGAATCAGTCTTACCGAACCATCCGGCTTCGGTACTACAAACAAGCTGGAATAGTATACCTTATTTTGTAGATGAGGTGGAACTGGAACAATGACCTGGGTCTGTAACAATTTTTGAATGGCGTCCTGTAAGGTTATTCTTGCCTCTTGTGAAACTGGTAAGCCTGATCTGAAGAATCTGTGAGGTGGGAGCTCCTGGAATTCCAGTCTGTAGCCCTGGGATATAAGGTCTATGATCCAGGGATCGTGGCACGATCTTGTCCAGATGTGACTGAAGAATTTTAGCCGGGCTCCCACTCGACTGTCTTCCAGGCATCGCGGTCCACTGTCATGCGGAAGGATTTAAGGAAGCAGAGCCTGAGCTCTATTCCTGTGAACCGGCAGTAGCTGGTTTTCGTGGTTTACCTCTAGCACCTCTGGCGGCAGTAGAGGAACCTCTGGCCTTGCCCCTAAACTTGGCAGTCCGAAAGGACTGTAAATTGGATCCTGAATAGTCCTTCCTAGCTGGGGTAACTGCAGAAGGTAGGTATGTGGACTTACCCACAGTAGCTTTGAAGATCCATTTGTCGAGTTCATCTCCAAATAAGGCCTCACCTGTAAAAGGTAGGTCTTCCTCTCCTCTCCTGGAGTCCGCGTCAACAGTCCACTGGCGTAGTCATAAGCCCCTGCGTCCTGACACTGCCAAAGCTGTAGTGCGGGCATTAAGCAAGCCTATCTCTTTTATGGCTTCCACCATAAAATTTGCAGAGTCCTGAATACGTTGCAGGAGCAAAATAATCTCCTCTTGAGGTAAGTTGTCTAACCCCTCAAGTAGGTTACCCGACCATTTAGCAATGGCTCGCGTAGTCCACCCACATACTATAGTGGGTCTCTGGGCCACCCCAGCAGCTGTATACAAAGATTTGAGCATAGTCTCTGTTTTGCTATCAGCCACGTCTTTTAGGGAGGCTGCACCCAGAACAGGCAATACAATTTTTCGTGAGAGCCTGGAGACTGATGCATCCACTATCGTGGATTTTCCCATTTTTTCCTATCCTCAGAAGGAAAAGATGATAACAACCATTTAGGGATTTGAAATTTCTTATCAGGATTAACCCACGGTTCTTCAAACAGGATATTGAGTTCCTTTGATACAGGAAAAGTAGCTGAGGATTTTTTCTTTATATTAAAGTAAGATTCCTCACTCTCCTCTGTCACCTTATCAGGGATATTGAGGACTTCCCTGATAGCATCTATGAGAGCCTCTATTCCCTGCGACAGAGTACCCTCCCCCACCTCTGAGTCCACCTAACCCTCCTTCATTCCGGACCCCTCATTATCAGAGTCAGAGTGCAGGATATGGGCCAAAGAACGTTCTTGCAGACAAATGGCAGGGGACTGAGATGCTGGTCTGGGTACTGAGTCTCTTTTTATAAACTCAGCCATAACCTGTCTTAAGTATTGGGTCTCTTTCTCATTCCGAGAAAATTTAGTAGAAATGGTGGAAATCATTCCCCTAATGGAGTCCAGCTATGCTGGTTCTGCCGCACTAGCCTGGGAAGGGATACTACACTGAGTACACACTAGTGAACCCCCTTGAGAAGAGGAACACTGTGCCTTACATGAAACACGCTCTTTGCCTGACATACTGTAGCAGTGACAGCACACACACACACACACACACACACACACACACACACACACACACACACACCACACACACAGAGGAGAAGGTTAAATGCACAATTAACCCACGAAGAGTTCTTCCAGGGAGACACAGAGAGAGTATGGAACCAGCACACGGCGCCCTTATCGCTAATGCCAAGCTTAGCCGGGTTGCAGTACCTAGATTAGGGACTTAGTACACTAAAAAGTGTGTTCCCCCCCCCCCCCCCCCCCCCCGCTATGACCCCCTGGCACCACTGAGGTAATCTGGAGTCTCTCCGGAGAAACTGCGCTTCCTTGTCAGTCAGCGTCTGTGTCAGCTGCAGTAGGGAAAATGGCACTTGTGAGCTGCTGGATCCGCTCATAATGAAGCCACGTCCATTCAATGACATGCGGTCTTCCTGCTCTTCTTTATACTGGCTGTATGTGTCTATGTGCATAAAATGGAGTAAACCCCCTTTTATGGCTGTGGTGCCACCAGTCTGGATACGCTGTAGTGTACACAGTCAGGAGACTCAGTCTGCCCCGTTTAGAAGCCGTGCGTCTCTGCACCCTTATGCCACCATAATGGGCGGCGAACCGCTAACCGAGACGCCGGCTTAGTATTCACCACTCTTCATTCTTCTGTCTCTGTTAGGGGTGGCGGCGTGCTGCGGGAATGTACACTCGCCGTGGTGGGGCTTGCAAAAAGTTCCCTCAGGAGCTAGCGTCCTGTCAGCGGAGAACGGGACCATTAACCCTGAGAGAGGTTAGACCCCCCCCCACCCCTAAGTCCCACTAAACAGGCAGGCTGGTGCCATCCAGTCAGGCCCGGTGCTACCCGCTCAGCGAAGGGATTTAAAGCAGGTAGGCGCCAGGCAGGAGAGGCGCTCTAACTGCCCTGCATCCCCACTGCGCCTGCCACAAGTCCCCTGCTGCTGCTATCGGCTGCTGTGCCTGTCACTGCATGACAGGCAGCGGCGCCGGCAGCTTGTAGCCTCCTCCTCCTCCCTGTGAAGCGGCTGGGGCTGTGTGCAGTGTGGGCTGCGGGTCCCGGAGAGGGGGCGGAGCTAGTCGTCACAAGGGGCGGAGCTACACAACATGGAGGGGCAGAGCTACACGGGACCAGGCTGCTGTACAGGGGGAGCGTCAACAGTGGTGGCCTGCCAGATAAGGCCGCTACTACTGGCGGGCATTACAGATAAGGACGCTACTTGCGGGCATTACGGATAAGGACGCTAATAGTGGCAGGCATTAAGGATAAAGACGCTACCAGTGGCGGGCATTACGGATAAGGACGTTACTACTGGCGGGCATTACGCATAAGGACGTTATACTGGCGGGCATTACTGATAAGGACGCTACTACTGGCGGGCATTACGGATAAGGACGCTGCTACTGGGGGGCATTATGTGACTGAGCAGCACTACTACGTGCTGTGTAATGTGAATAAGATTGTGCTATTGTGTGCGGAAATTCAAATGGGGGTACTATTGTGCGACCACGCCCCTTCCTTGCGAGACTACACCCCTTTTCCTGACACATGCCGAAGGTGCGCGCTGACCCTTTGTGAAGTATGGGAGGGTGCAAATTTATAGTTTGCAGGGGGGCGCCGAACACCCTAGCACCGGCCCTGCATGCAGTCCTGCCTGAAAATAACAATCTTAGATAATAAATGCAGAAAACTCTTCAGGCGCTTCCAGAGATGTGACCTGCTCCTCCAGGCACATTTTCTAAACTGAGTCTGGTAGGAGGGGCATAGGGGGAGGAGCCAGCACACCTAATCAAACTTCTATAGTGCCCAACGCTCCTAGTGGACCCGTCTATACCCCATGGTACTAAATTGATTCCCAGTATTCCATAGAACGTAAGAGAAAGTATCCAACACATACTTGCCACTCTAGGAGTAGGTTAATCTTCCGATGCTGTCCACTTCCCAACTGAAGTGGGAGGCCGGGAGGTTGGATGAAGCGATTTGCTTTGAATCATGGACTCCTAGCTAGCTCCAACCACCTTTTAAGTACAGTGAATTGCGGTTTTAATCAGTGGGGTGGGGCCACAATAATACAATAATTAGAATGCAGGCCACATCCTCCACTGGATAGGGTGTTCCACCTCCAGGACTCTCCCAGAGGTTTTTTTTGGAAGGTCAAGAAATATGGTCCAAGGGATCTCTACTCACATGCATCACAGTAGACAAAGCCGGCCATAGGCATAGGCAAACTAGGCAATTGCCTAGGGCATTTGATATGCCTAGGGGCATCAGCAGCTTCTGCTGATTAAAATGATATGCGACATGCCTATATTCTGTATGTAGCATTTCATATGCAGCTACAGCCACAGTCTCACACAATATATAGGCATGCTGCATATCAGTTTAATCAGCAGAAGCTGCTTGTGCATCCTAGCCACATAGCAATGCAAATAAGATGCATTTTCATTAAAAAAAAGGTGCCCAACGTTAGCATTGATGCAATATTTGTGAGGACACATCTGTATCCAAGCAGAGGTCACAGTGTTAGTGGAAGTGTGAGTGCTGTGTGCATGTGAGTGGGTTGGTTGTGCAGTAGTGTTCGGAATATGTGTAAGGAGCATTATGTGTGTCATGTAAAAATACATTAATAATGTGTAACATATGTGTAAAGGGCCACTATGTGTGTCATTATGTGTATAAGGGCATTAATAATGTGCGGCATATGTGTAACAGGGTACTACTGTATGTGTGTCATTATGTGTATAGGGGCACTAATAATGTGCAGCAAATGTGTAGGGGGCACTATGTGTGTCATTATGCGTATAAGGGCATTAATAATGTGCGGCATATGTGTAAGGGACATTATGTGTAAAAGGGCATTAATAAAGGTTGTCATAATGTGTAAGGTGCATTATGTTTATAAGGACATTAATGTGTCTCATATGTGTAAGGGGCATTACTGTGTGGAATTGTGTATAAATGCATTACTAATGTGTGGCATTATATGTATAAGGTGCTCTACTATGTGGCGTTGCATATAGAAAGGGCACTACTGTGTCGTGTAATGTGAATAAAGAGCAATAAGGTGTGGTGTAATGTGAATAAGGAGCAATTCAGTGTGATGTAATGTGAATAAGGGGCTCTATTATACTACTGTTGGATGTAATATGAATTATGGACACTATCGCAAGATAAAATGTGAATAAAGTTGCAGTACTGTGTGGAGTAATTGGAATTGGGGTTACTATTGTGTGGCCATGCCCCTTCCCAGCAAGAAGATGCCCCTTTTTGGGCTGTGCGTCAAATGTGCGAACTGTTCCTATTTAAAATATAGGGGGTACAAGGACTGCTATGTGTGAGGGGTGATGGTGCTGGGAAAGAGGTGCAAGGTCAGAGGCAGAACCAGCGGTGGTGCTAGGGGGCACCAGCCAAAATCTTGCCTAAGGCATCATATTGGTTTGGGCCGGCTCTGACAGTAGAACCCTGATAACAGGAGGGAAAATACTGTATCACTGGCGTGTTGTGCATAAAAGTGCTTACATGGACACAGTGCTTAATGTGGAACTTGTAAAGCTGTAAAACTAGTTAAAACATTTAATATAACAAAAAAAATGCTAAAAAAAAACATACACTATGTGACCAATAGTTCTACTGTCAAGTACATTTTTCTTAAATTGCATTATGTAGAATACTTTTATTCTCGTGCATTTCTGTGAAAGCAATGTCTAGGGCACATTTATTTATTGCATATCCTCTGCAAATGATGGGTGTACAAACAATGTAAATAAACGGACTGCGAGGGGCACCTACAGTACCTAGGTGATAAGATGATTGACAACCAGGGCATTACCTCATACATAGAGAAGTCCTGGGACAAGTCATCCCATTATCCACATAGACAAAGTTACCAGCAACTATAGACCGGGCTACTCTGCAGCTCAGGGGGGAGCACTGCCTCATGACTTCAGCTACTCTGTACTCTGCTCACATGCGCTACTCAGCGTAACCACAGACTTCTGTACTGACACCCGCACGCTCTGACGGTGGCCCCACGGACGGTGCATGAGTATCCTTGCTGGCATGTTGCTGGCGCCCCCCGCCCGGCTGTGATGGTGTGGTCGGGTGACGTCACCTTTCAGCTGTTGTGGCCGGGGCGGGGAGAGACCAGTGACTGTTACTGGGGTCTGGGCTAGTTTGAATGTGGTCACCGTCAGTGATATCGCATCGCTGTGCTGCTGCTGCTGCGGAGATGGAGCCTGTATCGCTGGATTGGGACCCGTAGATGGGGATTTATAATTAGTTACCCTGCCGCCTCCCGCCGGGCAGTGCTGCTTTGTATTGGAAGCCCCGCAGCCTCTCAGGGAGACTGAGCCTACACTATAGAAGAGTTGAAGGAACAAGCCGCCGCTCCCCACCCCCTTCCCCTCTCTCCGATCCCTGGCCCCCGGAGGAAGTGTCAACTGGCTGCATGGAGAGCATCTTCTAACGACCTGCATCGATCTGGTAAAGGAGCATGCTATGTACTATGTGCTTGCTGATGTGTAGGGTGACCCCAGGGCTGCACAGGTGACCGGCGATGCTACGGCTGCAATGGTCCTTTAGCTGCTGGGGAGCTCACTGTCATGTTTGTATCCATTTTTAGTGACTGTAGTTTATCTACTCATTAGGGTAAGCGCTGTGTTACATATACGTTTCGCGGAAAATTGCAATAGTGCTATTCTGATCATATTAACGGGTTAATTCACTCACTGCTATACATCCTGTCCTGTGTGAGATAACTTTTTTTTTTTCTCTTTATTTTCTTGTGTCACAGGAAAATAGCCTGGTTTATGTCATGTGAAAGGGAAGTGAATGTGGCACTTCAACCAAAAGATTTGCTTCAAAGAAATACTGATTTTAAATATTGCTTTTGTGTTTTACATTTATGCTATTTTATATAGTAACACATCATACAATCCCTGACATATAAATGCCTATTAGTAAAACAATAAAAAATGATGTAAGAAATAAAAAACAACCTGGAGCATTATGCGCATCCCATGTTATAGCAGTAGCCAAATCCAGTCATGACATTGATCTTGTCCTTTTTAGATCCGTTTTTTCCAGGTCTTTTCTCCAGAACATACAACGTTTGGAGAGTTTTAAGTGTTACAACTTAAGGAACAAGATCCTGGCCATACAGTTTGCATCTGTATGATTAAGGAATCAAGGATATCCTGAAAACATACTGTAGCCTATTGGGAGACTTGAGAGAGCTGAGAAACTCTGATTTATAATATACTAGTTACCAGCCCGTCAAAATGTTGGAACAACATAACAGTAAAGGGGGGTACTCCCGGAGCGATATTCTAAGCAATCTGACTAGATTGCTTAGAATTTGAGCATTATCACTCCGTGTGTACCCCCCCTACAGCGATAGTGATGCGCAGCCCCGCGCATCGCTATCGCTGCTGCTAGATTGGCCTGCAGTGCAGGCCAATCTAGCGGGTCGCTCACTTCACCCGCTGGGTGAAATGAGCGGCCCCCCCGTCTCCCCCCGCACGCTCAGCACAGATCGCGCTGTGCTGAGCGGCGGGAGAGATGTGTGCTGAGCGGTTCGCTCAGCACACATCTCCCGCATCGGCCCGTCTATATGGGCCTTTATGTCAGTGACGGCAGCTATGCGTGCCCTAACGGAGCAACACTTGATTTGCTCTGTTGGACGTCATCTTGTGGTGCCGGGATACAAAACACTTGTATTCCCCAATAGAGGTGAGGAGCAGCGTTTATCATATAGGATGTATTCCACCACTAATGCAGTGCATCACCCTCTCATCTCTCATCAGTTTATGTTGGTATTTGCATGTTTTTGCTTAACAAAATGTTAAGGGATGTTTGCTATCTGCTCATGTGTCTACTTTGCATCAAGCAAATGAGGTAATGTGAATCTGATAAGCAGCCTTGTAGACAGAGACAGTACTGTAGGAAGGAAGGAGTTGATGACATGTATGTGCAGGATGCGTTAAATTTGCCGGCTGTTGTGATCCCGACAGTCGGGATACAGGCACCAGAATTCCGCCAGCCGGAATACCGGCAAAACAGGACTATTCCCATGCATGGGTGTCCACGACACCCATAGAGCGGGAACAGAGCCACCGAGCCCGCAAGGGGACTCTTTGCGCTCGCTCCATAGCTGGCATTCTGCCGGGCGGGATGTCTCTCTTGGGATATGGAGAGCCGGCATCCCACCTGTTGGTAAATCATACTGATTCCATATGTGCTTATTTGGGGTATACAGGGTGATTCAAAAGTCGCAGTACACCCTTTTGTTTCAAAAAAATGTGCAGGAAATGGGAAAACTGAATACTCCAGTAAAGTATGGGTAAGGTGGGCTATCTTTTAGGGTATGTACCGAACGTGGGCGCCATCTTGAAAAATGCCATCTTGAATCTAAGTCAGTTTTTTTCAAATGGAAAGGGGGTCATGTAACATGTCAAACAACATCAGAATTTGATGAATAGTTTATTGCTGCAAACAGATTTGAAATAGCAGTTATGGTTCAAAAGTTACAACACTTTTTTGTTACAGGTAACTGAAGATGGCTTTGACAAAAGAGGAGAGAATTGAGGTCATGTTGATGTCTGGAGAACGAAGTTTCCGTGTCATAGCTGCAGATTTTAATAACCGGCACCGAGAAAGGCCTCCAATTTCACATAACACTGTCAGGTGCCTAATTTCCAAATTCTGAGAAACTGGGACTGTGTCTGACAAGTGACGGAGTGGTCGTCCAAAAAGTGCTACTGGTCTTTCTGGGTGCCAGTTATTAAAATCTGAAGCTATGACATGCCGGCATGGGCAAGTTCATACACACTTGCCGACGCCGGTGGGTAAGAGGGGGAGGGGGGGGGCTGTCGTTAACCATGGATTTCCCTCGTCTTTACATGTTCAGACAAGGGAGGGGGTCGTTGACGATGCACGGGAGGTACATCGTTAACTACATTTAGTGTACACATTGGACGAGCTTGTCAAAGATCTCGCTCAGATCGGCCCTTCTTAGCGAGATCTTTCACTTTCTCGTCTAGTGTTTATGGGGCTTTACATTATTGTTAACCCCACCAAAATAAGTGTATATGTGTGCTTTTGCATTTGTAAAACGCATTAAAACAATAAAATATTGAACACAATGTAGTGTGTTCAACAGTCATTCAGAACAAGAGTAATTCTAAAATGTACTCCATTGTACAGCATTCTTGCTGACGTATAGAGTCTCACATCTGGGATATATCGAACTAGCATGGTGCAGGAAGCGTGGTGTGGTCCACACAATCCACCGCGGCATTATGTTGTGTGGCATCACACCACAGGTGGCAGGGCCATGACATAATTTGCAGAAAATTGTATCATCAAGTCCGCGTCACTAGAGATCTCAGAACGTTTCAAGGAGAGCGCCCAAAGATTCAGAAGTCTGAACATTCTAGTAGAGTAGGCAGCTATATTTTATAGTGGTAGATTGTGGAGTTGGAGTTGGTGGGAGAGCTTAATATTGAGCAAAGAAAAGTAATAATAATACTAATATAAAAAAATTGTGGGGGATAACGGAGAGGTCCTATCTTTCATTTGCAATGGGGAAACACAATTTCTCATAGCATCCTGATCCAGAGGCATCTTGTCCCACCTGGCACAAAATGTGCTTCCCATATCGGACTGTTAAATTGTTGGCCATAGAATTATTAGCTGGTGCCAGACTTGGTTTAGGCCTCCCTCTGATCCCTATGTCAGCGTGGGAATGGCAGCAGCTGGTGAGGAGGTTTGGTATGTGGTAGTGTGTGTTCGCATTACTCCTTCCTATATGACTTTCAGTCCTGTCTGTTCTTTGCGTTACTGATACATTGTGGCACTACTGCTGCATTGCTGTCATACTTTCTTCATTTATTTTTTTGTCTCTTTAAGCTGCTAATACTTTTACATGTGAGCTGCTTTGTCTATACTTGTATTTTGTAAAGATTGTTTGCTCGTATACCCAGTGCTCTGTTTCCTGTGTATCATCCTACTCAGCCATTTATCCACCTTTCTTTATAGTTATTGTTCGTTCAGTTTGCTGCACCCACATTTAATTAAGCATATCTGTTTCCCTCTGACTTCTTACAATTCGTTGTATTTACTGTATCATGTTACGTTGGTGCCTAAGTCTTCATGATCATATAGTGCTAGGAAACGCACACGCCTAGATAGTCTCTTGAATTAGGACTTTCAAGAATCCCTGCCGTGCACTCTGCTGTGTTACCTGCTTTCATTGGTCCATGTAAATAGAACTTGCGCGTTTCTTGGATAACCATAGCCCTCAATGATCGTCCTCATTGTTTTAGTTGTTGGTGAACATAGCGGTATAGACACGCTTCTGTATGCACGTGACAATGTGCCCTCAAGAAAAAAGTTCTACAGTATATGTAAGTTACAGTATGCTAGGGCTGAGGCAAGCATGTAGTCAAGCGCTTTAAAGCCCATGTATTTGTCAGTAGCGAAATATGATTTTTTTTAAATAAAATAACCTGAATTTATCTTGCCACTGAACTAACTGCCTATTTATCAAAGCCAAAATTATGCAGGAATAACTGTTATGGGTCCATGGCTGGATTAAAGGAGGGGCAACTGGAGCGGCCTCCCTGGGGCTGCCACACATTGCATACCTCCCAGCTGTTCCCATGTTCCACCCGCGGGCTGCAGTGTCCCGCGGGGTGGTTGAGTTAGGACACTCTGAGTCTGAAACTGCTACTTTGCATTGCAAAGCGGCAGAGAATGGATGACGGGTGCATGTGCCTGTCATCCACAGTCTCTGCTGTATCCAGGAGAGGCTGGGAGTTGTCCAGTAGCTCCAGGAGTACTGGACAAGCCCCCAGCATGATGAAAAAGAGGGTGTTGATCTCCAGCTCTGCATTGTGCTGTAGGTCACGTCCTCTTGTTGCCATGCCCATGTTCGCCGGCGCATTGTTTCTCTGCAATAGTGGGGCCTCCACAACCTTGGATGCCCTGCGCACCCTCCTACCTTAATACGGCCCTGTATGGGCCTAATTCAGATTTGTAGGTAAACGCGGCAATGTTTAAGACCCGTTCTGTGTGTGTGTGTGTGTGTGTGTGTGTGTGTGTGTGTGTGTGTGTGTGTGTGTGTGTGTGCAGAATGGGTCTTGTGATATAGTTTGCAGCGGCTTTTGGGGGACGAAGCTTGGGCGGCAACCAGCACGGTTCTTCAAAATGGGTTCGTGTCACTCCAATTTTGTAGACGTGCTGGATAATTCTGCTAGTCTGAGTAAGCTTCATTTACGCAGACTGACAGCGGTCTGCAACCATTGCGAAACGTGATAGATGACGATCCAAGGCTTCATAATCAGATGCAGCGCTCTGATCTCGCAGATGCATGCAGGAGACATCTAGAGCTTACAGCTACCTCTTCTCGCGGCTGTGCCATTCTTTCCAAATCTGAAGACCTATGACATCATGGAGGCATGTTTTTTTTTTTTTGGCTTTTTAATTCCTGGTGATTTCATAGACTGAGCTCCCAAAAAGTGACCAATCAGTTTTCTGTTTTTCGCAGGGTTGGGGGAAAAAAAAAACATTTTGTTTTTAAAAAACCAAATACATGCATGACTAATTTAAGGAAATTTTTTAAAATCCTGCTTATTATATTAATACAGGTGGAGTATCCCATATCCAAATATTCTGAAATACGGAATTTTCCGAAATACAGAATTTTTTGAGTGAGATAGTGAAACCTTTTGTTTTCTGCTGGCTCAATGTACACAAACTTTGTTTAATACACAAAATATTGTATTAAATGACCTTCAGGCTGTGTGTGTATAAGGTGTATATGAAACATAAATGAATTGTGTGAATGTACACACGTTGTTTAATGCACAGTTATTAAAAATATTGTCTACAATGACCTTCAGTCTGTGTGTATATGAATCATAAATGTATTCTGTGCTTAGACTTGGGTCCCATCGCCATGATTTCTCATTATGGTATGCAATTATTAAAAAATCCGATGTCCCAAGCATTTTGGATAAGGGATACTCAACCTGTACTGTGAAATATTGCTATGTTTTAGAAACCTTGGTCAAACATATTTTAATGTTTTCTAACATACAGGGCAAGATGTACTACAGGGAAAATGTGTTCAAAATCCTGAAAAATTAACGTTTTTGGACTTCCCATGTGTACTAAACACGTCAATCCTGGGCTTCGATACGGTGGGTAACGCAAGCTATAAATTGGTCTATAGAAGCCTATGGGCTTTTTTCCGCAGTCTTCCTGAGAGGGATCCAATCGGATCCTTCCCAGCACCCCCTGTTGCCATCTACCTGGAAGTACAGTGATCGCAAAAGGACAGTTGTTATTGGGAGATCTGTCCTTTTGCATTATTAATCGCGTATGTAAGTACATATGTGATTAGTGTAGATGGGGTAAGTGTCAGGATGTGCCGCATCATAGAAGCAGTGCTTAGCAGTGCCGTAACTAGGCATTTTAGCGCTGTGTGCAAGAAACAACAGTGGCGCCCCCCCCATGTAAGATAGGGGCAGCGCGCGTCGTAGGCGCGCGCAAAATTTATAGGGGTGTGGCTTCACGGGGAAGGGGCGTGGCCACAAAATAATAGCAATTAATACTACGGTGCACAGTGGTCTACATTATTCAAATTACGCTGCACAGTAGCGCTACTACACCAGGTAGAGCCCCTTTTATACATTACAGCAGACAGTGTCCGCCTTTTTACACATTACAGCAGCCAGTCCCCCTTTTTACACATTGCGGCAGCCAGGACCCCTTTTTACACAATATGGCAGCCAGTCCCCCTTTTTACACATTGCGGCAGCCAGGACCCCTTGTTACACATTGCGGCAGCCAGGCCCCCTCTTTACACATTGCGGCAGCCAGGCCCCCTCTTTACACATTATGGCAGCCAGTCCCCCTTTTTACACATTATGGCAGCCAGTCCCCCTTTTTACACATTGCGGCAGCCAGGACCCCTTTTTACACATTGCGGCAGCCAGGACCCCTTTTTACACATTGCGGCAGCCAGGCCCCCTTTTTACACATTGCGGCAGACGGTGTCCCCCTGAGAGAGAGAGAGAGAGAGAGAGAGAGGGACATACTTACCTTCTCCCCGCTGACAGGCTCCTCGTGCTGGCATCTCCCTCTCGGTGCAGGCAGTGAGGTGAGAAGGAGGAGGAGGGAGGGGGAGCAGGGAGCTGCAGCAGCGCTATTTCATTGGTAGTAAGCGCCGCTGCAGCATCCCCCTCTCCTTCTGTATTGGCTGCCTGGCGCTGCTGTGGATGCTGGGATGAAGGAACCGCATCCCAGCATCCATAGCAGCGCCGGGCAGCCAATACAGAAGGAGAGGGGGATGCTGCAGCGGCGCTTACTACCAATAAAATAGCGCTGCTGCGGCTCCCTGCTCCCCCTCCCTCCTCCTCCTTGTCCGCTGCTCGGCGCTGGTCTCTTCTCCCTCCAGCGCGGCGCACACAGCAGAGGCGGCATGTAATGAGTCAATTTGACTCATTACATGCCGCTGGCTGTGCGCCCTCAGGGCAACTGCGCTGTGTGCCAAGCCCACTTGGCACACACGTAGTTACGGCCCTGGTGCTTAGTACATCCCTTCCTAACAAGCCAAAGTTATTACACTTAAATATGATTTATTTTACATCTTTCAATAAAACCAATTTTTTACTGCTCACCATTCCTATTACAGTACATCTGAATGTGCCCCAACACCAGAGTCCTCCATTTTCTTTGTTAGACTATACATCTGAATTAGAGATGTGCGCCGGACCATTTTTGCTGGATTTGGATTTGGCTCTGATTCATCGTCCGGATTTGGATTTGCCAGATCGCTGTGACTGGCTTTGGATTTGTATATTTATTTATTTATTTATTTATTTTAAGGGGGGGGGGGAGAGACTCGCATAATCTGGGCCTTTTTTTGTTCCTAGAGTATTAGTAACCTCAATAACATTAGTTTCCAGTCGCTAATATTGGCCAAAGGCTGCAGTGAGCTGGCTGGTAACTAAGCCACAGAGCAGCGGCACAAACGCACGGCATTTGATAGCGCACGGCATTGATAGCACATCTACGAAACATTGCCACACACTGCATGGATCACAGGGCTTATAGATGCACTCCCTAATATACAGCACAGCCACTTGTGTGTCTGATCACAGCACAGCCAGTATAGCAGATGTCAAAGTCAGAAAAATGTCTCAATGCACGTTGCCATATTTGCACCGCACACTGGTCCGCGCTGCGCGTGCGTACGCTCTCCCGTGGAGGCGCATACCCGCAATAGCGTGCACTCGCAGGCGCGGTATGCGTATTTACGGTAGAGTTTACGTAGTCGTAGCGTGCGACCCATTCGTTACAACTGTTCACAATTAATGTAGTTTATAGATCATGGTCCCTTTGATAGATTCTGAAAGTTTGGTTAAAATAGAATGTCCCTGAGCTGAGGAGTCCCTCTTTGCATCGTACGAAGGGTCTAACAGGAATCATACAGCAGTGTTTGGTACCCATCGGAAGAGTATTTAATTAGCAATATTCCGGTGTTGGTTTGGAGCGTATTAATTGCTCGTGCGAATAGTTATGGACATAAGAAGTTATGTCCATTTATTTATTATTATTTGTTCTTACTTAGTCATGCATCTGAACAGTTGGAGACAGGCATCAGTAGGTCTCAAATGTCTCTTTGACCTCAGAGATCCCCCAAACAATAGTTTGCATGTTAAGAGGGCCTCATATCTACACATGCATAAGGTAAACACAGGAATAGTAATTGAAGATCAATTGTACTCCAAATCAGTATCTTTCCCGCAGACGGAGTACAATAGCCTTTAATTACACTGAGCTTTTGAGACTCAATAAGGAGGGCCAACACCTGTGTTTACAAATGGGGCTGGATTTGTATACAGGAGAATGAGGGCTGAGATGTCATTGTCTCAACTGAAAGTGGACATCATGAATATAGAACAAAACCCAGACAGGATTCTGTTTTGTATTCGCCAAACAATAGCTTCTCACTAGACAGGAATGTGTTGGTCATCACCCATTGTGTTACATAACCAAGGCCACTGATGCAGCTGGCTCACATGCTGGGAGGGACACACACTTCCTGTGGTTGACACACCCCCACAGCTGGAATGCAGGTATGATATACCCACTGGAGATCACAGGGCTGACGGACACTCAGAACTAAGCTAGCATCAAGCAGCATGGCGGCTACATCCCCAGGACAGAATTCCTTCCCAAAGGCTAAGTATAGAATCACATGGCTATAGAAGGAAATATAGACATATTGCTTTCTGGTTTAAATAGGATATTGTAACTTGGCTGTGATGATTGTTGGGTGTTAGTGTTGGTGCCCTGTGGAATCTGTGATGGTAGCTGGGATCTTGTTAATCATAAATACCACCATGCAGTACTTTTGAATATGTGCTGGTAGCAATGGCAGGCTGATACTTGTGAGTACCTGGTGGTCTGGTCTTGTGATAACTCATATGCTCTGGTTATAGAGATACTGTGTTTGCTTGAAATTGTGAAAGGTGATTTAGATTGTTTGGAATTGTAAAATCAGAACATATGCATTGTTTTGAGGCTTGGACATTTTGGAATAAGATGGAGTCTAGCTTCTGCCCCATGCGGCATTGTGGGGACGATTGTGTAGCTGGGTGTTGTGTATATAGGGACAGGCAGCATGGGTAAGCTCAAGTACTTTCTAAACAAAGATTCTCAGCATTGATTAACTGCGCAGCGATTGTTCCTCACATGTGTAAGCTTCGCTGCAACCATATTGTCTTTTAATGTTATTGTGAGCCAATCTCTCTCAAATCTCTCTCTCTCTCTTGTCTTCTCATCTTCTCTTATTTCTCCTTAAACTTAACTGTATTGTATTGTAGTGTGTTTCCTGTATAGTTATCTGGTTAGGTGGTTTATGTTATACTGTAGTGTATCATTTGTACTGTGATTCCTTTTTGCAAGTATATTAGTTATAATACATAGTTAATAGGCTTTGGAACCTAAACCAGTATCTGTGTATTTTCTATAGTGTTAAGTGTTCACTTGAGCGTCGGTGACGCTCAAGCAGCTTTGTAGTTAGTCAGGTTACACAAGGTTGCACTTACACCCTGTACTCACATTAAGGTATTCAGTGTATTTCATTGGTATAAGGTTTTAACATAAAGGTATAGTGTTGTGAGCGTCTGCATCGCTGGTGACCTCCTCGTGGTCTCGAGCGTAGGCTACGCTACAGCGAATCATTCCCCTAGACATAACCAATAACGTGTCCTGTGATCACTGGGCCGTGAGCGAACGTGACGCTTGAGCGTCTCGCCTACGGCTTAGCGATCGTTACGCAGATAGCGTACCCATACGGTATTTCTTAAGCAAACAGCGTACAGTGTTCTTAGCTTCATAAAGGGTTGTTTATACGACAAAAGTATTTAGTATTGTCAATTGGGAACTCGTCCTATACTTCTCACATCTGCACTAGGTAGATCAGCAGACATTATCCCCCAGCAAAGGGTGGGAGATTGTCTCATAGTGCTGGCGGGATAAGCGTCTGCTTCGCTTAGATAAAGAGTGCTGAAGGAACCCGGTAACCGGAAGTAAGAACAAAACGCTTGTGTCCTTTTAAAACTGTTTATTTTTCTTTTGTCTTGCGTACGCACGCATATATCTGCATTTCTGTTTCATTTTCGTATATCACTATTCCTGTTTGCCAATTTTATAGTTGATAGAAAGTGCTAAAAAGAGATTTGCTGTTATTTCATAGTAGAGGTAATAGTTAAAGTATAGAACAACACACGGTTTGTCTGAGATACAAGGCAGTCAGTGTGGATTGCGGTAGATGATCAGGGATCATTTACATTGATAAAAATATATTGTGTTACGGTGGATCCTTTGCATTGCGTACACGTGTCGCTAACAAAGACTAGCGTACGCAATCCAAAAGGCAGACGCACGCAGTGTACATTACGCAACGTAGCGTCCGGTTACGCCCACGTAGCTCAAGTTGTGATAAAGTGAAGTAACGCAAAGGCGATAATTAACGCACAGCGGTAGATAACGCGAAGCGGTAAATAACGCAAATCTATTTTTAGAAAATCTGAAATTTAGTTTAACAGATCCTGCTCCTAATTGGTAACACTTTTGGCCTAAAGACAATTTCTGCGCAGAAATAGATATAGAAACAAAAGTGTACATGTGTTGAGTGAGTGTGTTTTGTATACAAAAGTTTATATAACTGTAAGGTGGAACCAAAAGGAAAGCCGGGTACTCGTCAAGGAACATACGTGTAAGTGACATATACGGTGGCTAGGGAGGCATCCCTGGTTAAATAATATTTGAGCATTAGAGTATAGCGGACCATAAGGTAACAAGACCAGGAGGTCATAAGGTAACAGACCAGGAGGTCATAAGGTAACAGACCAGGAGGTCATAAGGTAACAGACCAGGAGGTCATAAGGTAACAGGTAAAATAGACAAAGAGGTCCGCTATAAAAGTCCAGTGGCACAACGCCTGGGGTGTTGGTGCAGAACCCATATAGGCCATACAAGCTCTTGCTGAAGGAATCGCGGCCGGAAACATCGATTCCATTGATCTTTCAGTACATGACAAGTAGTGCTCGTGTACTGAACGATTGGACCGCACGTAATTGTGTGCAGTAGTTAGTAATCTGACCTAATACCATTAGAGTAAAGTGGTCACAAACGCTATTTGTACATTCTGACGTGATTTGTGTAATTTTTTATTTTTGGAAGGGAAGTTCGCTGGTCACTCAGGAACTATCCAACAACCGATACTTGCTGGGGAACGCGCCCCAGTAAATAAAGGTTCACAGGGGCCCTGGGTTGGGTACCGCAGCTCTGGATACAGTGATTGCAGCACAGGCCAACGTGGGCGAGAAGTAAGTGGGGTACTTGATAAACCACCACCGCCGGCCTGCCCAAGGACATCTTGGTTTGTTTGTAAGGGTTCGCTGAAAACCTTGAGATAAAGATCCAAGGAGGAATAAGCAACGCCTGCAGATTATGGGGGCCATTTGTTCAGGTAGGGGGCGATCAACCTCGGTTCGGGTTGATTCAGAGAACCGACCAGTTGGGTCGGCACGATATGTAATGTGTGAAAAATACGGTAGTCACACAGAGGTTTTATGTGATGAATGGGAGAGAATGACTGTACAAGACAGGGACAAATTCCCAAGAATAGGTAGCTTCAGTCCAGTAGTGTTACAAAATTTAAGGAGGAGGATAAGTCTCATTGAACCAACGAAGAGACAAAATAAACATTATGAATATTTACAGTTATGGCAACAGGAAAGTGAATTACAAAAAGAGTCTATTGACTTTTCTGACTCTTATCTTGAGAGGAGAGACAGTGGCATCAGGAGAGGGGTTGATTGCGGAGAGAAAGACACAAGGGTGAACAATAAAAACGCTCTTAGCAACTGTAATATAGATTATAAGAATAAGTGTAATAAATGTAACAATGATTATTGTAATACTGTTGAATGTACAACTATTAACCTGTGCAAGCTGCACCCCATGTCAAACCTCCCTCAGGAATACAGACAAGAAAGTGAGCCCAGAACGATGTCGGCACCTCTTCCAGAAGCCATCCTACAAGACATCCAGGTGGACACGACCAAATTGGTAAAGGCAATAATCAAACCCCCTAACGGAGGGTCAGGTGAGGTCGTGTCCACAGGTACGTACAATGTTTTATATCACGCACAAACAAATGTACCTCATATTGTAAGACCAAAACAAGGTGATGTGATTGAGTTTAGTCCTGTCAGGGTGATCACAGTCCCCAATGGGAAGACTGACGATCAGGGAATCATTCCCGTCAAGGACAGTGCAATGCGCCGTCCCTGGTCCCGGACAGAATTGAGATCAATCATGTCTGATTTCCCAGATCCTAGGAAAGATCTAACTGTATGATCAAAGATTCACAGAAGGTATATCAACTCCCTAGACAACGACATAATCATGGTATCCAAGGAATCAGGGAGGTACAGGGAAAGCGGTTGATGGTGATGAGCATCCAAGCGTTTGAGGAGGCATCAAATCAACCAAAACCCCAGGCCATTGGCACATGGAGGAACTTAAGGATTTGTGATCTGTGCAAAAGAGAAGGGCATTATGCCAGTAACTGCAACAGCCCACATAAAATCAGACCCCCTAGACATGAAAATGAGCAAAAGTTAGGACACACCAAATTATAATCAGGGATCATATAGGAAGGATTTTGGGCCACACCCATAATATATAGTCAGGAAAGGTGATCCTTAGGACTGATGGTAAGCCTGAGGTAACGGTTAATAAAGTGGGAGGTCATTCACTAAAGACACAGGAATGACCAGGTGAAAAGTTGTAAATGTATTTGTGAAAAATGTTTTTCTCTCCCTCTCTCTATCCCCATCTCTGACTAGTAGTGGTAAGAATTCACACATTGCATATCCACTTGGTCCTTGCAGAAGTCTACCAAACCCCAGCATGACCTCCGCCACAATGTATTTCTGGCCAGATACAGACAGTGGAGTAATGCAGGTGCTGGTGGGAAGGGACTGCTCAGGGAGACCATTAGACACATAGATATGACAGCCTAATAAGTCTGACAATGTTTTTCTAATGCTAACAATGTTTTCTTACAATGTTTAAAAATGCTTTGTTTCTCTTTTCTTATTGATGGTTATTGTCGAGTTATGTAATGTATATATGCACATGAATTGTTCTCTATCTCTTTTGTTTTTTTTTATTTTCTCTCTCTTCTCACTCATGTTTCCATGGTTTAAAGATGCTATGTCACCCCTCAGTTGGACCAATGGTAATGCCAGATTTTTGCTCCTTACAGAAAGATCGTCGGTTAGGAAGGAATATTGCATCACCAGAATGATCGTTTTTGAAGACTGAGAGACAACACCTTTGAGAGGACAGCAGAACAAGAAGAACAACAAGACGAGAGAACTTATTATCGTAACGAGTTCTCTCCCCCTCAAACTGATTTTCTTATACCCCATTTACAAATTTCTTCTTTTCTCCTCCTGTAAGATGGACTTGCCCCAAGAGACTGTGCTATGGATTTTTCCCGTTAACCATGATGTTGACCAGAGCAGTCTGTTTCGGTGAGAGTACCAGTGAGGTCGAGAAAGGATCCAGAAAGGTCCTGATGACTGAGACGGAGGTGTAAATTTCCAATAGCAACCCAATCACCAAGCAAAGGCGAGTACCGGGCACGATCTAACAACCATGTTATTTGTAAACAACTGTGAAGGAATGTTAGTTCAAAAAGAAAGTTGTATCTGTAGGCTCTGTAACAAAGAAATGCCAATCCAGTTTTAATATCCATATGGACCGGCATCCATTGAGTGACTATCACTCTCTAGTGGGTAACGTGTTAAACCAAACAGATTGTTGGGTATGCTCTCAAGTACCTCAGGGTCACAGCAAATCAGGGCTAGTACCATTTCCTTTAACGTTAGGGGAGGTACTTGAGCTAAGTGGTGGGAGACCGGTGGACCGGAGGTTTAATATCTCCAGCCCTCCTAGTTTGAAGCTCCACCAATACCATGTGGATAGGTCCCTCATATGTTTTAACATCTCCAATCCCAGAAAACCGGGAAATTGGGAAGTGTCATGGAGCAACCTTACCATGACCTTTTCACACAGAGCAGATAGAATGCCTACAGATACAGAGCTGGTACGCCACATAGCCAGTAGAGGAAAATCTTTCCGGTATCGATATACCTTAGGAAATAGGATTACTAGAGTTGGAGAGGTATCACCAGGATACTGTGCACATATCATACAAACTGATACGTGCATTAGGCAGATGGAAGAATTAGGGTCAGGAGATTTCACCTGGAAGGTTTGTAACATGGTCATGTCCTTCTCCGTCCCATATGTTCTCCCCGATGATGCATATTTCATATGCGGGAGAAAGGCGTACAAGTGGCTTGCCCCAAACTCTGAAGGATTGTGTTATATTGGAAAAGTATTGCCTGAAGTGATGACTGTTACACATGACAAAATGAAGGACATACACCGTGGTGCCCAAGCTCCTTATACTCGCACTCATTACGAGCACCGAGTTAAAAGACAACTGTCAGAAAGGTTAGAGCATCCGGCCTCTGATCTTATCCATGAATCCACCGGGATTCAGGTTCTGGTAGCGTTAGATTTCACTCGTACCGCTCGGGGAGTGATGAATTATAGGTACATTTCCGCACTCGCCAATTTGTTAGATAATATCACTGAAATGTATGATGACACGTTTAGATACACTGGAAGAGAACTTCAAGCTTACAAAACAGAACTAGTTCAGCATAGGATGGTTCTTAATTATCTTACAGCAGTAACAGGCGGATATTGTGTTACATTAGCAACACAGTACGGCATAAAGTGTTGCACGTATATCACAAATAGCACCGAGGATCCGGTAGAGGTCATAGACCAAAAGATGGACGATATTCTCCAATTGAAGTGGGAATTTCGTCGAAAACACAATCTCACCCTTGCTGCTGTAGGTAATGAGCTGACTGGTTGGGTGTCATGGTTGAACCCGCGAAATTGGTTCTCCGGTTTGGGAGACTGGGCTCAAGGAGTCATAATGGATGTTGGAAAGTTTCTACTATGTATCTTGGGTGTCATTATATCGATTGGATTGATATTTAGATGCGGGCAGGCTTTAATGAGGTGCAAACAAAGTACAAAAGTGATGAGCTTGAGGAGTGAGGAAACCGTAATTAACCTGGATTTGATTTATGACCCAATGATAGAAACCAGAATGTGATGAAAATGCGATTATACGGTCCGTTTCTTTCACCTGTTTTTCTGCTTTTCTCCAAGATACAAAGACCCCTTGGACGAGGAAGTTGACGAGACGGTATACAGACAAGACAACAGACAAGCACCAAAGATGAAGTTTTGACAACCTATGATATGGACACTTGATGAACTTTGCCATGGATCCCCAGTTTCCCTAGTATCTTTAAACTCACGCTAGCCCAACATTTTTGTAAATCTGATGGCACTGACAAAGCTTGTTGCTCATGCCTAAGGAGCAAAACAGCGCAAAGAAGACGACTCTCAACAGATACCGAACACAACTTCAACAACAGATGTACATTTCCCTGACATAGAATATCATTGCATTTTTCGTAAGTGTTCTTTATCTTCATCTCTACAACCCTCAGGTAACGACACACATAGACGATAGTGAATACAGGCACAGATATCAGCAACCACATACCTCCCCCATTCATGTATCATCAACTAAAATGTGCTCCCCATTTTGTTCAAAATCCGAAACGAGCTCGGTAGAGTTTGACAGCCCATCCACAGACCTGTACCACAGGATAAGAAGGAATTCAAATGTATACTTCGCAATACCTCGAAGCTTGATTTACAACACGTACGGCACGATGATACATGACCCTCCAAACATGGACTCATACACACATGCTTCTACTTTCTCACTAGGTCATACCCTCTTCACACCTACTCCTCTCTTCTTCCTTACCCCACCATGGAAATCAATTAACCCCTGACTTGCATTTTTCTCCTTAAATGTTTTGTGGCAGTTATTATTGACTGCCAAAGGGTGGACTGTCAAAGTCAGAAAAATGTCTCAATGCACGTTGCCATATTTGCACCGCACACTGGTCCGCGCTGCGCGTGCGTACGCTCTCCCGTGGAGGCGCATACCCGCAATAGCGTGCACTCGCAGGCGCGGTATGCGTATTTACGGTAGAGTTTACGTAGTCGTAGCGTGCGACCCATTCGTTACAACTGTTCACAATTAATGTAGTTTATAGATCATGGTCCCTTTGATAGATTCTGAAAGTTTGGTTAAAATAGAATGTCCCTGAGCTGAGGAGTCCCTCTTTGCATCGTACGAAGGGTCTAACAGGAATCATACAGCAGTGTTTGGTACCCATCGGAAGAGTATTTAATTAGCAATATTCCGGTGTTGGTTTGGAGCGTATTAATTGCTCGTGCGAATAGTTATGGACATAAGAAGTTATGTCCATTTATTTATTATTATTTGTTCTTACTTAGTCATGCATCTGAACAGTTGGAGACAGGCATCAGTAGGTCTCAAATGTCTCTTTGACCTCAGAGATCCCCCAAACAATAGTTTGCATGTTAAGAGGGCCTCATATCTACACATGCATAAGGTAAACACAGGAATAGTAATTGAAGATCAATTGTACTCCAAATCAGTATCTTTCCCGCAGACGGAGTACAATAGCCTTTAATTACACTGAGCTTTTGAGACTCAATAAGGAGGGCCAACACCTGTGTTTACAAATGGGGCTGGATTTGTATACAGGAGAATGAGGGCTGAGATGTCATTGTCTCAACTGAAAGTGGACATCATGAATATAGAACAAAACCCAGACAGGATTCTGTTTTGTATTCGCCAAACAATAGCTTCTCACTAGACAGGAATGTGTTGGTCATCACCCATTGTGTTACATAACCAAGGCCACTGATGCAGCTGGCTCACATGCTGGGAGGGACACACACTTCCTGTGGTTGACACACCCCCACAGCTGGAATGCAGGTATGATATACCCACTGGAGATCACAGGGCTGACGGACACTCAGAACTAAGCTAGCATCAAGCAGCATGGCGGCTACATCCCCAGGACAGAATTCCTTCCCAAAGGCTAAGTATAGAATCACATGGCTATAGAAGGAAATATAGACATATTGCTTTCTGGTTTAAATAGGATATTGTAACTTGGCTGTGATGATTGTTGGGTGTTAGTGTTGGTGCCCTGTGGAATCTGTGATGGTAGCTGGGATCTTGTTAATCATAAATACCACCATGCAGTACTTTTGAATATGTGCTGGTAGCAATGGCAGGCTGATACTTGTGAGTACCTGGTGGTCTGGTCTTGTGATAACTCATATGCTCTGGTTATAGAGATACTGTGTTTGCTTGAAATTGTGAAAGGTGATTTAGATTGTTTGGAATTGTAAAATCAGAACATATGCATTGTTTTGAGGCTTGGACATTTTGGAATAAGATGGAGTCTAGCTTCTGCCCCATGCGGCATTGTGGGGACGATTGTGTAGCTGGGTGTTGTGTATATAGGGACAGGCAGCATGGGTAAGCTCAAGTACTTTCTAAACAAAGATTCTCAGCATTGATTAACTGCGCAGCGATTGTTCCTCACATGTGTAAGCTTCGCTGCAACCATATTGTCTTTTAATGTTATTGTGAGCCAATCTCTCTCAAATCTCTCTCTCTCTCTTGTCTTCTCATCTTCTCTTATTTCTCCTTAAACTTAACTGTATTGTATTGTAGTGTGTTTCCTGTATAGTTATCTGGTTAGGTGGTTTATGTTATACTGTAGTGTATCATTTGTACTGTGATTCCTTTTTGCAAGTATATTAGTTATAATACATAGTTAATAGGCTTTGGAACCTAAACCAGTATCTGTGTATTTTCTATAGTGTTAAGTGTTCACTTGAGCGTCGGTGACGCTCAAGCAGCTTTGTAGTTAGTCAGGTTACACAAGGTTGCACTTACACCCTGTACTCACATTAAGGTATTCAGTGTATTTCATTGGTATAAGGTTTTAACATAAAGGTATAGTGTTGTGAGCGTCTGCATCGCTGGTGACCTCCTCGTGGTCTCGAGCGTAGGCTACGCTACAGCGAATCATTCCCCTAGACATAACCAATAACGTGTCCTGTGATCACTGGGCCGTGAGCGAACGTGACGCTTGAGCGTCTCGCCTACGGCTTAGCGATCGTTACGCAGATAGCGTACCCATACGGTATTTCTTAAGCAAACAGCGTACAGTGTTCTTAGCTTCATAAAGGGTTGTTTATACGACAAAAGTATTTAGTATTGTCACAGAGTATAGATAAAAGAAAGCAATGATACTGCGCTTTCTGTGTGATGGACACCTGCGGGGGAGGTGCAGCTGGGGGCACGGCTGCACTACGTCAGCTTAATGGGGAGATACAGATAGAACAATGGTAGCTCCCTGCGCACCACTCCACAGTAAATACACTGCAATCAACTCTGTGTAGTAATAAACAATATTTTATTTAAATGTTTGTCTTCATTAGACCTATATATAGTACACTGTAATAGATGGCTCCTACATTAGATATATATATATATATATATCTCTCTCAAAAAAATAAAGGGAACACTAAAATAACACATCCTAGATCTGAATGAATGAAATATTCTTATTAAATACTATGTTCTTTACATAGTTGAATGTGCTGACAACAAAATCCCACAAAAATTATCAATGGAAATCAAATTTATTAACCCATGGAGGTCTGGATTTGGAGTCACCCTCAAAAGTAAAGTGGAAAAACACACTTCAGGCTGATCCAACTTTGATGTAATGTCCTTAAAACAAGTCAAAATGAGGCTCCGTAGTGTGTGTGGCCTCCACGTGCCTGTATGACCTCCCTACAACGCCTGGGCATGCTCCTGATGAGGTGGCGGATGGTCTCCTGAGTGATCTCCTCCCAGACCCGGACTAAAGCATCCGCCAACTCCTGGACAGTCTGTGGTGCAAGGATGGAGCGAGACATGATGTCCCAGATGTGCTCAATTGGATTCAGGTCTGGGGAACGGGCGGGCCAGACCATAGCATCAATGCCTTCGTCTTGCAGGAACTGCTGACACACTCCAGCCACATGAGGTCTAGCATTATCTTGCATTAGGAGGAACCCAGGGCCAACCGCACCAGCATATGGTCTCACAAGGGGTCTGAGGATCTCATCTGGGTACCTAATGGCAGTCAGGCTACCTCTGGCGAGCACATGGAGGGCTGTGCGGCCCCCCAAAGAAATGCCACTCCACACCATTACTGACCCACTGCCAAACCAGTCATGCTGGAGGATGTTGCAGGCAGAACGTTCTCCTTGGCGTCTCCAGACTCTGTCACGTCTGTCACATGTGCTCAGTGAGAACCTGCTTTCATCTGTGAAGAGCACAGGGCGCCAGTGGCGAATTTGCCAATCTTGGTGTTCTCTGGCAAATGCCAAACGTCCTGCACGGTGTTGGGCTGTAAGCACAACCCCCACCTGTAAGAGTCACAGTCTTGTATAGTCCAAAAAGTGTCGTATGACAAAAGAGTCTCTGCTTTAAAAGGTCCCAGGTGGGGTGTTCACCTCCCCTTAGTGCTTGTTTATGCTAGTTAGCTGGTGGGTATACAAAGGGTTAAACCCTCACTCTTCTGAGTGAAGCAGGGGCAATCTGCTTACCTCCTCTGTTGGTTGCTATCACTGTCCTGGATTCCGTGCAGTGGCAAGCGTCCTTTTCCGGAAAGAAATTGCAGACTGACAGGCGGTGCGCTTCCGTATACAGCGCCGCTGTCGTAGAATCAATGCACTCGGTAATCGACTCGTTTCGCCTGAAAGGCTTCGCCAGGATCTCCCAAACGCGTCGATTACCGAGTGCACAGATAGCAACCAACAGAGGACTATATAGGTCTAATGAAGACAAACATTTAAATAAAATATTTTTTATTACTACACAGAGTTGATTGCAGTGTATTTACTGTGGAGTGGTGCGCAGGGAGCTACCATTGTTCTATCAATATAGCAGAGTATATAGCGCAGCATGTATCAGCGTGCAGTGTGCCTCCTAGACACATATGATAGTCACTATCCAGGTCAGCCACTACAGTACAGAGTACATTCTCTCTGACTGAGAGGGTCCGACAGTTCAGTATTCAATTTGCGGGCAAATCCGACTGGTTTTGCCCGTTTTCGACAATGCCAATCCAACTTTTTTTAAAGTCATATTGACGTTGTCGAAAACGGGACTAAAACCTGTCTGATTTGGCTGCAAATCCAACAAAACA
Source organism: Pseudophryne corroboree (assembly GCF_028390025.1). Taxonomy (NCBI): domain Eukaryota; kingdom Metazoa; phylum Chordata; class Amphibia; order Anura; family Myobatrachidae; genus Pseudophryne; species Pseudophryne corroboree. Next base: position 242,204,506 of record NC_086445.1, on the reverse strand, counting down.
CGTGGATCCGCGCCTAAGCCGCCGATCCACGTGTTTGCCGACAAGTCAGAAAAAACGGCAGCCGCATTGAATAGGTCGAATCCTGATTCGACCTAAAAAAGTCGGAAACTGACTGAAAAAGATGGCAGTTTTGACATCAGTTGAATACACCAGTAAGGGGTCTATTCAGTGCATGTCTGATCCTCTCCGACAGAGAGGATCCGACCATGCAATATTCAATTAGCGGGCAATTCCGACAGGTTTTGCCCGATTCCGACAATGCTGATCTGACTCTTTTTGAAGTCTGATCAGCATTGCATGAAACGGTCCAAAAAACTGTCTGAATTGGCCAGTAATTTGTCAAAACACGTGAACCCGCGGTTAATCCACCGATCCATGTGTTTTCCGACAAGTCGGAAATACGGCAGCTCCATTAAATAGGTTGAATCCTGATTCGACCAATAAAAATCGGAAACGGCTGTCTTTCCAACTTGAAGGCAATTCTGACTTCAATTGATACGTTTTAAAACATACAAAGTACACTCTGAGATAGATGAAATTTAAAATAAGAACAACAAGTTAATGTTAAGCTTTTTTTAAGACGTCATGGTACTCTGCCTGGAGTCACAGCATAATTAAATAAAAAAACAAATATTTTGTTTTGTTTTTTGGGCTTATTAATTTTAAACCCATTTGGTGTAAACCAGCCAACCCTGTCTTTGCCCGATTACAATATTTAAACCTAAATACTTCTCCCATAGTGTATTACCCGCAATTTACAGTTGTAATATGTTAATGGTTTCATGTTATATGCCAGTGATGGCTAACCTTGACACTTCAGCTGTTGTTGAACTACACATCCCAGCATGCCCTGCATCAGTTTTAGCATGGCCAAATAACAAAACTGTAGCAGGGCATGCTGGGATGTGTAGTTCAACAACAGCAGGAGTGTCAAGGTTAGCCATCATTGTTATATGCTAATATATTGGTGCCTAAAACATAGTATTTGGGGTATGGTAGGATTTTATGGTCGCAGCGGTGCCTTTTAGCTTTTCATTTGAAAATTATGGGAAGAAATGTGTGTGTGTGTGTGTGCCTATTCTGCATATTGATTTCTGTCACACTTCCAGTGAATCATGAGAGAAGGGCTTGTTAGTACTGTAGCTTAAAGGAGTTGATTGTGAATTCCCCTTTATTTACTATCTTACTTGCTTTGCAATTTATTTGGCTTCAATAGATTTTCTTTTTTCTGTTTGAAGGGTGGAGGGAGGGTTTTTCCAGCTCCAGTCTTGTAAAGAGTGATTAACATGTCAATGTGAATAGTCCTGGTTGCTGCAGCAATTGTAAACTAACAGCAGGTCTATTTTCTAGAAGAAACAGATGAAACGGTTTAACGTATAAGAAAATAGCAGCTTGTACACCAAATCCGTTAGGGGAGAGCAGATGCTACCATTGGCCGTCTCCAGTTTTGAAAAATGCGTCCGTTCAAAATCTGGACTCTGGACATCTGAGATTAACTGCTTGTTAACCCTTATGACAGCATTGCTTGCCTCTGCAGCACGGCATGTCCCCGTCTCCCCCTCATTAGAGCATTGGGGGAAGTGAGGGAGTTAACTGTCATCCCTAATAAGAGCCCTTTATATCTAATAGCTAATGGAACTGCTGCCCTTCTGTGCAAATATCTGACATTTGTCTGAGGCCAGCGGGTCAGAGCTGAATATTCCAAGGCAGACTGGAGCAAAGAGTTGGGGTTCAGGGAGGACAGAAAAAGGGGGAGTAAGGGAGGCACACGTGGGTACACAATTAGCGCTTTCTCTCTCTTACTGGAACACACAGGGTGAGCATGACCTAGTTATGAATAAACATCAATTTTCTCTCCCATAATGAAGATCATTTTAGGCATGTTCTATTGCCTCTTATTATTCCCAGAGACAAGTGCTTCACTCCAACTCTAAAACTCCAATAATGTAGAATAATTTAGTGGCCTCGCAGGCTGTATCAGCTGAAGCACAGTGTTATATAATGTAGAATATAAATTACATAATTGTAGGTCATGTGTGTTTTTGTAGTTGGGCTCATTCTAATTTTTTTTTTTTTTTTTATATTAGATTTTTATTGAAGTTGTACACAAATGGCAAGATACAAAACCATAAAGGAAGAGAGAGAATAAGAAAAGCTAACAAAGACAAATAAAGGGGGGGAGGGTACATATCAGGAAAACTGTAATACAACATTAGCGGTAAAACACAATGAAGTAAAGTAAGTCTGCATCATTCAATAATTCAAGATCGCATGTGAGCCAGGAGATCGCAGTACAGATAAGTCAACTGGAGCACCGGAAACACAAGCGTGGCCTGATCTCTCTTTATATAGGGTCCATTTATACCATTTCTTATATATAGATGAAGCTCTTGAGGAATAAAAAACATTCTGCCGTTTCAAAAATAAAATGTTGATGAACTTTATTTTCTATCATCAAAATATTGGGGACAACGGCCGACTTCCATTTGCGGGCAATAGCGGCCTTAGAGGCTATAAGTATATGGCCCAAAAGGTATTTATCACACCTAGACATCTCACCAGAGTAATAATGAAAAAGTGCCAAGAGGGGATCTATAATAACCACTCCTAGTACATTAAAAATGAGAAGAAACACCTCAGTCCAAAATGACTGAATTGCCGGACATAGCCAAAAAATATGAAGAATATCCCCCACCATCCCACGATTCCTCCAGCAACTAGAGGAGACATCAGGCCAAATATTATGCAGTCGCTCCGGCGTAAAATATACTCTACGAACCAGTTTATAATACATTTCACAATGATTCACACACTTGGAAATTGTAAAGCAAGATTGAAATATAGCTTTCCATATAGGTTCAGTAAAAACATTAGGGAGGTCTTTTTCCCATTTTATCTGTGAGGGAAATACCCCATTACAGGATTCAGCAACAAGATGTTGGTATCATCTAGAGATGCCACCTCTATTACCTCTGGGCGCTAGAGGAGACGTCAATACTTTAGGGAGACCGGTGTGGTGGATATGTTTGGGAAGGCAGCTTTGGAGACAATGCCGCAGTTGGAGATACTTATAAAAATCTCGGTTAGGTATTTGAAATTGTTCCCGGTGGAAAGAAAAGGGGACTAAAATACCGTCTTAGAGGACATCCTGTAGAGTAGAGAGGCCTAGATCATGCCAATGATGTAGATGTAGATCAGGGATCATTAGGGCTATAGCACGGAGAGACGACTGTGGGGAGGGCAGAGCACCAGTGGGAAGGGATCTAGTCACAGTTTGCCACACAGATAGTGTTGCTTGAACTGCCGAACAATCGGCAACTCTAGAGGGAACTAATGTGGTGGGCAACCAGAGCAAATCCAGCCGATTTAAAGGGAAATACAGCAGTCTGTTCTATAGATACCCATGGTTTGAAAGTGCCCTGAGTAAACCAATCCCTGGCCTGAGTAAGCAATCAAGCAGTATGGTACATCTCCAAGTCCGGATACGCCACCCCACCCGCACCCTTCGGAGCAATCAAAGTGGTTCTTGCTATCCTTGGCTTTGCACCCTCCCAGATATATTTAGATAGTAATCGGTTAAACCTGTTACAAATAACTTTAGGGAAAGGCCTGGGTATAGTACGGAAAAGTTACATCAATTTTGGTAAAAGAACCGTTTTTGCAGCCGCCACCCTCCCATCCCAGGAGACTTCTTGCATCATCCAATCTTTAATAAACAGTTCAAACGCCCGAAAGAGCAGGTCGGAATTACACCCCAAGATATCTGTCTCTGGAAATATGTACACCTAGAAATGTAAGCGATCTAAGCTGCCACGCGTATTTATAATCATACTTCAGACGTCTAAGCGCGCTAACAGAAATATTCAGAGGGAGGGCCTCAGTTTTAGTGGTATTCAGCTTATAATAGGAGACTGCCGCATAGGAATCCAGGAGAGAATGCAAATGCGGTAGAGATGATTCAGGCTCTAAAAGGCATACTAAAATGTCATCGGCAAAAAGACAGACTTTATGAGGAGTCCCAAAAACGAAAATAAACCACCGAGGTGATTTAATCCTGGCGCTAGATGGAGAGGTGCACCACAGCAGCTAAACACAGGGGGTTGGTCAGGCCCCAAAACAACAAGTATACAAAGCAAAAATGTAGCGCCTATGGTCGTCAATGAGTGAGAACAGTCATTAATACCACAAAATTTATTAGTAAAACATAATAGTGCACATATTTAAAAGTTGATTGTAAAAACTAGTGAGATGCTACTCCTGTGAATATTGGAGATCAATGAGAAATGTTCAAAGAACCTGTTCCATTTATAAAAGTCCCTTATGGATCCCGCAAGGGCCAATGTCAGTCACAACCGTAAGTGTATAGTTACCACCATAGTGTAGAAGGCGTTTAAGCATAACGGTGTCCGCAGATTGGCAGTTCCTTATTCAGTGGTGGTAGTTCAATTATCCACGGTGTGAGTCGTCCCTTTTTGAGGAATCCAATTGGTAGAGTGCAATAATCAGGGGCTTGGTCCAGGTATTTGATCCTCCAAATAATTGAGTAGGTAGTAGACTTGCAGCAACAGATCTCACCAACGCGTTTCGTTTATGCAACTTTTTCAAGGTGCTACTGATCCTGCTGTGAGGGGTTTTTATACCCCTTTCCAATATGGATGCTCATTTGCATATGTGATACATTTGACCTTCTCATCTCATTAGGCGACCAGGATAATGACAGACTTACTACTATTGAATGATCCCTATTCTCACACATAATCATATATATAATATTCATATTAAAATTCATAATACAAACTAAAAAACGTGTTTTATAAAACTGATCACATCACATTAGAATGTAAGCTCTCACGAGTAGGGCCCTCTTCCCTCATGTGCTTATACTTTTCTTACTTTAATAATCCTCAACCGCCCAGATCCCACAGTTTTTTGACCACCTGGAACTTATCTCTATGTTTACTGGTGTAGTTATGCTTAGCTGCCCTGTACTTGTCCTATATTGTATTCAACTGTAAGTCACTGTTTTCCTATTTTTTATGTGCATTTGTACTCTGTAATCGGGCGCTGCGGAACCCTTGTGGCGCCATATAAATAAAGGATAATAATAATAATAATGACCATTCATTCTCATCTATAAATAAATTAATATAAAAACGGGATGGACCTGATAGAATATATTATAGACACACTGGGCGTAGATGGTTAAGTATATCCACATTTTGGGTGTGCCCCTTGTGTTAAACTAATTTTGTGGGGGAGAGGCAGCTGTGTATTTTTTACCCTCATCATGTGGCGCCGCGCCCGGGCGCACACCCCGATGACGCGGCATGACAATTACCGCATCATCCTGTTGCGTCCGTGTACGTAGCCCACATGCACTGGGTCCACGCGTGTAGTTACGTCGCCGGGGGAAGGCGCGGCATGGAAATCCCAATGCCGCGTCATCACCCCGCATCCATAAACAGTAGTCCTGTGCGCGTCGGAAATCTCAAACGGTTGTCAGGGCGACGCACATACATATACGTCGCCCGGGCAACCGTATTAACACTGGCTCGTGGCAGATGATAGCAATAATAGAAGAAAAGGGAAGAGAAAGTCCCATAATCAAATTCCTTATTAATTAATAATTAGTATCGGATGACCCCTAAAGTATATTTGTAACCCATATCTATCCCTAGAATAGATTAGTATGAGTTTGTTACGATTCTGTTTCATGGTTTCAATATTTTACAATACATTTTAGGCTATATAATAAAGCAAAACAGTACGGTTAGGGTGTGTTCCAGAACAGGCGCTCAGCAGCTATGGTATAGCAGACCTCATGAGATGTCACCACATCTCCAAAACAATATTCATATTAGGGAAGGAGAGGAATATGCCCTCTGTCATGTGGTTGCAATCAAAGATATGTGGGGCGCACCACAAGGAGTATCAAAGCTCGTTTTTTAGAACATCGACGCAATATTATCATTAGAGTACAGATGCATAGTGTATCTAGGCATTTTAGGGATACTCACAATGGAGATCCAAGTTCTCTCTGTTTGACAGCTATTGAACATATAGAAATAACAAAGAGGGGTGGGGACCGATACAGAAATTTGTGTAAACAAGAACTGTATTGGATGTTCAAATTAAATACCATCTACCCATTAGGATTAAATGAAGCAATGGAACTCAATACAGTTTTATAATCTATATTATATTTTTTTCTGTATTCTTGTCCCCATCTCTAATGGGAAACTCGCTTGTACGTGTGGGCCTCTGCTTATTTATATGTTTCTCTACCCTTGCCTTCTTCCCTCTTCCCCTCCTTGGCTTACATAAATATCCATTTTTCAGATATGTAATCTTTGCATCTATTTTACGTATATTGTCTACAGTATATATTCTTACTATCCATATGTTTAAATAAACATGTTGGTATAATCTCTGACACATTTTGATGAAATTAGTGTGGACTATTATATAGCCTAAAATGTATTGTAAATATTGAAACCATGAAACAGAATCATAACAAACTCATACTAATCTATTCTAGGGATAGATATGGGTTACAAATATACTTTAGGGGTCATCCGATACTAATTATTAATTAATAAGGAATTTCATTATGGGACTTTCTCTTCCCTTTTCTTCTATTATTATTGCTATCATCTGCCACGAGCCAGTGTTAGTACGGGTTGCCCGGGCGACGTATATGTATGTGCGTCGCCCTGACAACCGTTTGAGATTTCCGACGCGCACAGGACTACTGTTTATGGACGCGGGGTGATGACGCGGCATTGGGATTTCCATGCCGCGCCTTCCCCCGGCGACGTAACTACATGCGCGGACCCAGTGCATGTGAGCTACGTGCACGGACGCAACAGGATGACGCGGTAATTGTCATGCCGCGTCATCGGGGTGTGCGCCCGGGCGCGGCGCCACATGATGAGGGTAAAAAATACACAGCTGCCTCTCCCCGCAATATTAGTATAACACAAGGGGCACACCCAAAATGTGGATATACTTAACCATCTACGCCCAGTGTGTCTATAATATATTCTATCAGGTCCATCCCGTTTTTTATATTTATTTATAGATGAGAATGAATGGTCATGTGATCAGTTTTATAAAAAACGTTTTTTAGTTTGTATTATGAATTTTAATATGAATAATATATATATATATATATATATATATATATGTGTGTGTGTGTGAGAATAGGGATCATTCAATAGTAGTATGTCTGTCATTATCCTGGTCGCCTAATGAGATGAGAAGGTCAAATGTATCACATATGCAAATGAGCATCCATATTGGAAAGGGGTATAAAAACCCCTCACAGCAGGATCAGTAGCACCTTGAAAAAGTTGCGTAAACGCAATGCGTTGGTGGGATCTGTTGCTGCAAATCTACTACCTACTCAATTATTTGGAGGATCAAATACCTGGACCAAGCCCCTGATTATTGCACTCTACCAATTGGATTCCTCAAAAAGGGACGACTCGCACCGTGGATAATTGAACTACCACCACTGAATAAGGAACTGCCAATCTGCGGACTCCGTTCTGCTTAAACGCCTTCTACACTATGGTGGTAACTATTCACTTACGGTTGTGACTGACATTGGCTCTTGCGGGATCCATAAGGGACTTTTATAAATGGAACAGGTTCTTTGAACATTTCTCATTGATCTCCAATATTCACAGGAGTAGCATCTCACTTGTTTTTACAATCCGCTTTTAAATATGTGCACTATTGTGTTTTACTAATAAATTTTGTGGTATTAATGACTGTTCTCACTCATTGACGACCATAGGCGCTACATTTTTGCTTTGTATACTTTGAGGAGTCCCACCTATAACCGGGCCTACAATCGCGTCTAATGACCTAATTCGCTCAGCCAGAGGCTGAACAGCCAAAACAAATATCAGAGGTGATAGGGGGGACATCCGTGACGGGTACCATTAGTAATATCAAAAATCGAGGAATTACAGCCATTGGTGAAAACCGACGGCGAGGAATATAAAGCCAAAATGGAGTTAAGCATCCTGTCCGCAAATCCAAAACGGCGTAGAGTAGCCTGTAAATATTCCCAATGGAGCCTATCGAATGCTTTTTCTGCATCCAAAGAGAGGACTAAGAGAGGCTTGCCCTGGGCCTGACCATGTTTAATCATATTATTGTCCGACGCCTGCCTGCCCATCACAAAGCCTACCTGATCAGGATTTATCAGACTAGGCAAAAGAGGGGATAATCTATTCACAACCATTTTAGCAAACCATTTAAGGTCAGTGTTCAGCAATGCAATTGGACGATAATTCTGGACCGCTGTGGGTGACTTGCCTGGTTTAGGGATGGTAACTATCCGAGCCTCTAACATTTCCTTCGGGAAATAGGTGGAGCTAGAGGCTTCATTAAAAACCGACATTAAATAGGGGGCAAGGGTCGATTTAAACATTTTATAAAAATTGGAGGGATAACCATCTGGGCCAGGAGCTTTATCCAAGGGACAAGAATCTATGGCTGCCTCCACTTCCACTAGTGACCAAGGAGAACTAAGGGACTCACAAATCTCAGAATCAATAGCGGGGAGAGTTAGCCCATCCAAAAACCTATTAATATCCGCTAGAGTAGGCTGGGGGTACTAGGATCATCTTTCAGGTTATACAATCGCGAATAATATTCTGCAAATGTATTAGCTATCTCAATCGGATCTGTGACTTTAACCCCAGTAGACATATGAATAGCATGTATACGTTCTTTAGCTCTACGCCCCCTCAATTTACGCGCTAGCAAACAGCAGTTGAGCTCATTCTCTAGTGACACACTTTGTACACAGATGATTAACACGTAAAGTTTTCTTTGGGACCTTTTGTACACAAGCGGGCTGAGTTTGGACGCATTTGTGTCCAAATTTGCAGAAGTTAAATTGTTTCACAAAAATGGCACAACTGCGTGTGTGTGTTCTAAAATCGCCTATGTATCAGGAATACATCAGAATAACTTGTGCCCAATTATATTGCTATTTTTAATGAAATGTATTCAAGCTTTTACAGCACATCCAGTATAACTCAATTCTGTGTAGGGAGGAAAAAATCTTCTTTATATACATTAACAAAATACTATAATGTGTGCAACTTCAGCTGTGAATTGGGAAACAGCCAATCGTAAGCAACTAGCTAATGCTGGCGACTGTCGTCATCTGTGTGCATTTGCACCAGACATCAGGCACCCACAATTGACTTGGCTTTGTAAGGTGTATATGTGTCTCTGCGAGTCTTCCTCTGTTCCAAGTTAAGTGAAAACACCCTTGCTGTTTCCAGCTTATGTTAGCCCACCACCTACCTCAGGGGTGGGGAACCTGCGGCCCTCCAGCTGTTGTTGAACTACACATCCCAGCATGGCCTGCAACAATTTTAGCATGGCCAAATAACAAAACTGTAGCAGGGCATGCTGGTAGGTGTAGTTCAACAACAGCTGGAGGGCCAAAGGTTCCCCATCCCTGACCAACCTTAATCGTCCCCAGCTCCAGTTGCAAGTGGGTACAAGTGTCAAATATGCTTATCTACGTAAAGCTTATTTTCTGGGCATGCGCAGAACCAATTTGCAATGTTGTTTCCCAACCCAATCTGGCACAAGTTCAGCTCAGAATCACAAGTGTACGAAACATAGGAATGTTGTCCAACTATAGAAATTACACTATAATAAATGTGCTGTTTGTATATGTGTAATTTAAAAAAAAAAATATTATATATTAGTGTGTGTGTTTGTAAATATAATTATATTCCTAGATTAGTAGCTCTTCCAACACACCCGTGAGGTGGCTGCCCAGTGTCATTTGTGTTTTGATAGATAAATAAGAGGTGAAGTGGATATTTTTAGCTGAATCCCTGCCAGTATTTTCAGTTGAATAATGAAGAGTATGTGTAACGGTCAATAATTTCTATTTCTCTGACGTCCTAGTGGATGCTGGGAACTCCGTAAGGACCATGGGGAATAGACGGGCTCCGCAGGAGACTGGGCACTCTAAAAGAAAGATTAGGTACTATCTGGTGTGCACTGGCTCCTCCCACTATGACCCTCCTCCAGACCTCAGTTAGATTTCTGTGCCCGGCTGAGCTGGATGCACACTAGGGGCTCTCCTGAGCTCCTAGAAAGAAAGTTTATTTTAGGTTTTTTATTTTACAGTGAGACCTGCTGGCAACAGGCTCACTGCAGCGAGGGACTAAGGGGAGAAGAAGCGAACCTACCTGCTTGCAGCTAGCTTGGGCTTCTTAGGCTACTGGACACCATTGGCTCCAGAGGGATCGACCGCATGGAACTGGCCTTGGTGTTCGTTCCCGGAGCCGCGCCGCCGTCCCCCTTACAGAGCCAGAAGCAAGAAGAGGTCCGGAAAATCGTCTGCAGAAGACTTCGGTCTTCACCAAGGTAGCGCACAGTACTGCAGCTGTGCGCCATTTGCTCCTCATGCACACTTCACACTCCGGTCACTGAGGGTGCAGGGCGCTGGGGGGGGCGCCCTGAGGGCAATATATGACACCTTGGCTGGCAAATCTACATCATATATAGTCCTAGAGGCTATATAGATGTAAAATTACCCCTGCCAGTATTCCAGAAAAAGCGGGAGAAAGTCAGTTGAAAAAGGGGCGGGGCTTCTCCCTCAGCACACTGGCGCCATTTTCTCTTCACAGTGCAGCTGGAAGACGGCTCCCCAGGCTCTCCCCTGTAGTTTTCAGGCTCAAAGGGTTAAAAAGAGGGGGGGGGGCACAAAATTTAGGCGCAATATTGTATATACAAGCAGCTATTGGGGAAAAATTCACTCAATATAGTGTTAATCCCAAAATTATATAGCGCTCTGGTGTGTGCTGGCATACTCTCTCTCTGTCTCCCCAAAGGGCTGTGTGGGGTCCTGTCCTCAGTCAGAGCATTCCCCGTGTGTGTGTGTGTGTGTGTGCGGTGTGTCGGTACGGCTGTGTCGACACGTTTGATGAGGAGGCTTATGTGATGGCAGAGCAGATGCTGATAAATGTGATGTCGCCCCCTGTGGGGCCGACACCAGAGTGGATGGATAGGTGGAAGGTATAAACCGACAGTGTCAACTCCTTACATAAAAGGCTGGATGACGTAACAGCTATGGGACAGCCGGCTTCTCAGCCCGCGCCTGCCCAGGCGTCTCTAGGAACATCCGTTACATGATCCCGGCAATAAAAAATGTGTTACACATTTCTGACATTAACCCAAGTACCACTAAAAAGGGTTTTATGTTTGGGGAGAAAAAGCAGGCAGTGTTTTGTTCCCCCATCAAATGAGTGAATGAAGTGTGAAAAAGCGTGGGTTCCCCCGATAAGAAACTGGTAATTTCTAAAAAGTTACTGATGGCGTACCCTTTCCCGCCAGAGGATAAGTTACGCTGGGAGATATCCCCTAGGGTGGATAAGGCGCTCACACGTTTGTCAAAAAAGGTGGCACTGCCGTCTTAGGATACGGCCACTTTGAAGGTACCTGCTGATAAAAAGCAGGAGGCTATCCTGAAGTCTGTATTTACACACTCAGGTACTAGACTGAGACCTGCAGATAGTGCTGCTTTAGCGTGGTCTGTAACCCTGTCAAACAGGGATACTATTTTGCGAACATAAGACGTCGTCTTATATATGAGGGATGCACAGAGGGATATTTTGCCGGCTGGCATCCAGAATTAATGCAATGTCCATTCTGTCAGGAGGGTATTAGAGACCCGACACTGGACAGGTGATGCTGACTTTAAAAGGCACATAGAGCCTTATAAGGGTGAGGAATTGTTTGGGGATGGTCTCTGGGACCTCGTATCCACAGCAACAGCTGGGAAGAAATTTTTTTTACCTCAGGTTTCCTCACAGCCTAAGAAAGCACTGTATTATCAGGTACAGTCCTTTCGGCTTCAGAAAAGCAAGCGGGTCAAAGGCGCTTCCTTTCTGCACAGAGACGAGGGAAGAGGGAAAAAGCTGCACCAGTCAGCCAGTTCCCAGAATCAAAATTCTTCCTCTGAGTCCACCGCATGACGCGGGGGCTCCACAGGCGTAGCCAGGTACGGTGGGGGGCCGCCTCAAAAATTTCAGCGATCAGTGGGCTCGCTCACAGGTGGATCCCTGGATCCTTCAAGTAGTATCTCAGGGGTACAAGCTGGAATTCGAGGCGTCTCATCCCCCCCCCCCCCCCCCCCCCCGCCGTTTCCTCAAATCTGCCTTGCCGACAACTCCCTCAGGCAGGGAGGCTGTGCTAGAGGCAATTCACAAGCTGTATTCCCAGCAGTTGATAGTCAAGGTGCCCCTACTTCAACAAGGACGGGGTTACTATTCCACACTGTTTGTGGTACCGAAACCGGACGGTTCGGTGAGAACCATTTTAAATTTGAAATCCTTGAACACATACATAAAAAAATTCAAGTTCAAGATGGAATCGCTCAGGGCGGTTATTGCAAGCCTGGAGGAGGGGGATTACATTGTATCCCTGGACATCAAGGATGCTTACCTACATGTCCCCATTTACCATCCTCACCAGGAGTACCTCAGATTTGTGGTACAGGATTGCCATTACCAATTCCAAACACTGCCGTTTGGACTGTCCACGGCACCGAGGGTCTTTACCAAGGTAATGGCAGAAATGATGATACTCCTTCGAAAAAAGGGAGTTTTAATTATCCCGTACTTGGACGATCTCCTTATAAAGGCGAGGTCCAAGGAGCAGTTGTTGGTCGGAGTAGCACTATCTCGGGAAGTGCTACAACAGCACGGATGGATTCTATACATTCCAAAGTCACAGCTGGTTCCTACCACACGCCTACTGTTCCTGGGGATGGTTCTGGACACAGAACAGAAAAAAGTGTTTCTCCCGCAGGAGAAAGCCAAGGAGCTGTCCTCTCTAGTCAGAGACCTCCTGAAACCAAAACAGGTATCGGTGCATCACTGCACACGAGTCCTGGGAAAAATGGTAGCTTCTTACGAAGCAAAATTCCATTCGGCAGGTTCCATGCAAGAACCTTTCAGTGGGACCTCTTGGACAAGTGGTCGGGATCGCATCTTCAGATGCATCGGCTGATAACCCTGTCTCCAAGGACCAGGGTATCTATACTGTGGTGGCTGCAGAGTGCTCATCTTCAAGAGGGCCGCAGATTCGGCATACAGGACTGGGTCCTGGTAACCACGGATGCCAGCCTTCGAGGCTGGGGGGCAGTCACACAGGGAAGAAATTTCCAAGGACTTTGGTCAAGTCAGGAGTCGTCCCTACACATAAATATTCTGGAACTGAGGGCCATTTACAATGCCCTAAGTCTGGCAAGGCCTCTGCTTCAAAACCAGCCGGTACTGATCCAATCAGACAACATCACGGCAGTCGCCCATGTAAACCGACAGGGCGACACAAGAAGCAAGATGGCGATGGCAGAAGCCACAAGGATTCTCCGATGGGCGGAAAATCACGTCTTAGCACTGTCAACAGTGTTCATTCCGGGAGTGGACAACTGGGAAGCAGACTTCCTCAGCAGACACGACCTACACCCGGGAGAGTGGGGACTTCATCCAGAAGTCTTCCAACTGTTGGTAAACCGTTGGGAAAGGCCACAGGTGGACATGATGGTGTCCCGCCTAAACAAAAAACTAGATATTGCGCCAGGTCAAGGGACCCTCGGGCAATAGCTGTGGACGCTCTAGTGACACCGTGGGTGTACCAGTCAGTTTATGTATTCCCTCCTCTGCCTCTCATACCAAAGGTACTGAGAATAATAAGAAAACGAGGAGTAAGAACGATACTCGTGGTTCCGGATGGGCCAAGAAGAGCTTGGTACCCAGAACTTCAAGAAATGATATCAGAGGACCCATGGCCTCTACCGCTCAGACAGGATCTGCTACAGCAGGGGCCCTGTCTGTTCCAAGACTTACCGTGGCTGCGTTTGACGGCATGGCGGTTGAATTCCGGATCCTAAAGGAAAAGGGCATTCCGGAAGAAGTCATTTCTACGCTGATAAAAGCCAGGAAAGAAGTAACCGCAAACCATTATCACCGTATTTGGTGAAAATATGTTGCGTGGTGTGAGGCCAGGAAGGCCCCAACAGAGGAATTTCAGCTGGGTCGTTTTCTGCACTTCCTACAGTCAGGGGTGACTATGGGCCTAAAATTGGGTTCCATTAAGGTCCAGATTTCGGCTCTGTCGATTTTCTTCCAGAAAGAACTGGCTTCACTGCCTGGAGTTCAGACATTTGTAAAGGGAGTGCTACATATTCAGCCCCCTTTTGTGCCTCCTGTGGCACCTTGGGATCTCAACGTGGTGTTGAGTTTCTTCAAATCACATTGGTTTGAGCCACTTAAAACTGTGGATTTGAAATATCTCACGTGGAAAGTGGTCATGTTATTGGCCTTGGCTTCGGCCAGGCGTGTGTCAGAATTGGCGGCTTTGTCATGTAAAAGCCCTTATCTGATTTTCCATATGGATAGGGCAGAATTGAGGACTCGTCCCCAGTTTCTCCCTAAGGTGGTATCAGCTTTTCACTTGAACCAACCTATTGTAGTGCCTGCGGCTACTAGGGACTTGGAAGATTCCAAGTTACTGGACGTAGTCAGGGCCTTAAAAATTTATATTTCCAGGACGGCTGGAGTCAGGAAAACTGACTCGCTTTTTATCCTGCAGGCACCCAACAAAATAGGTGCTCCTGCTTCTAAGCAGACTATTGCTCGCTGAATTTGTAGCACAATTCAGCTGGAGCATTCTGCGGCTGGATTGCCGCATCCTAAATCAGTAAAAGCCCATTCCACGAGGAAAGTGGGCTCATCTTGGGCGGCTGCCCGAGGTGTCTCGGCTTTACAATTTTGCCGAGCTGCAACTTGGTCAGGGGCAAACACGTTTGCTAAATTCTACAAAATTGATACCCTGGCTGAGGAGGACCTTGAGTTCTCTCATTCGGTGCTGCAGAGTCATCCGCACTCTCCCGCCCGTTTGGGAGCTTTGGTATAATCCCCATGGTCCTTACGGAGTTCCCAGCATCCACTAGGACGTCAGAGAAAATAAGATTTTACTCACCGGTAAATCTCGTAGTCCGTAGTGGATGCTGGGTGCCCATCCCAAGTGCGGATTGTCTGCAATACTTGTATGTAGTTATTGCCTAACTAAGGGTTATTGTTGAGCCATCTGTTGAGAGGCTCAGTTATATTTCATACTGTTAACTGGGTGTAGTATCACGAGTTATACGGTGTGATTGGTGTGGCTGGTATGAGTCTTACCCGGGATTCAAAATCCTTCCTTATTGTGTCGGCTCTTCCGGGCACAGTATCCTAACTGAGGTCTGGAGGAGGGTCATAGAGGGAGGAGCCAGTGCACACCAGATAGTACCTAATCTTTCTTTTAGATTGCCCAGTCTTCTGCGGAGCCCGTCTATTCCCCATGGTCCTTACGGAGTTCCCAGCATCCACTACGGACTACGAGAAATAGATTTACCGGTGAGTAAAATCTTATTTTTCCTCTGCCTCTTGTTAATCACGCTCCAAGTCTGCCACCTCCGCATTGCATTAAGCTGCCCTTATCTTTGTCCAGTCACTAACCTTATGTGAGTAGCTTTTCTGTGATGTCGCCGTCTGCTGGAGAGCTGTGTGTAGCCAGGGCTCTGGAGGAGTATGAGGGGGCAGCAATAGCAGTAGTCCTGATATAGGCATTTGTTACTATTATGACATCATAACATGACCTCACAGCCCTCACCAGACCGGCCAGGACTAGTTAACCGGACAAACCCACACAAACAGACCAATGCATTTTCTATATGAATTTTCGTGATTGGGCCCCTGGTCCTGTAAGGGGTGTATTTTTTTTTACTTGAAACCCCGCCAGTATTTTAGGTTGGATATTGAAGGGTATGTTTATCAAGTTTGATCCAGATCCATCAAAGCATATAGGAGCCTATGACGAACAAACATGCATATGCATACCTCCCAACTTTGGTGGTCATTCCGAGTTGTTCGCTCGGTAATTTTCTTCGCATTGCAGCGATTTTCCGCTAATTGCGCATGCGCAATGTTCGCACTGCGCCAAGTAAATTTGCTATGAAGATTGGTATTTTACTCACTGCATTACAAGGTTTTTTCTTTGTTCTGGAGATCGGAGTGTGATTGACAAAAAGTGGGTGTTTCTGGGCGGAAACTGGCCGTTTTATGGGAGTGTTTGAAAAAACGCTACCGTTTCTGGGAAAAACGCGGGAGTGGCTGGAGAAACGGAGGAGTGTCTGGGCGAACGCTGGGTGTGTTTGTGACGTCAAACCAGGAACGACAAGCACTGAACTGATCGCACTGGAAGAGTAAGTCTCGAGCTACTCAGAAACTGCACAGAGAAGTCTTTTCGCAATATTGCGAATCTTTCGTTCACAATTTTGATAAGCTAAGACTCACTCCCAGTAGGCGGCGGCTTAGCGTGTGCAAAGCTGCTAAAAGCAGCTTGCGAGCGAACAACTCGGAATGACCACCTTTGTGCGGAAGCGGGACTAGTCTGTGCGTCAAAGCCAAGCCCATCTGAAAAAGGGGTGTGGCTTTGTTAAAAGGGGTCGTGGCTTCGCAGGATTGCCGTGACCACCTGCCATGCCTTCCGTTTACCTCACAGTGGGGGCATGGCCAGTACTCTGAGCTTCTGACATGCCCCCAGTCCCTCTGTATCTTGTGAATAGAAGCTACGCGCACAGTATCTATTCATGCTGCTCTATGCAGAGCAGTGAGTGACAGGGGTTCTCGCAACTGCCCCCACCCCCACCGCGGGACACTGCAACCCGCGGGTGGGACAGCGGGACAGTCCTGCGAAAATTGGGACAGTTGGGAGGTATGCATATATACTGTACATGTATACATACTTTTACTTTTTTGTATTATATTCAGGCACATTTGTTAATGGTTTGAGATCGGATATACCCCCTGATAAGTGTACATTTTTTTTTCAAAGCCAAAATATGTTAAGTTGATACACAGAGATTAGAATTCTATAACCGAATATGAGCCTGATACCTCTAAATGTGTAGCATCACTGAGGATTTCTTGCCAAATGTTTACATTTGATGTATTGTTTTGCTGTGGACACAGAATTCTTAGCAGTGTCTATGAGTGCAAGTTAGTGAGTTCATCTTCCAGATCAGCGAGTTAGTGAAGTATGCTGCGGTTTTCTCATCAGCGCTTGCAGTCTGTGTTTGCACATCCAGTGCCAGATGTTTTGGAGAGAAACAAGATACTTTCCATCTAGAGCCATGATAGACTTGTCACATTTTCCACCATCCGCATAATCCGGTTCTTTTCTTAACTATTTAACTGCTGGAGAAATTTAAATACAGTATGATTATCCAGAGTTTCCTTTTAGTGAGCATTGCTAATAGAATATACTAGACAGTGTGGCAGTGCATGTGTAATTGTGGCGGAAATCTGAATCGGCCCCAGTGTGGAGAAAACAGGCAGTTAGTCATTTCTACTATGTTATGTGTTTTTAAAATCTATATTAATTGCATAGCTTTGGTTAGTGTTTTTTGTACAGTATGTGATCCAAATAAAGTATACATGATTACAATTTTATCAAAGGCAGTGCACCAAACTCAAACCTGTTTCTGTGACGCAATGTTGCCACTGACAAGTTGGCGATGAATTTTAGCTGCTGATGTGGTGGGTTTTCAATTTATAAACACACCCTGGGGGAGGAATTGAAGTGTGAGCTGGGGGGCAAGTGATGGGGCAGGGCAAGATAATCTCCTGGCATAAGCCCCTTGCGGCGCCCAGGAATCGGCATAAGCCATTTTACTGCAAAGCCCAGCTCCCGGTCAATAGGAGTCTGGGGGGTGGTCTAAACTCCATAAGGGGGTACACACTGAGAGATCCGTGCTTAATTCCTAAGCAATCTGACTAGAAATTAAGCACGGATCTCTCCGTGTGTATGCCCCATAGCAATGCACGGCCCCGTGTGTCGCTATCGCCGGTACTAGATTGGTACCAATCTAGTCAGGTCGCTCACTTCACCACTGTGTGAAGTGAGCGTCCCACTCCCCCTTCCCCTTCTCCTCACTTAGCACACATTGCGCTGTGTGCTGAGAGGGGGGAGAGATGTGTGCTGAGCGGCCTGTGCTAGATCGCTCAACACACATCTTCCTGTGTGTAACCCCCTTTAGGTGCAGAAATCTGATAACTCTAAGTACCTCAGTGTTTGACCATGTTTTTGTCCTCTCCGCCATCTTACAATTGATGTTGGGACAGTATGAGTGATAGGAGTCCAGGGGCGGATTGGGAGGCCAGGAAACCGAACCAGTTCCTGGTTGGCTGGTCTGCTGCCTCCCTGAATGGGCTGACTTACGCCTCTACTTGGCCAACTGACACGATCGGAGTTCAGCTTGGAACTCCCCTCCCCCGTGCTGTAGCTCGGCGAGCTGTGCAGCACTTCCTTGTAATACAAGCTCCGCCCCCTGCATGACATTGTGTTTGGGGGCGGGGCTAACCACTAGTGCTGCATGGACATGTGACTGACAGCCTGGCTACACAGAGGCAGCAAGAGAGATACACAGTAAAAGAGAAAAAGAAAAAGGATGGGGGAAAGTAAAGAGAGGAATGTGGGTGAATGTAGGAGAAGAATGAGAGTGGAGTGAAAGAAAAGGTATGGCACCTGAGACAGCAAAGAAAAGTAGGTGATTGAGACAGAGAGAAAGCAAGTAATAAGCTCTATGTGAGAGATTAGAAAGGACAGTGACAGTATGTTATGTTACAAAGGAAAACATTAGTTATGATAGAGAAAAAAGGAAGACTAAATAAATTAGAATAAAGACTAAAGGGAAAGGTTGGGCTTCAAAGAGTGTGCGGTGAAAATCTAAAATGTATATACTGTGTTTCTATTGTTGTGTGAGCAGCTCCAATATAAACTGTAGGAATACAATATATTTGATAATAAGCGCTTTATGTGTTTAACGCAGGGCCGGTTCAGGGGCTTTTTGCGCCCCGGGCGGCAATAGGGGTGTGGCTTCATACAGGGGGCGTGGTCAGTTACAGCGGGTAGCGGGGGGCACAGTGCGGATCTCCGGAAGGTGGCGCCCCGGTCAAAAGTCCTGCTTGCCCGTGGCAAGATCCGCTACTGGTTTAACGTTCATGCCTGTAAAGATAAAAAATTAGTTAAAACAATGTTTAGAGCCCTTTTTGCTGAAGGGGTTTGATAAGAGTCAGGAGTCCGTGTTAGAAGGGTTCCGTTTTTAAACTGTCCGGCAATTGCAAGTGATCTGAACACCAGTGGCTGGAGAACTGACCCTGCTGTCCCTACCTCACTGTGTATCCGTTCTGTCGATGCTGTCCGGCTTGGTCCCCCGCACGGCTTAGTCAGCGGTTTCAGTTGGTATGTTGCGCTGACGTCATCTCCGTTCTCCGAACTCCATCCTTCCAGTAGCGCGTTCTCTGCGCAGAGTATTAATGCTCGTTCCAACGTGTTTTGGGTATTAATGACAAAGGGCAGGAGGAGGGATGGGGACTGGGACCTGTGTGCAGTGTGATTTAGTGAGAGTATGTGATGAGATACTAGCATATGCCTGATAGAATGTTTAATTTCCATTTTTGGTAAATGCTTTTCTCTATCGTCCTAGTGGATGCTGGGGTTCCTGAAAGGACCATGGGGAATAGCGGCTCCGCAGGAGACAGGGCACAAAAAGTAAAGCTTTTCCAGATCAGGTGGTGTGCACTGGCTCCTCCCCCTATGACCCTCCTCCAGACTCCAGTTAGATTTTTGTGCCCGGCCGAGAAGGGTGCAATCTAGGTGGCTCTCCTAAAGAGCTGCTTAGAAAAAGTTTAGCTTAGGTTTTTTATTTTACAGTGAGTCCTGCTGGCAACAGGATCACTGCAACGAGGGACTGAGGGGAGAAGAAGTGAACTCACCTGCGTGCAGGATGGATTGGCTTCTTGGCTACTGGACATCAGCTCCAGAGGGACGATCACAGGTACAGCCTGGATGGTCACCGGAGCCGCGCCGCCGGCCCCCTTGCAGATGCTGAAGTCAGAAGAGGTCCAGAATCGGCGGCTGAAGACTCCTGCAGTCTTCTAAAGGTAGCGCACAGCACTGCAGCTGTGCGCCATTTTCCTCTCAGCACACTTCACACGCAGTCACTGAGGGTGCAGGGCGCTGGGGGGGGGGCGCCCTGGGAGGCAAATGTAACCTATATAAAGGCTAAAAATACCTCACATATAGCCCCCAGAGGCTATATGGAGATATTTAACCCCTGCCTGGATTCACTAAATAGCGGGAGACGAGCCCGCCGGAAAAGGGGCGGGGCCTATCTCCTCAGCACACGGCGCCATTTCCTCTCACAGCTCCGCTGGTCAGGACGGCTCCCAGGTCTCTCCCCTGCACTGCACTACAGAAACAGGGTAAAACAGAGAGGGGGGGCAAATTTATGGCGATATTTTGATATATATAAAGCAGCTATAAGGGAGCACTTATTATAAGGCTATCCCTGTTATATATAGCGCTTTTGGTGTGTGCTGGCAAACTCTCCCTCTGTCTCCCCAAAGGGCTAGTGGGTCCTGTCTTCGTTAGGAGCATTCCCTGTGTGTCTGCTGTGTGTCGGTACGTGTGTGTCGACATGTATGAGGACGATATTGGTGTGGAGGCGGAGCAATTGCCAAATATGAGGATGTCACCCCCTAGGGAGTCGACACCAGAATGGATGCCTTTATTTATGGAACTACGGGATAGTGTCAACACGCTAAAGCAGTCGTTTGACGACATGAGACGGCCGGACAATCAATTAGTGCCTGTCCAGGCGACTCAAACACCGTCAGGGGCTGTGAAACGCCCTTTGCCTCAGTCGGTCGACACAGACCCAGACGCAGGCACTGACTCCAGTGGTGACGGTGACGAATCAACCGTATTTTCCAGTAGGGCCACACGTTATATGATTTTGGCAATGAAGGAGGCGTTACATTTAGCTGATACTACAGGTACCACTAAACAGGGTATTATGTGGGGTGTGAAAAAACTACCTATAGTTTTTCCTGAATCAGAAGAATTAAATGACGTGTGTAATGAAGCGTGGGTTGCCCCTGATAAAAAGCTGATAATTTCAAAGAAATTATTGGCATTATATCCTTTCCCGCCAGAGGTTAGGGAGCGCTGGGAAACACCTCCTAGGGTGGACAAGGCGCTAACACGCTTATCTAAACAAGTGGCGTTACCCTCTCCTGAGACGGCCGCACTTAAAGATCCATCAGATAGGAGGATGGAAAATATCCAAAAAAGTATATACACACATGCAGGTGTTATACTACGACCAGCTATAGCGACTGCCTGGATGTGCAGTGCTGGGGTAGTTTGGTCAGAGTCCCTGATTGAAAATATTGATACCCTGGACAGGGACAATATTTTACTGTCGTTAGAACAAATAAAGGATGCATTTCTTTATATGCGTGATGCACAGAGGGATATCTGCACACTGGCATCACGGGTAAGTGCTATGTCCATTTCGGCCAGAAGAGCTTTATGGACGCGACAGTGGACAGGCGATGCGGATTCAAAACGACATATGGAAGTTTTGCCGTATAAAGGGGAGGAGTTATTTGGAGTCGGTCTATCAGATTTGGTGGCCACGGCTACAGCCGGGAAATCCACCTTTCTACCTCAAGTCACTGGAACTAAGAGCAATATACAATGCTCTAAGCCAGGCAGAACCTCTGCTTCAGGGAAAACCGGTGTTGATCCAGTCGGACAACATCACGGCAGTCGCCCATGTGAACAGACAGGGCGGCACAAGAAGCAGGAGTGCAATGGCAGAAGCTGCAAGGATTCTTCGCTGGGCAGAGAATCATGTGATAGCACTGTCAGCAGTGTTCATCCCGGGAGTGGACAACTGGGAAGCAGACTTCCTCAGCAGACACGATCTTCACCCGGGAGAGTGGGGACTTCATCCAGAAGTCTTCCACTTGCTGGTAACCCGTTGGGAAAGACCAATGGTGGACATGATGGCGTCTCGCCTCAACAAAAAACTGGACAGGTATTGCGCCAGGTCAAGAGATCCGCAGGCAATAGCTGTGGACGCGCTGGTAACGCCTTGGGTGTACCAGTCGGTGTATGTGTTTCCTCCTCTGCCTCTCATACCAAAAGTATTGAGAATTATACGGCAAAGAGGCGTAAGGACGATACTAGTGGTTCCGGATTGGCCAAGAAGGACTTGGTACCCGGAACTTCAAGAGATGATCACGGAAGATCCGTGGCCTCTACCTCTAAGGAGGGACTTGCTTCAGCAGGGTCCCTGTCTGTTTCAAGACTTACCGCGGCTGCGTTTGACGGCATGGCGGTTGAACGCCGGATCCTAAAGGAAAAAGGCATGCCGGAAGAAGTCATTCCTACTTTGATTAAAGCAAGGAAGGAAGTAACCGTGCAACATTATCACCGAATTTGGCGAAAATATGTTGCGTGGTGCGAAGATCGGAGTGCTCCGACGGAGGAATTTCAACTGGGTCGATTCCTAAATTTCCTGCAATCAGGATTGTCTATGGGTCTCAAATTGGGATCTATTAAGGTTCAAATTTCGGCCCTGTCGATTTTCTTTCAAAAAGAATTGGCTTCAGTCCCTGAAGTCCAGACCTTTGTTAAGGGAGTGCTACATATACAGCCTCCTGTGGTGCCTCCAGTGGCACCGTGGGATCTCAATGTGGTTTTGGACTTTCTAAAATCTCATTGGTTTGAACCACTAAAGAAGGTGGATTTGAAATATCTCGCATGGAAAGTGACCATGCTTCTAGCCCTGGCTTCGGCCAGGAGAGTGTCAGAACTGGCAGCTTTATCTTACAAAAGCCCATATCTGATTTTCCATTCGGACAGGGCAGAACTGCGGACTCGTCCGCATTTTCTCCCTAAGGTGGTGTCAGCATTTCATCTGAACCAGCCTATTGTAGTGCCTGCGGCTACAAGTGACTTGGAGGACTCCAAGTTACTGGACGTTGTCAGAGCATTAAAAATATATATTGCAAGGACAGCTGGAGTCAGAAAATCTGACTCGTTGTTTATATTGTATGCACCCAACAAGATGGGTGCTCCTGCGTCTAAGCAGACGATTGCTCGTTGGATCTGTAGCACAATCCAACTTGCACATTCTGTGGCAGGCCTGCCACAGCCTAAATCTGTAAAGGCCCACTCCACAAGGAAGGTGGGCTCATCTTGGGCGGCTGCCCGAGGGGTCTCGGCATTACAACTTTGCCGAGCAGCTACGTGGTCAGGGGAGAACACGTTTGTAAAATTTTACAAATTCGATACTCTGGCTAAGGAGGACCTGGAGTTCTCTCATTCGGTGGTGCAGAGTCATCCGCACTCTCCCGCCCGTTTGGGAGCTTTGGTATAATCCCCATGGTCCTTTCAGGAACCCCAGCATCCACTAGGACGATAGAGAAAATAAGATTTTACTTACCGATAAATCTATTTCTCGGAGTCCGTAGTGGATGCTGGGCGCCCATCCCAAGTGCGGATTATCTGCAATAATTGTACATAGTTATTGTTAACTAATTCGGGTTATTGTTGAAGGAAGCCATCTTTCAGAGGCTCCGCTGTTATCATACTGTTAACTGGGTTTAGATCACAAGTTGTACGGTGTGATTGGTGTGGCTGGTATGAGTCTTACCCGGGATTCAAAATCCTCCCTTATTGTGTACGCTCGTCCGGGCACAGTACCTAACTGGAGTCTGGAGGAGGGTCATAGGGGGAGGAGCCAGTGCACACCACCTGATCTGGAAAAGCTTTACTTTTTGTGCCCTGTCTCCTGCGGAGCCGCTATTCCCCATGGTCCTTTCAGGAACCCCAGCATCCACTACGGACTCCGAGAAATAGATTTATCGGTAAGTAAAATCTTATTTTTTCTATTTATTGCACCTGTGTACATTTTGTAATGGGTGAGATCAGCAGGTAGGAGAGTGACCTTATTTAAATATGCATGATCTTTTTGTAGTATATTTGTATAGTAAACGCCACTATGGCATAGTATACAGCATTAGACGCAGTGGAGGGTCTGAGTTGCGCCGCAGTTAAATCCTGATGATGGTCGTACAGAGCGCAGTACATACACACACACACACACACACACACACACACACACACACACACACACACACACACACACAAAGAAGTGCATTAGGAATGTGTTGGGCATTCCTGTGTGGTTACAGGGAGTTGGCTAATCAAACTCGGATATAGCATAGAGTTTTGTGGGCGTGTATCTGAAAGTGGCTGTGTATAGAGTCACTAAATCGCTCACACTGGAGGCCATACTCAGATGGATGATCTGCACCTAGCAGATGGTGTGACTGATAGTGCACCAAGATGTACTGCAGCATCTGTAGACCCTGACAATGGGCCTCTCATTTCTTGCACATTTGGATGCATAGATGTACCAGGAAAGGGCTATGTAGTGACATTAGCACGAAGTCTCAGACACAACTGCCGCAAATGTCGCAAGGAAGGCCGCATCAGGCTCTATGAGGAGGGAGTATCCCACACACCTTGACAGACCCCACCCCCTCAACAGACCCCGTCTCCATTAGGGCTGCTTCCTGAAATGTCTTGGGCTGGCTTACCATCCCAATCTGCCCCTATATGAGTCACAGACTAATGGCCGTAAGGGGAAGCAGTGGTCTACCTACTCTGGCCTGGTGGGAAATTAGAATGAAATAGAGAACCTTACACACGTGAGAGGTTCTGTTACTTTTATTGAACCACCCCTGTATAAAAGTGGAAATTATGTACAAAAGCACTTTGTGGTTTAGACCACTAGGTTTTCGACCATGACCGGACTCTTTGTGGTCGATTCAAGTATTTCCCCCCCGCAGCTGCCACTAGTTGGCGCCCGACAGAGCAATTCAATTGTTGCTTTGTTTAAGTGTGAGCACTGTGGGGAGGGGGAGGGGGGGACGGGGACACCTTTTTGCTCACAGCCAAAAAATCTGTGGTTTAGGCAGCCTGATCAGCAGTTTAAAAGGGTTTAGCGTCTACAGTGATTGCGCTGAGACGGAAAAAAAGTGGGTCCCAGGGACCCCTCACTTTTAAAAATTGGGGTCCTAACTGTCCTTTTGTGGGTCCCATCGGAATGAAGGTTCTTATTAATTATTCAAATATAAAAACACAACAACAAAACAAAAACTTAGGCGTCTGGCTTTGTGGGGAAGGGGCTTGGCCACATAATAGTGGCAATTCACATTACACCACACAGTAGTGCCGCTTATACACATTGCACCAGGTAGAACCTCCTATACACACTGCGCCAGGCAGAGCACATTATACGCATTGCACCAGGTAGAGCACATTATAGACATTGCACCAAGCAGAACCACCTATACACATTGTGCCAGGCAGAGCACGTTATACACTTTGCGCCAGGCAGAGCACGCTATACACTTTGCGCCAGGCAGAGCACGCTATACACTTTGCGCCAGGCAGAGCACGCTATACACTTTGCGCCAGGCAGAGCACGCTATACACTTTGCGCTAGGCAGAGCACGCTATACACTTTGCGCCAGGCAGAGCACGCTATACACTTTGCGCCAGGCAGAGCACGCTATACACTTTGCGCCAGGCAGAGCACGCTATACACTTTGCGCCAGGTATAACCAGCTATACACATTGCGCCTGGCAGAGCACGTTATACACATTGCGCCTGGCAGAGCACGTTATATACATTGCGCCAGGCAGAGTACATTATATACATTGCGCCAGAGTACATTATATACATTGCGCCAGACAGAGCACGTTATACACTTTGCGACAGACAGAGCACGTTATATACATTGTGCCAGGCAGAGCACGTTATATACATTGCGCCAGGTAGAACCACCTATACAACCACTGAGCCAGGCAGATCACGTTATACATTTTAAACAGGGAGAAGCTGCGGGCAGCGCGATTGAATGGGGAGAAGCTACCAGTGGTGATTTGATGGCAAGAGAGGCACTGAAACAGTATTATTAGCAGAGACACACTGGTCACTCAGAGACCTCTCTGCTTGTAGTGCGTAAAACGCGATATAGCGCATATTTTGCAATCAGTGACTATAGTGGGAAGAGAGTGAGGTGGGTGTAGGGGGAAGAGAGAGGGGGGCTGTAGGGGGAATAGAGAAACTGACTGAGGGGGGAGACAGAGAAGAAGAGAGACGGACAGAGAGAGGGGGCGGGACGGACAGAGAGAGAGGTGGGGAGACAGAGAGGGAACGAGACGGACAGAGAGAGAGGGAACGAGACGGACAGAGAGAGAGAGAGGGAACGAAAGAGAGGGAGGGAACGAGGAGACGGACAGAGAGAGAGAGGGAACGAGGAGACAGGCAGAGAGAAAGAGGGAACGAGGAGACGGACAGAGAGAGAGGGGGAACGAGGAGACGGACGAGAGAGAGAGGGAACGAGGAGACGGACGAGAGAGAGAGAGGGAACGAGGAGACGGACAGAGAGAGAGAGGGAACGAGGAGACGGACAGAGAGAGAGAGAGAGGGAACGAGGAGACGGACAGAGAGAGAGAGAGAGGGAACGAGGAGACGGACAGAGAGAGAGAGAGAGAGAGAGCGGGGAGACGGACGGACAGAGAGAGAGAGCGGGGAGACGGAGAGAGAGAGAGCGAGGAGACGGACAGAGAGAGAGAGGGAACGAGGAGACGGACAGAGAGAGAGGGAACGAGGAGACGGACAGAGAGAGAGGGAACGAGGAGACGGACAGAGAGAGAGGGAACGAGGAGACGGACAGAGAGAGAGAGAGAGAGCGGGGAGACGGACGGACAGAGCGAGGAGACGGACAGAGAGAGAGGGAACGAGGAGACGGACAGAGAGAGAGGGAACGAGGAGACGGACAGAGAGAGAGGGAACGAGGAGACGGACAGAGAGAGAGGGAACGAGGAGACGGACAGAGAGAGAGGGAACGAGGAGACGGACAGAGAGAGAGGGAACGAGGAGACGGACAGAGAGAGAGGGAACGAGGAGACGGACAGAGAGAGAGGGAACGAGGAGACGGACAGAGAGAGAGGGAACGAGGAGACGGACAGAGAGCGAGGGAACGAGGAGACGGACAGAGAGAGAGGGAACGAGGAGACGGACAGAGAGAGAGGGAACGAGGAGACGGACAGAGAGAGAGGGAACGAGGAGACGGACAGAGAGAGAGGGAACGAGGAGACGGACAGAGAGAGAGGGAACGAGGAGACGGACAGAGAGAGAGGGAACGAGGAGACGGACAGAGAGAGAGAGAGAGGGAGGGAATGAGACTGACAGAGAGAGAGAGAGAGAGAGAGGGAACGAGACGGCCAGAGAGAGAGGGAACGAGAGAGAGAGTGGGAGGGAGAGGGAACGAGACGGACAGAGAGAGAGAACGAGACAGAGAGAGAGAGAGAGAGAACGAGACGGAGAGAGAGAGAGAACGAGACGGAGAGAGAGAGAGAATGAGAGAGAGAGAACATGATGGAGAGATAGAGGGAACGAGACGGACAGAGCGAGAGAGAAAGGGTGGAGATCGAGAGAGGGGATAGATG
The DNA here is from genome assembly GCF_028390025.1 of Pseudophryne corroboree. Taxonomy (NCBI): domain Eukaryota; kingdom Metazoa; phylum Chordata; class Amphibia; order Anura; family Myobatrachidae; genus Pseudophryne; species Pseudophryne corroboree. The sequence continues at coordinate 242,177,029 of NC_086445.1, read as the reverse complement.
GAGGCAGAGGAAAGGGAGTGTTTGAGAGAGAGGGGCTTGTACTACTGTCACATTGCTTGAAGTCAGTGGTGTATGGACACGACTGCCAGTGCCTCTGCACATTCCTCCGACGGACTTTTGGAGCCGGGGACGGTCAGGACAGGGGCATACCTCCCAACTGTCCCAATTTTTGCGGGACAGTCCTGCTGTCCCACCCGTGGCCAGCAGTGTCCCGCGGTGGTGGGGGGGACATTTGGGAGGCTTTTGCACTCACAGCAGAGCCGAGTGAATAGACGCTGTGCGCATGCGCACACAGCGTCTATTCATGGAGGTACTGGGGGCATGCCAGCAGCTCACTGAGCGCTGGCCATGCCCCCCTAGTAACAAGAATGGGGCCGTGGCTCGCGATCGCGGAATTGCCGTGAGGCCACGCCCCTTTATGCAAAGACACGCCCATTTTTATGTAGACGCGCCCCTTTTCAGCGCGGAAGTCCCTTTTGACAATTTTGAAAGTTGGGAGGTATGCAGGGCTGTAATAGAAGTAGGCAAGGGCTGAGAGAGCGGCCCCTGTCCTCCCCTTCCAGCCCGGTGTCTGTCTCAGCAGCAATAGAGTGGAGTTTAGATTAGTAAAATAGGTACGGAGGAGAAGGAGAGCGGACCTTTTACTGGTCGGGAGACAGGACACGAGTGACTGGCTGTGCAGTGCTGGTCTTAACACACGGGCTCTGGGGCACTGGTGGTGGGCGGGCGAACAGGCGCAGCGCTGTTCGCGGCATTTAATGAGTCAAAGAGACTCGTTGTAGTAGTGCCGTCCCTGAACCAGCCCCCACCGCGGGAACAGACAGCCCCCCTCTCCCCACGCCACTTAAACAGCTTAAAGCAAATATCTACCGTGAGATCGCGGAGCACCCGACTCCCTTCTCCCCGGCCACGGACCTCTGGCAGCACTCAGAAGCCAAACCCCCTCCCCAGCCGCAGGTTACCCACTGTCACAGAAGATCGCTGCCACGGAGCTGCGCTGTCATGTCCTGACTGGCAAGGCTCCACCTCCTCTTTTTAAAGCCTGGCGCCGGGCCGCCGCGCCAATCAATCTGCCAGGCTAGGGATTGGCTGCAGCGGAGCGCGTCCCAGAGGACTCACGCATGTTGGAAATGTGAGTCCCTGAACATCAATACCGGGTAAAAAACGCGCTATAGCGCGTTTTTGCGAACACTGGTCTATACGCGGCTATACCTGGCCTAATTATGCACAACAAACGTGATCATTAATGGGCGTCCAGAACAATTGAATTGCTCCATCGGGTTATATTATCATGGCTGTTAAAAACAATTGAATCACCCCCTATTTGTCTTTCATTTTGTGAATGTGGAATCCCATGGTTCTGCAGATGGCTCACTAGATTCATTGTCTTTATTTCAAAATGTTCATGCGCTCTGAGTGAGAAGCCATTGAAACCTACTACTACTACTACTACTACCCCTTTCACACAGAAACTGAAATTACCAGATAAAGCAGTTCTACCCGGTAATTTAATTTAAAAAGACTGGTCCTTTTTCTGTGTGAAAGCCGGGTTGAAATTCCAAGGACTTCGATCCTGGAATTTACCAGGGTCGGAGACCCAGGAATACCCGTGTTGACCTGCAAATTACCTTTGCTTGTCTGTGTAAAAGGGGGGTCAGGCAGGGACCGGCAAAGCTATCCTGCATTTTGCCTGGACTTTCAGACAGAAAAGTCTAAAAGTGGTATACGGAAAGTTCTGTGAGTGCTGGTACTTTATTGTTTAAAAAGAAATAATACATCTTGTGGGCAAGTCCACAGGTTGTCTTCGTGTGGATGCCTATTATGTAATGGTGGTAGAGCTATCGGATCTGGTATGATATACCGGCAGACGGGATGCCGGCTGTCAATATAGCGACAGCGGCATCCCGTCTGCTGGAATACTGGCAGCGAGTCCCCTTGCGTGATTGCTTCACTCTCCACATTTTGAGCCTGGTGGCGAGCTTCGACACCTGCCCCTAATTCCCACTTGGTTGGAGGGGTCCACGCCCCCAACCGAGTGGGAATTAGGGGCGGGTGTCGGTATGGTGGTGGTTGGTAAAATGCCGGCTGCTGGGATTCCGGTGTCTGTCTCCTGAACGCCGGGATCCTAACCACCAGCATTTTTACTGTATCCTGAGCTATCCTTATCCTAGCTAAACATCTGTAGGTGCTTTTACTACACTGTACCTCCTTTAGTACAGCATGCTTAGTAACTTCTCCCTGTATTTATTTAGTGCTTACACATTACACAGAACTTTACTGACAATATTTGGGCGATTCTCCATGATGCACGGGACAGCTACACAAATTCAAACAACATACTTCTCCAAATTACCAAGATTTTAGTGGGTCTTAAGTTATAGGGTAAGGCAGGGGCGTAACTCCCAGAGGCAATTGAGACACCTGCCTCCAGGCTCCCAGCCCTGAAGGGGTACCTGCATGTACAGCAGCACCTGTGTGGTTCACAGCTGGGTCCAAGTGTGACCGCTGCTTTTCCAACGGAGCTCTGTGGCACACCCACTGCTGCGGCAGAGTTACTCGGCTTTGTCCTAAGAGCCCTGATAACACCTGCAACAGCTGATAGGATGACTCCTGCTTGGTAACCGCTCAGCCTGTGTGCGGCAAGCAATGGTGCACCAACCGCTGCTGCTGGGCTGTGAGATGGGACCCACTGGTGAACATGCTGCAGACGCCTGAATCTCGTGAGTCTGACCCTGACCCACCAGCTGTTATCACACAGCATAGCTGGAACCCTACCTAGTCACTATGGGCTCCGGTCCCTGTAGAATGGCTGAGAGAGCTACATTCACACACACACCATATTTCTTTTTCCTTTTTTAATGGGGGGGGCACCAAACTCTAACTTGCCTCTGGGCAACTGGAATGAACATACGCCCATGGGGTAAGGCATTGCTACTAAGCAATTAAGTTTTCATATAACAAAAATTTCTTAACAGACCAGTTTAAAAGAGAAAAAAAATTAAATGTGTGTATGATGCACGGGACTATTTCTGCAGCTGGGTACACTGGGATTCCACAGGGATAACATCGGGGTGTAGAGTTGGAACTTGATCCGAGGCTAAAAGCTTTGACTGTTCCCAGGATGCTTAGCGCCGCCTCCTCTATATCCCTACCTCCAGGCACTGGAGCTCAGTTTGTAAGTTGGTGCCTGCAGTGCAGGTACCAACAGGGAGGGCTGCACTAGGCAACCCTGAAAAGAGCTTTTCAGAAGACAGAAGACTTCAAGGGTTGCAGCATAGGCACTTACAAGTGCTATATGTCATTCTGACATATCATGCTGCGGCTCCCTCACTTTCCCCGGCGGCGCTGTATACTCCTGTGCCCTGGTTGCCGGGTACTTACAGCGGAGGGCTCCGGTTTCCACTAGGGCACACACACACTTGCCGCTGCTCTCCGGTATCGCGTGGCCGCATCAAGGGAGGAGGTAAGAGGGTCCCTCAGGCAAGACCCGCTGTAAATCGCGATCCGGTGCGGTCTTTAGGAGACAGACCGCGCGCGCTGGTGTGGACACTGTGGCCTTACAGGGACCCCACTAGACCACCAGGGCAAGGGCACAGGTCGGATGACCTCATAATCCGTTTTGCTAAGGCCCGCAGTACCCGGTGGTGAAATCCAGCAAGGGGATAAGGTTCTGACCTGTAGCCCCTCCCCCAGCCCCAGGCACCATTTGCTGCTAATGTTCCTGCCCTGGAGCTGCATCTCTCGGTCTCCCTCACTCCCTGTCAGCGTTTGGGCGCCATTACACACATGCTGAGCTGACTTTGGGACCGCTGGGTGCTGTCTCCTCTGTAAAGCCGCCTGCATCATCAGCGCTGAGCATTTACAGGACACTTAAGTATTCTACATGTCATTTAGACCAGGGCTGGCCAAACCAGTCCTCGAGATCTACCAACAGTTCACATTTTCCAGACCACCTAGCTGGTGCACAGGTGTAGTCATTACTAATTAAGATGTGCTGCATTCATTCCTAACTGACAATTCTACAGATCTCCAGGAGGCCTGGAAAACATGAACTGTTGGTAGATCTCGAGGACCGGTTTGGCCAGCCCTGATTTAGACAGTTTTAGTTAAGAACAAGTGCATACATTCAGGGCTATTTAGTACAAGTACCCTGGGATATACATCGCCTTTACTGTACATTGTTATATCTATATACAGTCAGGTCCATAAATATTGGGACATCGACACAATTCTCATATTTTGGGCTCTATACACCACCACAATGGGTTTGAAATATAACCAACAAGATGTGCTTTAACTACAGACTTTCTGCTTTAATTTGAGGGTATTTACATCCAAATCAGGTGAACGGTGTAGGAATTACAACGGTTTCTATATGTGCCTCCCACTTTTTAAGGGACCAAAAGTAATGGGACAATCGACTCAAAAGCTATTTCATGGACAGGAATGGGTGGGCTATTCCCTCGTTATTTCATCATCAATTAAGCAGGTAAAAGGTCTGGAGTAGATTCCAGGGGGTATATTTACAAAGATTCGTGTTTTGGCCGTTTTGAAGGGTGTTTGAACTCGAATGGTATCGGGTGCATTTTATTGCAACTTTTTGAATCCTGATACGATCATTCACTAAGCTGCCGAGTTTTGCACATTCGTTTTTTCCGATGTCGATGTGATTTGTAATATCAGGCAGTGTTTTACGGGAGTGATGAGTAAAACACTGCCTGACAAAACACAAGGAATTCCGGCCGGATCTGTGAGATCCGTGCAGGGCTTCATTGTGTACCTTAAAAAGTTGATTTAAGTCTGAAAAAATCTGAAAAAAATTGCGTGGGGTCCCCCCTCCTAAGCACAACCAGCCTCGGGCTCTTTGAGCCGGTCCTGGTTGAAAAAATATGGGGGGGGGAAATGACAGGACAGGGGTTCCCCCATATTTCATCAACCAGCACCGGGCTCTGCGCCTGGTCCTGGTTCCAAAAATATGGGTGACAAAAAGCGTAGGGGTCCCCCGTATTTTTTAAACCAGCACCGGGCTCCACTAGCCAGGTACATAATGCCACAGCCGGGGGACACTTTTATACTGGTCCCTGCGGTCCTGGCATTACATACCCAACTAGTCACCCCTGGCCGGGGTACCCTGGAGGAGTGGGAACCCCTTAAATCAAGGGGTCCCCCCCCTCCAGCCACCCAAGGGCCAGGGGTGAAGCATGAATATAGAGGGTTCACCACAAGATGTAAACCATTGGTGAGCCAGAAAAACAGGAAGTCCAGATTAGAGTTTGCCAAACAACATCTAAAAAAGCCTTTACAGTTCTGGAACAACATCCTATGGACAGATGAGACAAAGATCAACTTGTACCAGAGTGATGGAAAGAGAAGAGTATGGATAAGGAAAGCAACAGTATGAATTTTGAAGTGTTTTGGGCAATATTATCTTCTCAAATTCAGTCAAATGCTTCAGAACTCATTGGACGGCGCTTCACAGTGCAGATGGACAATGACCCGAAGCATACTGCGAGAGCAAGCAAAGCGTTTTTTAAGGCAAATAAGTGGAATGTGATGCAATGGCCAAGTAAATCACCTGACCTGAATCTGATTGAGCATGCATTTCACTTGATGAAGACAAAACTGAAGGGAAAATGCCCCAAGAACAAGCAGGAACTGAAGACATTTGCAGTAGAGGCTTGGCACAGCATCACCAGGGATGAAACCCAGCGTCTGGTGATGTCTATGCGTTCGAGGCTTCAGGCTGCAAAGGATTAAAAAGTGGAAGTTAGATTTAGGATGGTTTAGTTTGTCCCATTAGTTTTGGTCCCTTATAAAGTGGGAGGCACATATAGAAACCTTTGTAATTCCTACACTGTTCACCTAATTTGGATGTAAATACCCTCAAATTAAAGCGGAAAGTCTGCAGTTAAAGCACATTTTGTTAGTTTAATTTCAAATCCATTGTGGTTGTGTATAGAGCCCAAAATATGAGAATTGTGTCAATGTCCCAATATTTATGGACCTGACTGTACATATTTAGCATTACTTTGTAGTGCAGTTGCTTAGTATTGCTAGTCCAGGGCAGTTTTATTGTTTGTAATTATCTCTGCATTCTACATGTGACTGTGTGTGTGCCAGTAGCTGCTGTGTGATTTCTAATCCATGTATCTCGCATATACTGCTATATTCTGTACCCTGAAGGGGGCTAAGTGCATCAGGGTTCTCATTTAATATAGTGTTTCACAGGGCATACTCTTTTTTGGTATTTTTCTCTGTGTATTACAGTCACCATATACAGTACCTCTTAAATCGTCTGTGTGTGCTCTGCTTGCAGTCGCACTATACAGGGGGATTTCTGCGAGGTACTTTGTCTGCTTATATTGTACTATTTTGCCCTAAGGTTACGCTTTCATATAATGTCGGCTAAACAGGGTGATAATTCTATGGCTGATCCTGCCATGGATGTCTCTGAGAAGAATATTGCAGTTGAGGGTTCAGGTACTGGGGGTTTTATACCCCTCAGTCAGTCTACAGCAACGGGAGCGAATCATGACCCGCCGTGGCCTACATTTTCTTCTTTATTGACTATGCTGGTAACTAGACTTGCGCCCCCTATGGGACCTCCTGTGACATTACAGCCACAAATTGTCTCTGCAGTTAATCCACCATGGGCAGATACTCTGTCCTCACAGTTACAGCAATTAAATCAGTCTTTGGCTAAGCATAATCTTAACCCTCGACCAAGGGGTCATCTAAGCGGGCTATTACTTTCTCACAATCCACACATGTTTCAGATACTTCATCTGATGAAGATAGCGCATATACTGACCCCTCAGACACTGATGCAGATGCTTCTGATGGGGAATCTATGACACAAGTGGATGTTCCTGACCTCTTTGAGGCTATCAGGCTGATTCTTCAAAATGATGATGATGATGATGAAGAACCTCCAGCTCCCTCTAAGAAACCAGATAGGTTCAAGCGTCAGAAGGTTAATAAATTAGTTTTGCCCCACTCTGACCACTTAGTTTACATAAGTCAGGAATCCTGGGAGTATCCAGGAAAGAAATTAACCCTGTCGAAAAAGATGCTAGCTCGTTATCCTCTCGCTGCAGAGTTGAGTAAAAATTGGGGAAACACCACCGCCGGTGGGCTCACAAGTCGCGCGTCTGGTGGTGTCCTCTGCTCTGCCTATCACTACCGTCATCTCCCTGAAGGAACCAATGGATAAGCGTGTGGAGGGTTGCTTGAAGTCTATTTACACTCTTGCTGGAGCTGTGCACAGGCCTACTATTGCTGCCTCTTGGGCTGCTAAAGCTATTGAGGCCTAGGTTCAGGAAGTTGAAGCGGAACTACCGTCTAATTTTACTGATAATACTAGACCGTGTCTCTCATACATTATTACAGCCTCTCAATATATTCAGGAGGCAGCATCTGATGCAGGTATCCTGACGTCAAAAGCGTCTACTACGTCTATTCTGGCTCGCCGGATCCTCTGGTTGCGGTCCTGGTCTGTAGATCTGGACTCTAAGAAGACTTTGGAGGTGATCCCTTTTAAGGGAAACATACTTTTTGGGAAGACCTCAATAAGATTGTTACTGAGTTAGCGTCTGCTAAGTCTGCATGTCTACCTAGTACTACACCTTCGGCTCAGAAGGCTAAGAGTACTTCCTTTCATTCCTTTCGACCTCCAGGTAAAGCAAAGGGTCAGGCGTACCCGAAACCGGCTCGCATTTCCAAACCCACTAAGCTCAAACCTAAACGTGCCTGGGCTGCCTGTCAGCCTGCTTCCAAAACAGACAAGCCTGCTGCATGACTGGGCGGGCCTCCCTCTGGGGGGGATCCAAGGGGGGTGGGAGGCCGACTTCTACGGTTTGCCCCAGTATGGTCACAGACTACTTCGGACGCCTGGGTCGGGGAAGTCGTCGCTCGCGGATACACCATCTCTTTCAAGAAATGTCCCCCTCGCCAGTTTTGCGCCAGTTTTGCTTTACAAACCTCCCTGCGGATTCGGTGAAAGCAAAAACTCTCCATCTGGTGGTGCAATCCCTCCTGGACACGGGAGTGATAGTGGCTGTGCCACTGACTCAGAGAGGCAGGGGGTACTATTCAACGCTGTTCATAGTTCCAAAGCCGAATGGTTCTTCCCAGGCCCTTCCTCAACCTCAAGTCTTTGAACAAGTTTGTGAAAGTTTCCAAATTCCGTATGGAAACTCTTCGCTATATTGTTCTGGCTTTGGAGCACATGGACTACATGGTGTCCCTGGACATACAGGATGCTTACCTGCATATACCTATTGCAGTGTCGCATCAGCAATACCTGCGGCTTACTATTGGCAACCTCCAATTTCAATTCCAGGCCATACCTTTTTGGTCTGACCACGGCTCCAAGGATTTTCACCAAGGTCATGACGGCTCTACTCTGCCGTCAGGGAATCAGGATCCTACCGTATCTGGACGACTTGTTGATCCTGGCAAACTCCCCAGAGGTTCTCCTCCGTCATCTGGAGCTGACTGTCCAATTCCTGCAAGCCCACGGGTGGCTCATCAACTGGAAGAAATCCTTGCAGGTTCCTGCTCAGAGCATGGTACACCCGGGGGCATTACTGGACACACACAACCAACGGTTGGTTTTGTCTCCGGAGACGGTCCTGAAACTTCAGGACAAGATAAGATGCTTCCTCTCTCGCCCACGTGTGTCGATACACTCGGCGATGCAAATACTAGGCCTCATGGTGTCGGCTTTCGACATGGTGGAGTATGCTCAATTTTATTCCCGCCTTCTGCAGAAGTTGATACTCTCCGAGTGGGACGGCCTGCCTCACCGGATCAGGACTCGCATGGTCTCCTTGACTCCGGAGGTCCGCCTGTCTCTGAGCTGGTGACTACAGGACCAGCAATTGAACAGGTGTCGTCCCTTCTGGATCTCCAACTGGTTCCTTCTGACGACGGATGCCAGTCTGCGGGGCTGGGGTGCAGTGTTGGAGCAGCACTCTCTTCAGGGTCGGTGGACCAGGGAGGAATCTCTCCTCCCGATAAACATTCTGGAATTGCAGTCAGTGTTCGATGCATTGACTCTAGCCCTGCCTCTGGTACAGAACAGGCCTGTTCAAGTACAGTCAGACAACGCCACCATGGTGGCGTACATAAATCATCAAGGCAGCAATCGAAGCCGCATGGCAATGATGGAAGTATCAAAAATCCTTCGTTTGGCGGAACGCCATCTGCCAGCCATATCGTCAGTGTTCATTCCGGGAGTCTTCAACTAGGAAGTGGACTTCCTCAGTCATCAGGACGTACACGCCGGAGAGAGGAGCCTTCATCCGGAAGTCTTTCAACTCCTAGTGGAAAAGTGGGGCCTACCAGATGTAGACCTGATGGCGTCTCGACACAATCACAAGGTTCCGTCTTCGGAGCAAGGACAAGGGATCCTCAAGCAGCGTTCATGGATGCGCTGGCAATTCCATGGCACTTTCGGCTGCTGTATGTGTTTTCTCTCCGGTGTCACTCCTGCCCAGGGTAATAAGAAAGTTCAAGCAAGAAGGAGGAATACTACTTCTAATTGCTCCGGCGTGGCCCAGATGGCATAGGTTCTCAGACCTGCAGGGTCTCTCGATAGAGTGTCCTTCTACTTCCGCAACGCAAGACCTCCTCGTTCAGGGCCCTTGTGTCTACCAGGATTTGGCCCAGCTGGCTTTGATGGTTTGGCTCTTGAAGCTTCCATACTGAGGGCCAAAGGATTTTCTGAGGCGGTCATTCAAACTATGTTGAAGGCCCTTAAACCGGCATCTGCTCGGATTTATCATAGGGTCTGGAATTCTTACTTCTCCTGGTGTGCGACTAACCATTATGACGCATACAAGTTTAGTACTGCCAAGCTTTTGGCTTTCCTGCAACAGGGCCTGGACTTAGGCCTTCGTCTGGCCTCCCTCAAGGTTCATATTTCTGCCTTGTCGATATGGTTTCAGAGAGAAAATTGCGACTCTGCCTGATGTTCATACATTCACTTAGGGTGTTTTATGGATTCAACCTCCCTATGTCCCGCCTGTGGCTCTTTGGGATTTGTTGGTTGTTCTGGACGCCTTACAAGAGTCTCCGTTTGAACCTCCTTGAGTCTGTGGACCTTAAATTGCTTACTCTTAAGGTCTTGTTTTTGCTGGCTATTGCCTCTGCTAGACGTGTTTCAGACTTTGGTGCCTTATCCTGTCTGTCACCCTTTCTGATTTTTCACTGTGACGGGCGGTTCTTAGAACTCGCCCTGGTTATCTGCGTAAGGTGGTGTCATCTTTCCACCTTAACCAAGAGATTGTGGTTCCGGCCTTTACCTCTCCTGGTTTATCCTCCAAAGAGCGCTCTTTGGATGTGGTACGGGCTCTCCGTATTTATGTGAAGAGGACAGCTTTGCTTAGGAGATCTGATTCTCTCTCTTTTTCTCTGACGTCCTAGTGGATGCTGGGTACTCCGTAAGGACCATGGGGAATAGACGGGCTCCGCAGGAGACTGGGCACTCTTAAAAGAAAGATTAGGTACTATGGCCCTCATTCCGAGTTGTTCGCTCGCAAGCTGCTTTTAGCAGCATTGCACACGCTAAGTCGCCGCCTACTGGGAGTGAATCTTAGCTTCTTAAAATTGCGAACGAAAGATTCGCAATATTGCGATAAGACATCTCTGTGCAGTTTCTGAGTAACTCGAAACTTACTCTGCCAGTGCGATCAGTTCAGTGCTTGTCGTTCCTGGTTTGACGTCACAAACACACCCAGCGTTCGCCCAGACACTCCTCCGTCACTCCCTCGTTTTTCCCAGAAACGGTAGCGTTTTTTTCCACACGCCCATAAAACGGCCTGTTTCCGCCCAGAAACACCCACTTCCTGTCAATCACATTACGATCACCAGAACGAAGAAAAAACCGTGAGTAAAATACCTAACTGCATAGCAAATTTACTTGGCGCAGTTGCAGTGCGGACATTGCGCATGCGCACTAAGCAGAAAATCGCTGCAATGCGAAAAAATTTACCGAGCGAACAACTCGGAATGACCACCAATATCTGGTGTGCACTGGCTCCTCCCTCTATGCCCCTCCTCCAGACCTCAGTTAGAATCTGTGCCCGGCCAGAGCTGGATGCACCCTAGGGGCTCTCCTGAGCTTCCTAGAAAAGAAAGTATTTGTTAGGTTTTTTCTCACTGCTACGTGGGACTGAGGGGAGAGAAGCGAACCTACCTGCTTGCAGCTAGCTTGGGCTTCTAAGGCTACTGGACACCATTAGCTCCAGAGGGATCGAACACAGGCCCAGTCCTCGGTCGTCCGGTCCCGGAGCCGCGCCGCCGTCCCCCTTGCAGAGCCAGAAGAACCGAAGAGAAGTTGAAAATCGGCGGCTGAAGACTCCAGTCTTCATTAAGGTAGCGCACAGCACTGCAGCTGTGCGCCATTGCTCCCTTAGCACACCACACATTCCGGTCACTGATGGGTGCAGGGCGCTGGGGGGGGCGGCGCCCTGGGCAGCAATTAGATTACCTTTTGGCAATAAAAACACACATAATACAGTCTAGTACTGTATATGTGTAAAAACCCCCGCCATTAAAGTACATAAAAGGACAGAAGCCCGCCGCTGAGGGGGCCGGGCCTTCTTCCTCAGCACACCGGCGCCATTTTCTCTTCACAGCTCAGTATCCTGGTACACAAAGGGTAAAAAAGAGAGGGGGGGGCACATAAATTTATGCGCAAAACTGTGTATATAAGCTGCTATAGGGGAAAAATCACTCAGTATAGTGTACATCCCTGTATTATATAGCGCTGTGGTGTGTGCTGGCATACTCTCTCTCTGTCTCTCCAAAGGGCCTGGTGGGGGAACTGTCTTCAAATAGAGCATCCCCTGTATGTGTGGTGTGTCGGTACGCGTGTGTCGACATGTCTGAGGTAAAAGGCTCCTCTAAGGAGGTGATAGAGCGGATATGTGTGTGGGAGGGTGTCTCCGTCGACAACGCCGACACCTGTTTGGATATGTGTAAGTGCTTAGGTAAAATTATTGCACAAAAGGTTAGGGAACAGAAAGGAAATCTACCCTGGTCTGTCCCCATGTCACAGAGTCCTTCAGAGTCTGTCTATGCTCACTATCCAAAATAACAAACACTGGTATCGACACAGAGTTTGACTCCACTGTCGACTACGATAATGCAAAGTTACAGCCAAGAGGGCTAATAGATATTCAATATATGATTATTGGAATAAAAGATGATTTGCATATCACTGATGACTCATCTGTCCCTGACACGAGAGTACACATGTTAAGGGGAAGAATGCTGAGGTAAATTTCCCTTCTCTCATTAGGAAAAAGAGCGGGAATCTCCAGACAAGAGACTGCAGCTTCCCACAAGAAAATTCTCAGGCTGTATCCTTTCCCCACTAGGGCCAGGATGTGTTGAGAATCTTCCCCTTGGGTGTCTTGTTTGCACTAGCTATTCTCTGGGATCCTGCAGATAGTGTGCACATTCTAGTATACTACCCAGACCGGCGATTGTGTCGGCATGGGTTTATAGCGCTGTGGCAGCGTGGACAGGTACCTTATCAGCGGAGATTGAGACCCTAGTATGCATATAAATATTTTAAGATGCTGTCTTAAGTGATAGATATATAATTATAAAGCATGCCCAAAGGGACATGAGTATACTGGGTCCTAGAGTCAAAAGCTATGTCGATTTCTGCTTGACGTGTCCTGTAGAATATACATTGGACAGATGATGCCGATTTAAGAGGCATAAGGAAGGCTGAGGATTGTGTGGAGAAAGGTTCTCGGGCCTGGTCTCCACAGCTATAGTTGGTAATTCTGCTAGTTTGCCCTATATTCCTGCACAGCCTAGGAAAGCACGACATTATTAAATGCAGCTTTTCGAATAAAGAAACAAGAAAGTCTGAGGTGCGTCCTTTCTTGTCAGAGCCGGGGGCAGAGGAAAGAAGCTGTACAACACAGCTAGTCCCCAGGAACAGAAGTCCTCCCCACGCCTTCGTAAGTTCAGCCACAAGTGGGTTCACTCCCTGTTAGATCCCTGGGCAATAGAAATTGTGTCGCAGGGATACAGGCTGGACTGTGAGAAGATGCCCCCTCACCGAGGACCCGGCGGGCTTCCCCCCCAAGAGAGGGAGCCAGTGTTAACTGCAATTCGTAAATTGTATCTTCAACAGGTGGTGGTCAAGGGTCCCCTCCTTCAACAAGAGGGTGTTATTATTCGACCATGTTATAATCCCGAAACCAGACGGTTCGGTTAGACCCATATTGAATTAAAATCCCTGAACATATACCTGAAAAGGTTCAAGTTCAAGAACTGCAAGCCTGAAAAGGGGGAGACTTTATCGTGAATCGGGACATAAGGGATGCATACCTTCATGTCCCCATTTATCCACCTCCATCAGGCGTACCTCAGAATTGCGGTACGGGATTGTCATTACCAATTTCACCAAGGTAATGGCGGATATGATGGTGCTCCTGCGGAAGCAAGGTGTCACTATTATCACATACTTGGATGATCTCCTCATAAAAGCGAGATCAAGAGAGCAGTTGCTGGACAGCGTATCACCTTCTCTGGAAGTGAAACGGCAACACGACTGGATTCTATATATTCCGAAGTCGCAGTTGGTTCCTACAGCTCATCTGCCTCGCCTAGGCATGATCCTAGACACGGACCAGAAAAGGGTTTATCTAACGATAGAGAGAGCTCAGGAGCTCATGACACTGGTCAGGAATCTATTGAAAACCAAAACAGGTGTCAGTGCATCACTGCACTCGAGTCCTGGGAAGGATGGTGGCATCATACGAGGCCATCCCCTTCGGCTGGTTCCATGCAAGGGCAATGGAACTTACTGGACAAGTGGTCCGGATCACATCTTCAGATGCATCGGTTAATCACCCTATCCCCCAGGGCCAGGGTGTCTCTCCTGTGGTGGCTGCGGAGTGCTCACCTTCTCGAGGGCCGCAGATTCGGCATTCAGGACTGGGTCCTGGTGACCACGGATGCAAGCCTCCGAGGGTGGGGGGCAGTTACACAGGGAAGAAAATTCCAAGGTTTGTGGTCAAGCCAACATCAATATCCTGGAACTAAGGGCCATATACAACACCCTAAGTCAAGCGGAGTTCCTGCTTCGCGACCAACCGGTTCTGATCCAGTCAGACCGCAGGGGCTCATGTAAACCGCCAAGGCGGCACAAGGAGCAGGGTGGCGAGGGTAGAAGCCACCAGAATTCTTCGCTGGGCGGAGAATCAAGTAAGCGCACTGTCAGCAGTGTTCATTCCGGGAGTGGACAACTGGGAAGCAGACTTCCTCAGCAGGCACGACCTCCACCCGGGAAAGTGGTGACTTCATCAGGAAGTTTTCACGCAGTTTTGCAAATTGATGGGAACTGCCTCAGGTGGACTACATGGCGTCCCACCTCAATAAAAAGATAAAAAAGGTTTTACGCTGGGTCAAGGGACTCTCAGGCGATAGCTGTGGTCGCACTAGTAACACCGTGGGTGTTCCAGTCTGTCTATATATTCCCTCCTCTTCCTCTCAGACCCAAGGGCTGAGAATTGTAATAAAAGGAGGAGTGTGAACAACATTCTTTGCTCCTGATTGGCCAAGAAGGACTCGGTACCCGGAACCTCAAGAAATGCTCTCAGAGGACCCATGTCCTCTCAGACAGGACATGTTGCAACAGGGGCCCTGTCTGTTCCAAGACTTACCGCGGCTGCGTTGGACGGCATGGCGGTTGAACGCCGGATCCTAGCGGAAAAGGGCATTCCGGATGCAGTTATTCCTACGCTGATAAAGGCTAGGAAAGACGTGACAGCAAGACTTTTTCACTGTATATGGCGAAAATAGGTTGCTTGGTGTGTGGCCGGGAAGGCCCTACAGAGGAATTCCAGTGGGGTCGATTCCTGCACTTCCTACAGTCAGGAGTGACTATGGGCCTAAAATTAGGATCCATAAAGGCCAAGATTTCGGCCCTATCCCTTTTTCTCTCAAAAAGAACTGGCTTCACTGCCTGAAGTTCGGACGTTGTTACAGGGGTGCTGCATATTCAGCCCCCTTTTGTGCCTCCAGTGGCACCTTGGGATCTTAACGTTGTGTTGGATTCCTAAAATCCCAAGAGCCACTTAAGACCGTGGAGCTAAAATATCTCACGTGGAAAGTGGTCATGCTTTTGGCCTTAGCTTGGACTAGGTGTGTGTCAGAATTGGCGGCTTTGTCATGTAAAAGCCCATATCTGATCTTCCATATGGAAAGGGCAGAATTGAGGACTCGTCCCCAATTTCTCCCTAAGGTGGTATCATCGTTTCATTTGAACCAACCTATTGTGGTGCCTGCGGCTACTAGGGACTTGGAGGATTCCAAGTTGCTGGACGTAGTCCGGGCCCTGAAAATCTATGTTTCCAGGATGGCTAGAGTCAGAAAAACTGACTCGCTGTTTATCCTGCATGCACCCAACAAGCTGGGTGCTCCTGCTTCAAAGCAGATTATTGCTCGCTGGATCTGTAGCACGATTCAGCTTGCGCATTCTGCGGCTGGACTGCCGCATCCTAAATCAGTGAAAGCCCATTCCACAAGGAAGGTGGGCTCTTCTTGGGCGGCTGCCCGAGGGGTCTCAGCTTTACAACTTTGCCGAGCTGCTACTTGGTCGGGTTCAAACACTTTTGCAAAATTCTACAAGTTTGATACCCTGGCTGAGGAGGACCTTGAGTTTGCTCATTCGGTGCTGCAGAGTCATCCGCACTCTCCCGCCCGTTTGGGAGCTTTGGTATAATCCCCATGGTCCTTACGGAGTACCCAGCATCCACTAGGACGTCAGAAAATAAGAATTTACTCACCGGTAATTCTATTTCTCGTAGTCCGTAGTGGATGCTGGGAGCCCGTCCCAAGTGCGGACTTTCTGCAATACGTGTATATAGTGATTGCTTAACTAAAGGGTTATTGTTATGAGCCATCTATTACATGAGGCTCCGTTGTTATTCATACTGTTAACTGGGTATAGTTATCACAAGTTGTACGGTGTGATTGGTGTGGCTGGTATGAGTCTCACCCTGGATTCCAAATCCTTTCCTAGTAATGTCAGCTCTTCCGGGCACAGTTTCCTTAACTGAGGTCTGGAGGAGGGGCATAGAGGGAGGAGCCAGTGCACACCAGATATAGTACCTAATCTTTCTTTTAAGAGTGCCCAGTCTCCTGCGGAGCCCGTCTATTCCCCATGGTCCTTACGGAGTACCCAGCATCCACTACGGACTACGAGAAATAGAATTACCGGTGAGTACATTCTTATTTTTTTGTTCTTTTTGATTTTCATAAACGTGTCTGGCCTGCTAATAAGTAGACCTTGGCCAGATGGATTAGAATGGTGATTGCACATGCTTATGTACAGGCTGGCCTTCCAGCTCCTGCTACCATGAATGCCCATTCTACTCTGCCTGTTGGACCTTCTTGGTCGGCCCGCCGTGGTGCGACTCTTGAACAATTGTGCAAGGCGGCTACGTGGTCCTCAGTGAACACGTTCATAAGGTTCTATGCCTTCGATACTCCCGCCTCCTTTGGACGCCGGGTTCTTGTGCCCGTTACAGTGTGTCCCATCCCACGAGGAACTACTTTAGGACATCCCCGATGTTATCCCTGTGGAACCCCAGTGTACCCCGCTGCAGAAAAGGAGATTTATGGTAAGAACTTACCTTTGTTAAATCTTTCTGCGAGGTACACTGGGTTCCACAAGGCGCCCACCCTGACGCACTTAGCTTCTTTGGGTTTGTATGGCATTAGCCACTGGTACCTTCTGTCGTGAGAATGTAGTGTATGTGGCTACTAACTGTTGTCGTCTCTCTTACCTGCTACTGCATTGGACTGGTTAACAAAATTGAGCTCCAGTGCCTGGAGGCGGGGATATAGAGGAGGCAGCGCTAAGCATCCTGGTAACAGTCAAAGCTTTTAGCCTGTTGGTGCCTCGGATCAAGATCCAACTCTACACCCCAATGTTATCCCTGTGGAACCCAGTGTACCTCGCAGAAAGAGATTTAACAAAGGTAAGTTCTTACCATAAATCTCCTTATGTTCACTTTCTGGAGAATCACAAATTTAGTCACACCCGTTCCTGATTCATTGTGACTTGCTTTCTTTGGGGGAATCGTATCAAACCTTCTAAAGAGTGGAGTGCATCGGCCTATAATTTCATACTGTGGAATGTATTTCATAAATGTTAGCTAGAAGCAGACTGGCTTGATACCACTCCCTATATATTTCATACCTTTCACTAGGGTTAATTTTGCTACACACACTCCATTTTGTCAGAAGCCAAATAACCTGCCCTTTGGCGTGCAGGAGATAAATGGATCACCCAGAGGAAAATTACACATACATGTAGAGACAATACAAACGCCACACAGCTAGTGCCTTGGATTCAATTGAACCAATGAAACCAGTGGTGTGAGCTAGCAATGCTAACTACTGTGCCACAAAGATTCTGATAATACACCTTGTGCAGGCTCTTCCACTGCCCTGTAGCATTCCATAGTAAAGATGCATACACACAGGGCATTTTTGCCCAGCGTGCATGCACAGCAATGATCGCTGACATCGCTGGGCTGAAAATCACTCCGTGCATACACACGGAGCGCTTTTATTTATTTATTTATTTATTTATTTATTTATTTATTTATTTTTTTTATTTATTGCCCAGTGTGTAACTGTACTACTTCCTTACAGGAAATTATTTATTACCAGTTATTTATATAGCGCACACATATTCCGCAGCGCTTTACAGAGAATATTTTGGCCATTCACATCAGTCCCTGCCCCAGTGGAGCTTACAGTCTGTATTCCCTATCGCATGCGCATACGTAACACCAGGGAGCCATTTACCCTACCAGTATATTTTTAGATTGTGGAAGGAAACCGGAGTATCTGGGGGAAACCCACGTAAGTACGAGGAGAATATACAAACTCCACACCGTTAGGGCTGTGGTGGGAAGGAAATTGAACCCATAACCTCAGT
Source organism: Pseudophryne corroboree (assembly GCF_028390025.1). NCBI lineage: Eukaryota > Metazoa > Chordata > Amphibia > Anura > Myobatrachidae > Pseudophryne > Pseudophryne corroboree. The sequence continues at coordinate 242,159,046 of NC_086445.1, read as the reverse complement.
GTTGTGAGGTAGTAATGCTAACCATTACACCATCCGTGCTGCCCAATTACTTATTTTTTGTTTTGTATAGGGCATTTTTTGTTTGTTTTTGAACTACGTGTACTGTACTACTGGAAGTCTAATAAATTGTATTTAGAAAATGGAATGTCCATATCCTATTTACCTTAATCTCTGAATAACATACTCGAGTGATTCACATATGCTTGTCCTGGATTGCAGAAGTGCTGCTCTCTAGGGCATGTATAGTATTTCAGGGCTGACGCTAGCTCTCGCGTTTCATGCTGGGGGGGGGGGGGGGGGAGTCCACTGGTCTTCTGTGTGCACCAGATGTGGAGTGAGAAGGGCTCGGCCGCATACACACATGGTTGGGATTCCCAGCTGCTACCTTGTTCTCCTTTTTCATATCTTGAACACAAACATAGACCTCTGAGCGCCCCTAGAGATTTCATATCCTGATGAAGATTGATCATAGTTGTCAACTGTTCAGGACAGTGCCAGGCTTCAGCTATTGGTCCTTGGAAGTGACAGTATTTTCATTACTGACCTACCCTCATTGTTCAAATTATGTTTGCTGCAGATGTGTCCTCTCTCATCGTTTATGCAGTCATGTTTAAACATGACTTCTATTTGCGCCTAGCCGTGAGTGCATTTGCTCGGTCTCTTTGTGCATTTTTCCTGAAAATGCGTCTAGTTTGAATCGCTGTGCAAATAAGATGCACAAGTGGACCTTGCTGATTGGAATAATATACAGCATGCCTATATTCAGTGTGTGACACCGGCTGTATCTGCATACAAAATGCTACATTGCAGTTTTCCTGGGAGACATTCTAGCGTAGCATTTTGTGTGCAGATAGAGCTGCACTCACAAAGAGAATATAGGCATCTGTACATCATTCTAATTAGCAGAGTCTGCTTGTGTATCTTACTCTCAGTGATGCGAATAAGACTAATTTTCAGCAAAAAAGATGCCTGATTTTAGAAGAGCTTCCCGGGAACTGTTGGCTCACTCATGACCGGCATACAACGGTGCATGGTGTACTGAGGCTAGATGTATAAGGTCACATCTGTATATTTAATGCAATGTAACCTTCTGCTCTTTTTCCTAGGTATATAAGTTACTATGGGATGCGGTTATGTGAGAGTCACTATACCGACGCCGGGATCCCGAACAGAGAACAGCTTGATGATTGGCATGCCAACCAACAGGGACTATTCCCACTCGTGGGTATCCACGACATCCATAGAGTGGGAATAGAACCTGTGGCGAGCGCAGCTACCGATTGTTAGCAAACCAAAAAATAAGCAAAACCATAGTGCGCTGCGGATGGGGGGGGGAAGTTGTGATACGTGATTTGGATGGGGTGTGTTCAAACGGAAATCTAAATTGCAGTGTAAATACAAAGCAGCCAGTATTTAACAAGCACAGAAACAATATAACCCACTCAAATCTAACTCTTTCTGCACATGTTACATCTGTCCCACCTGCAGTGCAACATGGTTTTGCCCAATTGCTAACTTTATTGTTTTGCTAACAGCAGAATAACCCCCAAAATGCATAATGTTAAACTGTTTTTGCGGCTCTTCCTACTGCATAACATATGGATATCTAAAGATAAGTGGCCATAAACAATGACTCTCCCCCTACTTCTACTGCTTAACAGGTACCCAACTAAAGTAGGGACTTATATGGTTGATAATGTGCTCCCCTGATCTTACGGTAGATATGTATAAATATAGGGTGCACTATGCAAGTAGGAACAAATTATTTATAGATTATAACCTTAGCAAAACTGTTGTCAGAAAATAGTTTCAGACTATTTATTTGCTTCACTAATCTGTGTCCTGAATCTCACCCCCCATAAAGATAAATATAGTATTCTAAAACCAGGGTGAAATTTTATACTTTTGTGTGCACCGACACCAAAAGTAATACAGTGATCTTACAGGTGAGTGAGAAATCTCAATAATAGTAAGTGCAACAGGCAGTACTTGTAATTGTAATAAGGTGTCCTACACAAAGCCCATATAATTCATCTCTGAATATCTACTTTGCCACAACTTGTGTCCTTATTGAATACAAAACAAGGGATAAAATATGGAATAATACCCTAAACTTAATATACATCTATAAAAATAACATACAGAAATAATTTAATTCCCCTGCTGGGGTGAGGCAGAGCTCCTACAAAACTAAGTGTATTCTGCAGTAAAGAAAGAATCCACAATGTAATCCAAGATACGTGACTCCCCTGTGTACAGAATTGTGTTCCTAAATTCCCATGAGCAGTCCAGCTAATCTGCTAATTTGTTTCAACCAATGAGGTCTTTCTAAAGGCAGCAGGCAAAATAGGGCGTAGATCCAGTCACATGTGCATGGATAGATCGCAATCGATTTGTCTCAACGAACCAGATACAGATAGCCTATTCCTGCATACACTATTCATTTCCTTAAATAAAATTAATGATGGGAGGGGAGTTAGGTTTCCAATATTTTATAGTGTTTTAACCTATTACAGTATGTAAAACTCCTCTTCATATACAAGCGGCGCACGACCACGTGAAAGTTGGTTTTTTTTGTTTGTTTTTTCTTTTATTCTGACAGCTTGAACCCCCTTGGTGAAAGTACTGTAACATGGGATGGCCCATAAGTAGCCATAGTGATGTGGCATCCATGAAATGTGAGTACAGCAGTGAAGGGCAACAGCCGGCCCCTCAAGCTGTCCCTTGCAGCCTCCATTTCCTTTCTACTTTGTTATGTCTGTTTGTTATTCTTTTGTAAAGCTTATTTAAAAGGGTTAAGGGGGGTACACATGGAGAGAACCATGCTTAAAATCTTGCTTAAGGGCCGTGCTTGCTGGGAGATTTCCCCAGAGATGTGTGCTGAGCGGTCTAGCACAGACCGCTCAGCACACATCTCTTCCCCCACTCAGTACAGCGAGCACAGCCAATCCTGTCGCCGGCACCCCTACACACAGAGCGATGTTCAGCTAATTTCTAAGCAATCCGGTCGGATTGCTTAGACCAGGCTTTTTCAACCAGTTTGCCGTGGCACACTAGTGTGCCACGACCAGTTGCAAGGTGTGCTGCGGAGTCCGTCACTGCCTGCACCTTCAGAGTGAACTGTGGCCCAGAGTCGTCTTAGAGGATCAGTCATGCCCCGGGTGTGAACGATTCCTTGAAGATACGGCGGTGTGGCATCATAGGTCATGGCCGCATCGTCTCACCACCCACCCACCCAGCCAGCTCACCTGCCTGCATACACATCTTCCAGTTCCTGCCCGCGTCGACAACTTTCCCGGCCCACCCACATCTGCCCGACCGCCCACTGCTCAGTATTCGCAGCACTCCACTATGAACAACCCCCGCCACTGAGAGACCGGGAGGAGGACAGCTGACAGGAAGGTCAGATTTATGGGGGGAACAATGTGACTAATTCATGTAGGGAGCAACATGATTTCTCTGACGTCCTAGTGGATGCTGGGACTCCGTCAGGACCATGGGGAATAGCGGCTCCGCAGGAGACAGGGCACAAAATTTAAAAGTTTGACCACTAGGTGGTGTGTACTGGCTCCTCCCCCTATGACCCTCCTCCAAGCCTCAGTTAGGTTTTTGTGCCCGTCCGAGAAGGGTGCAATCTAGGTGGCTCTCATAAAGAGCTGCTTAGAGTAAAAGTTTTGATAGGTTTCTTATTTTCAGTGAGTCCTGCTGGCAACAGGCTCACTGCAACGAGGGACCTAGGGGAGAAGGAGTGAACTCACCTGCGTGCAGGATGGATTTGCTTCTTAGGCTACTGGACACTAGCTCCAGAGGGACGATCACAGGTACAGCCTGGATGGGTCACCGGAGCCGCGCCGCCGACCCCCTTGCAGATGCCGAAGTAAGAAGAGGTCCAGAAACCGGCGGCTGAAGGCTTTTCAGTCTTCATGAGGTAGCGCACAGCACTGCAGCTGTGCGCCATTGCGCTCAGGCACACTTCACACCAGCGGTCACTGAGGGTGCAGGGCGCTGGGGGGGGGGCGCCCTGGGCAGCAATGAGATTACCTTTCTGGCTAAAAAGAATACATCACATATAGTCCCTGAGGCTATATGGATGTATTTCACCCCGGCCAGGTCTCAGAAAAACCGGGAGAAGAGCCCGCCGGAATAGGGGGCGGGGCCTATCTCCTCAGCACACAGCGCCATTTTCCTACACAGCTCCGCTGCTAGGAAGGCTCCCAGGCTCTCCCCTGCACTGCACTACAGAAACAGGGTAAAAAACAGAGAGGGGGGGCATTTTTTGGCGATATTATATATATTTAAGCAGCTATAAGGAAACAACACTTATATAAGGTTGTTCCTATATAATTATAGCGCTTTGGTGTGTGCTGGCAAACTCTCCCTCTGTCTCCCCAAAGGGCTAGTGGGGTCCTGTCTTCTATCAGAGCATTCCCTGTGTGTCTGCTGTGTGTCGGTACGTGTGTGTCGACATGTATGAGGACGATGTTGGTGTGGAGGCGGAGCAATTGCCGGTAATGGTGATGTCACCCCCTAGGGAGTCGACACCGGAATGGATGGCTTTGTTTATGGAATTACGTGATAATGTCAGCACGCTGCAAAAGTCGGTTGACGACATGAGACGGCCGACAAACCAATTAGCACCTGTACAGGCGTCTCAAACACCGTCAGGGGCTGTAAAACGCCCTTTGCCTCAGTCGGTCGACACAGACCCAGACACCGAATCTAGTGTCGACGGTGAAGAAACGAACGTATTTTCCAGTAGGGCCACACGTTATATGATCACGGCAATGAAGGAGGCTTTGCATATCTCTGATACTGCAAGTACCACAAAAAGGGGTATTATGTGGGGTCTGAAAAAACTACCTGTAGTTTTTCCTGAATCAGAGGAATTGAATGACGTGTGTGATGAAGCGTGGGTTACCCCTGATAAAAAACTGCTAATTTCAAAGAAGTTATTGGCATTATACCCTTTCCCGCCAGAGGTTAGGGCGCGCTGGGTAACACCCCCTAGGGTGGACAAGGCGCTCACACGTTTATCCAAACAAGTGGCGTTACCGTCTCCTGATACGGCCGCCCTCAAGGATCCAGCTGATAGGAGGCTGGAAAATACTCTAAAAAGTATATACACACATACTGGTGTTATACTGCGACCAGCAATCGCCTCAGCCTGGATGTGCAGTGCTGGGGTGGCTTGGTCGGAGTCCCTGACTGAAAATATTGATACCCTGGATAGGGACAGTATTTTATTGACTATAGAGCAATTAAAGGATGCATTCCTTTATATGCGAGATGCACAGAGAGATATCTGCACTCTGGCATCAAGAGTAAGTGCGATGTCCATATCTGCCAGAAGAAGTCTATGGACACGACAGTGGTCAGGGCGATGCGGATTCCAAACGGCATATGGAAGTATTACCGTATAAAGGGGAGGAATTATTTGGGGTCGGTCTATCGGATTTGGTAGCCACGGCAACAGCCGGGAAGTCCACCTTTTTACCTCAAGTCCCCTCCCAACAGAAAAAGACGCAGTCTTTTCAGCCGCAGTCCTTTCGTTCCTATAAGAACAAGCGAGCAAAAGGACATTCATATTTGCCCCGAGGCAAAGGAAAGGGTAAGAGACTGCACCAAGCAGCCCCTTCCCAGGAGCAGAAGTCCTCCCCGGCTTCTGCAAAGGCCTCAGCATGACGCTGGGACCTTACAAGCGGACTCAGGGGCGGTGGGGGGTCGCCTCAAGAATTTCAGCGCACAGTGGGCTCACTCGCAGGTGGACCCCTGGATCCTGCAGGTAGTATCTCAGGGTTACAGGTTGGAATTCGAGAAGTCTCCCCCTCGCCGGTTCCTAAAGTCTGCTTTGCCAACGTCTCCCTCCGACAGGGCGACGGTATTGGAAGCCATTCACAAGCTGTATTCTCAGCAGGTGATAGTCAAGGTACCCCTTCTACAACAGGGAAAGGGGTATTACTCCACGCTATTTGTGGTACCGAAGCCGGACGGCTCGGTAAGACCTATTTTAAATCTGAAATCTCTGAACCTGTACATACAAAAATTCAAGTTCAAGATGGAGTCACTCAGAGCAGTGATAGCGAATCTGGAAGAAGGGGATTTTATGGTGTCCTTGGACATCAAGGATGCTTACCTTCATGTCCCAATTTGCCCTTCACACCAAGGGTTCCTCAGGTTCGTGGTACAAAACTGTCATTATCCGTTTCAGACGCTGCCGTTTGGATTGTCCACGGCACCCAGGGTCTTTACCAAGGTGATGGCCGAAATGATGATCCTTCTTCGAAGAGAAGGCGTATTAATTATCCCTTACTTGGACGATCTCCTGATAAGGGCAAGATCCAGAGAACAGCTGGAGGTCGGAGTAGCACTAACTCAAGTAGTGCTCCAACAGCACGGGTGGATTCTGAATTTTCCAAAATCCCAACTGATCCCGACGACACGTCTGCTGTTCCTAGGGATGATTCTGGACACTGTTCAGAAAAAGGTATTTCTTCCAGAGGAGAAAGCCAGGGAGTTATCCGAACTAGTCAGGAACCTCCTAAAACCAGGGACAGTGTCTGTGCATCAATGCACAAGAGTCCTGGGAAAAATGGTGGCTTCTTACGAAGCGATTCCATTCGGCAGATTCCATGCACAAATTTTTCAGTGGGATCTGCTAGACAAATGGTCCGGATCGCATCTGCAGATGCATCAGCGGATAAAATTGTCGACAAGGACAAGGGTCTCTCTGCTATGGTGGTTGCAGAGTACTCATCTGTTGGAGGGCCGCAGATTCGGCATACAGAACTGGGTCCTAGTGACCACGGATGCCAGCCTGAGAGGCTGGGGAGCGGTCACACAAGGAATAAACTTCCAGGGCGTGTGGTCAAGCCTGGAAACGTCTCTTCACATAAATATACTGGAACTAAGAGCAATCTACAATGCTCTAAGCCTGGCAAAACCTCTGCTTCAGGGTCAGCCGGTGTTGATCCAGTCGGACAACATCACGGCAGTCGCCCACGTAAACAGACAGGGCGGCACAAGAAGCAGGAGGGCAATGGCAAAAGCTGCAAGGATTCTTCGCTGGGCGGAAAATCATGTGATAGCACTGTCGGCAGTGTTCATTCCGGGAGTGGACAACTGGGAAGCAGACTTCCTCAGCAGACACGATCTTCACCCGGGAGAGTGGGGACTTCATCCAGAAGTCTTCCACATGATTGTGGTCCATTGGGAAAGACCAATGGTGGACATGATGGCGTCCCGCCTCAACAAAAAACTGGACAGGTATTGCGCCAGGTCAAGAGATCCTCAGGCAATAGCTGTGGACGCTATGGTAACACCATGGGTGTACCAGTCAGTGTATGTGTTCCCTCCTCTGCCTCTCATACCCAAGGTACTGAGAATTATACGGCAAAGGGGAGTAAGAACGATACTAGTGGCTCCGGACTGGCCAAGGAGGACTTGGTACCCGGAACTTCAGGAGATGCTCACGGAAGATCCGTGGCCTCTACCTCTAAGAAGGGATCTGCTTCAGCAGGGACCGTGTCTATTCCAAGACTTACCGCGGCTGCGTTTGACGGCATGGCGGTTGAACGCCGGATCCTAAAGGAAAAAGGCATTCCGGAAGAGGTCATCCCTACCCTGGTCAAAGCCAGGAAGGAGGTGACTGCACAACATTATCACCGCATTTGGAGAAAATATGTTGCATGGTGTGAGGCCAGGAAGGCCCCGACAGAGGAATTTCAACTGGGTCGATTCCTACATTTCCTGCAAACAGGATTATCTATGGGCCTCAAATTAGGGTCCATTAAGGTTCAAATTTCGGCCCTGTCGATTTTCTTCCAGAAAGATTTGGCTTCAGTTCCTGAAGTCCAGACTTTTGTAAAAGGAGTACTACATATACAGCCCCCGGTTGTGCCCCCAGTGGCACCGTGGGATCTCAATGTAGTTTTGGATTTTCTCAAATCCCATTGGTTTGAGCCACTCAAATCGGTAGATTTGAAATATCTTACATGGAAAGTAACCATGCTACTGGCTCTGGCTTCAGCCAGGAGAGTGTCAGAATTGGCGGCTTTGTCGTATAAAAGCCCATATCTGATTTTCCATTCGGACAGGGCAGAATTGAGGACGCGTCCTCATTTTCTGCCTAAGGTGATATCAGCGTTTCACCTGAACCAGCCTATTGTGGTGCCTGCGGCTACTAGCGATTTGGAGGATTCCAAGTTGCTGGACGTTGTCAGAGCATTGAAAATATATATTTCAAGGACGGCTGGAGTCAGAAAATCTGACTCGCTGTTTATACTATATGCACCCAACAAGATGGGTGCTCCTGCTTCTAAGCAGACGATTGCTCGTTGGATTTGTAGCACAATTCAACTTGCACATTCTGTGGCAGGCCTGCCACAGCCTAAATCTGTCAATGCCCACTCCACAAGGAAGGTGGGCTCATCTTGGGCGGCTGCCCGAGGGGTCTCGGCATTACAACTCTGCCGAGCAGCTACGTGGTCAGGGGAGAACACGTTTGTAAAATTCTACAAATTTGATACCCTGGCTAAGGAGGACCTGGAGTTCTCTCATTCGGTGCTGCAGAGTCATCCGCACTCTCCCGCCCGTTTGGGAGCTTTGGTATAATCCCCATGGTCCTGACGGAGTCCCAGCATCCACTAGGACGTCAGAGAAAATAAGATTTTACTTACCGATAAATCTATTTCTCATAGTCCGTAGTGGATGCTGGGCGCCCATCCCAAGTGCGGATTGTCTGCAATACTTGTACATAGTTATTGTTACAAAAAAAATCGGGTTGTTTATTGTTGTGAGCCATCTTTTCAGAGGCTCCTACGTTATCATACTGTTAACTGGGTTCAGATCACAAGTTGTACGGTGTGATTGGTGTGGCTGGTATGAGTCTTACCCGGGATTCAAAATCCTTCCTTATTGTGTACGCTCGTCCGGGCACAGTATCCTAACTGAGGCTTGGAGGAGGGTCATAGGGGGAGGAGCCAGTACACACCACCTAGTGGTCAAACTTTTAAATTTTGTGCCCTGTCTCCTGCGGAGCCGCTATTCCCCATGGTCCTGACGGAGTCCCAGCATCCACTACGGACTATGAGAAATAGATTTATCGGTAAGTAAAATCTTATTTTATGTGGGGAGCAATGTGATTGATTTTTGTGGAGAGCAATAGGATTTATGTGGGGAGCAACATGATTTATGTGGGGACAAATGTGATTGATTTTTGTGGAGAGCAATAGGATTTATGTAGGGAGCAACATGATTTATGTTGGGGGCAATGTGATTGTTTTTTCTGTGTTGGCCAATGTACTGTATGTGTGGATTATATTTTACTCTGAGGTCCAGTGCGTGTGTTTTTTTTTCTGTGGGAAACTGATGGTGTGGCTTGCCAATTTTAAAATATTGCTTGGTGTGCCGCGAGTTAAAAAAGGTTGAAAATCACTGGCTTAGACATTAGCTGAACATTGCTCCATGTGTACCCCCCTTTAGAAATTAAGCACGGATCTCTCCGTGTGTGGATTGCCAACGACAGCAATGCGCGGTCTAGTAAGATCACTAATTTCACCGCTGGGTGAAATGAGCTACCATCCTCCCTGCCCAGCACACATCAGGCTGTGTGCTGAGCGGTCTGGGCTAGACATGCGAGGGGACACTGTGCACTAATTGGGGTTTCCCGTCACTTTACGAAGAAAACGACACTAAACAAACAAACCCTCATGTCGACCTAATGACCATTTCGACCTTTTGACCATGTCGACCTAATGCATGTTGACCAGTAGTGGTCGACCTAATGACTGTCGACCTAATGACCCATACCCAAGGTTAAGGGTAATGTGCATCCCTTTTGAAGGCTGGTGGGCTGCGAAGTACAGCCCTCAAAGTGTATCTTGTTGCCTGTCACTGGTGTGCAGCCAGATTGGATATTGGTGAGATGTTGATGTAACCACGGTGGTGGGAATATATCAGCATATTTAAATATTCAAAAAATATTTTTAAAATGCTACTTTTTTTTGTTGTTGAAAATATATTAATTGGCTTTTTTCCACAAAAGACATAGAAAAAACAATACAGTACAATACAAAGTGCAGATGAAATATATGCTTGGTACAGGTAGGCAACAGAGGGTAAGACTAAGCATCGAAAACCACCACTGGCCGTGGGTAAATTTAAGCAGCGTAAGAAACCATGTCAATGCAGCTTCACAACAACAGTAGTACATATTGTTAAAATTCCAGACCCAAAGTGCAATATACAATATAAAATCTGCACACTAATACATACAAACGAGATTAATAATACAGCAACAGAGAAAGAAAAAGAGCAGGATAACAGAGACCTGGATATGAATTAATAGGGAGGAGGAGGGGGTGGTTGCAGATGCCAAAACCTGTGAAACACGGCACACGCATAATTAGCGAAGGGACCAACCCGTTCCGTGCCAATGGGAAGGGAACGAGTGTCACCTAGGGGCCAGAAGGGGGATTATCACCAATAGAAATACATCATTTGCGATAAGAATCCCAACTAAGGGAGTCAAATATTTTCAGTACATGGAGTTGTTGGGGAGATGGCAGAAAGTCAATATGTGGTCCCCACTTCTTGTAGAAACGCAGAGCATTACGGTCAAGGTCTGGGAGAGTAGATTGACGCTCAAAATATAACGTAGTAGTAAGGAGGGACTTGAGGTTAGCAAGAGAGGGAGAAGTTCGATATATCCAATGATTTAAAATTAATTTCTTTCCCAAAGTCAACAATACATACAGAAACGGAACATAATGAGCTTGAGAGGGGGTAAGCACCAGGCTGTAGTGTTAAGGCCAAGGAGCGCTACTGGGTCCAGAGGGAGCGTGACCTGGAAAGTAGATCTTACATACCACAATACCTTATTCCAGAACCTTTTAATCTTTGGACAATGCCAGAAATTGTGCATAAAAAGGGCATTCGGTGCTTTACACTGAAGACAGTGTCCAGAGTCTGTAGAGACCATATATTTATGCTGTCCCGGGGCAATATAAGCCCGATGTAAAAATTTAAAGTGGATTTCCTGAAGCTGAGCAGAATGCAGAGCTTTCAGGATAAAGGGGAGGGGGTAAAGGAAACTGTTCACATCCGGATCCCAGGACCACTCACTTGACCATTTAGATAACATAGGGGGGCAGGGAACATCAGGCTTGCTAGGTAACAGATCCTGGTACAACCAGCTGAATTTGTATGAAAGAGTCGGTATTGTGACCAATAAGGGGGACAGAGGGTCCATCCTCCGCTCGTGCATAGGAGGGATGGGGAGAGATTGTACAAAATGACGAACTTGGAGAAACATAAAGAAATCCGATGAGGGCACGCCGTGTCTCTCGGCTAAATCCGCAAATGACAGTACAAGTCCACCCGGGTCAAATACGTCGCGAATAAGGGCGATGCCCCTTGACGTCCACGCAAGATATTTTGTATTGTCAAAAGGTGGAGTAAAACAGGGGTTCCCGCAAAAAGGAATAAAAGGGTAATATTCTGGGTTTCGGTGTAGGGCTTTGTTTATGGCTCCCCAGGAGCGGTAAGCATCCCAAAAAAGAATATGAGAACGCGCCAGAGATGGAAGGAGGGTTTTTGGGGTGTGTAGCAGTGCTCTGAGGTCGTAGGGATACACAAGATCTTGCTCTACATCATAATTAACATATGAGGAAGTGCCTAACAGCCAATCCGAGATATACCTAAAATTCACAGCCCGGAAGAATGCCAAGAGGTCAGGGACAGCCAGCCCACCCTTAGCACGAGGAAGCTTAAGCTTGGGAAGGGAGACCCGAGATCTCTTATGGTTCCAAAGGAACTTAGAAAACAGTTTATCATATAACAATTAATCTTTGCCAGGGGGCTGGATAGGGATCATCTGGAGGAGATAAGAGATCTTAGGGAACACAATACTCTTCAGGATGGCCACTCTCCCCAACAGAGAGACAGGAAGAGAGGACCAGGTGGACAGCAACTGTGATACCTTATTAAAAACTGCTGTATAGTTGGCCGAATATAAATCTGAGATATTCACTGGAAAATATATACCCAAATATTTAAGTTTCGTGTTATTCATCTGGAATTGAGTAAGGACAGGTGAAGAGGTGCACGTACAAGCAGCCGGAGTGAGTGGGAAGAGTTCAGACTTGGAAGCATTAACACGGTACCCGGCAATAGCACCAAACTCAGAAATGACTTGCATAATTGGCGGGATAGAGGTCTCAGGATTTGAAATTAAAAGGAGCATATCATCCGCGAACAAACTCGCACGAAGCTCATGGTTACGGACTAGAACTCCAGAGTATCCGGAAAGGTGACGCAACTTAATAGCCAAGGGCTCTATGGCGATGGCAAATAAGAGTGGGGAGAGGGGGCAGCCCTGTCTGGTGCCCCTGTAAAGGGGAATGGGTGTAGATAAGTAGCCATTGCACATAATATGGGAAGAGGAGGGGGGAATATAGATTTCGGAGCATGTTCCAGCGGAAACCCAAACCTCTCCAGCGTAGTATGCAGGTGGTCCCAAGTAACAAGGTCAAACTCCTTTTCCGCGTCCAATGAAAGGACGTATTGGGGGTCCGGGTTTCTGCTGGAGTGCAACCAGCTAGCCGCTGCAAGAACTTTACGGATATTATTAGTGGAATGCCTGCCCGAGATGAAACCGGTTTGATCCGGATGAATAATTGAGGGAAGCACTCCCTTTAATCTGTCAGCAATAATTTTTGTAAAAAGTTTATAGTCAACATTAAGGAGAGAAATGGGGCGGTAGGAGCCGGGGAGAGGGGGATCCCTCCCGGGTTTGGGAAGAAGACGGACCAGAGCATCATTAAAGTATAAAGGGAGGGAGTGAGAGGTTAGAATTGCATTGAACACCAGAACCAAAATATCCAGAAGTTTAGGCTGGAGCATTTTATAAAATTCTCCAGAGAACCCATCAGGTCCAGGGGCTTTTAAGGGTTTTAAATGTTTGATAGCAGCCTCCACCTCCCGAGCAGTAATCGGGGAGCAGAAGCCCTCAGCAACCAAAGGCGGGATTTGAGGTAGGGAAACAGAATTCCAGAAAGAAGTTTTAGTGGGGACATCAACAGGGGAATGGGCATAAATATCCGTGTAAAATTCTGAGAGGAGCTGCGCCATGTCTACAGACTTAGTAGCCAGCGAGCCATCACCGCGTTTAAGCGACTGGATCACAGAGGAAGGCACAGAACCCCGCAGAAGATTAGAAAGGAGACAACCTGTTTTATTACCAAATCTGTAAAAACTGTGGTTTTTGTGAAAGGTATGGCGATCTCCCAATAGTGCTAATACAGCGTTAAATTGGGATTTACATTCTGAGTATGGTTTCTTTGAGGCAGGAGAGGGAGACTGTATAAATTGTTGGTAAGCATCAGTTAAGCATCGTTGAGATGTTTTAAATTCAGAAAGAAACGCTTTCTTTCTCGAGGAAACATAGGGGGTAATTCCAAGTTGATCGCAGCAGGAAATTTTTTAGCAGTTGGGCAAAACCATGTGCACTGCAGGGGAGGCAGATATAACATGTGCAGAGAGAGATAGATTTGGGTGTGGTGAGTTCAATCTGCAATCTAAATTGCAGTGTAAAAATCAAGCAGCCAGTATTTACCCTGCACAGAAACAAAATAACCCACCCAAATCTAACTCTCTCTGCAAATGTTATATCTGCTCCCCCCCCCCCCTGCAGTGCACATGGTTTTGCCCAACTGCTAAAAAATTTCCTGCTGCGATCAACTTGGAATTACCCCCATATTCCACAAGCCTACCCCAGAGAACCGCTTTGGAGGTCTGCCAAAACAATAAAGGATCAGTCTCAAAAGTACTTGCATTATCCAATCTGAATTCTTCCCAAAATGCCTCCAACCTATTCCGAAACTGCAATGAAGGAGGTGAAGGAAGTCGGGAAACGCCAGCATTTAAAAGAGCCGTGATCTAGCGAAGTAGCGAGGCAAGCCCAGAGCATGATCAGAAAGGGATATCGTCTCCATCTGAGCCTCACTACTTTGAGGGATCAGGGAATCCGACAACAATAAAAAATCAATTCTGGACAAGGTGCCATGGGCAGCCGAGAGACACGAGTACTCCCTATCAGTGGGGTGAAGAAATCTCCACGCATCAGTCAGATGTAATTGCTGAGCAAAAAAGTGGACACCCAGGGCCGGTGGGGTGGGGGTGGGCGTGCACAAGCGGAGGAATTCGAGTCCATATAAGCGGAGACCACAACATTGAAGTCTCCGCCCACAATCATTGGGAGAGACATAAATGGGCACAATTTAGTAATAAGACTCTTGAAAAATGCCTTCGAATAAGAATTTGGGGCATAAACAGTACATAAAACATATTTGGTGTTATGAAGTAAAATCTCAAGAATAAGGAATCTACCAGCAGGATCACACAGAGAGGTGAGAACCTTTTATATGCAGGTTGCGTTTAGCAAGGATAAGTACACCCCTAGCCTTGGAGGAGTAAGGAGCATCAGAAAGCACCTGCCAGCCGAGGACTCCCAGCTTTTGGGCCTCCGGGTTAAGAAGGTGCGTTTCCTGCAGAAACACTAGGTCCATATGCATTTTATTTAAATAAAGCAGTATTTTCTTCCTTTTGATAGGAGAGTGAATACCCCCCACGTTCCACGTACCCACGTTAATGGCAGACATAAGACCTATATGATTGGGGGTAATCACAGATGAAAACATCCTACAATCCCATAGGTAACGGAGGCGAGGGAGAGACACATGAGGGAGGAAGGGAAGGGGAAGACAAAAGAGCAGTATAGACATAGAAACGAGAAAAGGAAACCAGACCCGCCATTGTTTCTAACAATTAGAAAATAACTTTACGGTAAGTCAAGTGCGGCAATAACCGTATACAGCAAAGAGGACATTGCTCCTAACCAGTACCACTGTATCGGGCAGCATAGGGGAGGAAGGGGGGGGAGTTAAGGGGAAATGGGGAATGGAGGTGAGGGCCAAGATAACATCAACCGGCTCCCAAACGGGTGGAAGCAGAACACCAAACAGGTAGCATGGATATATAACTTCACAAGAACAAACATGTATACATGGGAACACATAACCGAGAAAGCACTTATGTTACTCTAGAGGTACATATACATCACCCTGAGGACCAGCGTGGATGTGGAGAACAAGTCCAAATAGACCGACAGAGGATCACATAGTCCATAAGGTTAGGGAGAGAGAAATATGTAATATATAAAATAGCAACAGAGCAACAAGGGATGAGGAGAGTCCCAGATCAGATTCAGGAGAGCACGGCTATTTCAGCGACGGGTCAGAGGTGGCGGCTTCCGAAAGATAAGCAGCAGCATCCTCCGGGGTATGAAAATCCTTAAAGGACGTGCCGTCAAAGATCCTCAAGCGCGCAGGGTAAAGTAGTGCAAATTTTCGTCCCTCCTGGACCAATTTAGAGCAGATAGGTGAGAAGTAACAATTTGGCATCTTCCCAAACAAGATCCCGTACATGATTGGAAGCCAACCAGCGAGCTTCTTTATGGAGAAAGTTGAGACACCGAAAGAGCACAGCACGCGGTCGTGATGAAGTGGAGGAGGGGCGGGTGGGGCCCGTCCTATGGGCACGTTCCACCACTAGGTCCGAGCAGACATCTTGTATTCCTAAAAGGACGTGCCATCAAAGATCCTCAAGCACGCAAGGAAAAGTAGTGCAAATTTTCATCCCTCCTGGACCAATTTAGAGCAGATAGGTGAGAATGCCTTACGAAGTCTGGTGAGCTTCGGAGAAAAATCCTGAAAGAGTAACAATTTGGCATCTTCCCAAACAAGATCCCGTACACGATGGGAAGCCGACCAGAGAGCTTCTTTATGGAGAAAGTTGAGACACCGAAAAAGCACAGCACGCGGTCGTGATGAAGTGGAGGAGGGGCGGGTGGGGCCCGTCCTATGTGCACGTTCCACCACTAGGTCCGAGCAGACATCTTGTATTCCTAGAAGATCAGGATGAGTATGTCGGAGGAAATGATAAAGAGCCTGTCCCTTAACCGACTCTGGAAGCCCAATGAGCCGAAGGTTATTACGGAGACTTATTTTCCGGGTCGTCAATCTTTGACCATACCAGGTTTTCAGATTTCTGCAGTTTAGCAGAGATGTCAGAAAGTTCGGCAGTTTGTTGGAAATTCTCACCAGCAGTATGTTCCACTTGTAAAACACGTTTAGACAGCTGTTTGTACTGACTTTTAATATCCAAGACGGCCTGCTGTAGTGCAGCAGCATGCAACTGTGCTTGTTCCTGGAATAAAGGCTGAACAGTTTCTTTTACTGCCCTGACAATGTCAGAATAAGATAATTAATGCCCAGGTATATCTGAGGGCGATGGGGTCCCAGTAGCCATGGAGCCCACCAGGGCAGGAGAGCTGGAAGGGACAAGGGCCGCAGGAGCAGCGGGTGCAGCCGCCGGGTGAGCTCCGGCATCTAGGGAGGCCGCGGCGGCCATTTTAGAAGCCGAACCTCGGACCTGGAGCGGGAGTTCTTTCCCTGCATCGCGGGGGCCAGGAAACGGTCAATACAGAGTGGCCAGAGCTGCAGGGGGTGAGCGGGTATGGCAGGCCGCTCGGTGGACGCCCAGAACGGGTGATATGGGTCTGTTAGTGGCAGCAGGCACCGGAGCTACACGAACTGCGTGTCACTCCATGCAACACCGGAACCGGAAGTCTCTAACAATGCTACTTTAATGGTTAGCATTACTGCACTGATGTCATGGATTTGCTTTCCACGATAGCCCTAACTGTGTGGAGTTTGTATATTCTCCCCCCTGCTTGCATGGGTTTCCTCCGGGTACTCCGGTTTCCTCCTGCAATCCAAAAATATACTGGTAGGTTAATTGGCTCCAACAAAATATTAACCCTAGTGTGAATGTGTCTGTGTGTACATGTGGTTGGGAATATAGGGGGTAATTCCAAGTTGATCGCAGCAGGAATTCTGTAGCAATTGGGCAAAACCATGTGCACTGCATGGGAGGCAGATATAACATGTGCAGAGAGAGTTAGATTTGGATGTGGTGTGTTCAATCTGCAATCTAATTTGCAGTGTAAAAATAAAGCAGCCAGTATTTACCCTGCACAGAAATAAAATAACCCACCCAAATCTAACTCTCTCTGCAAATGTTATATCTGCCCCCCCTGCAGTGCACATCGTTTTGCCCAATGCTAAAAAATTTCCTGCTGCGATCAACTTGGAATTACCCCCATAGATTGTAAATTCCACTTGGGCAGGCACTGATGTGAATGGACAAATATATTCTGTAAAGTGCTGCAGAATATGTATGCGCTATAGAAATAAGTATTTATTACCAGTTATATATATTATATATATATATACCTACGATTGTAGATAAAATTGGAGCGTGTTGCACTTCGCATAATGGCCCTCATTCCGAGTTGATCGCTAGCTGCTTTCGGTCGCAGCACGGCGATTGGTTGAAGAAGCGGAACTTCGCGCGTGCGTACTGTGGCTCGTTTGCATGCGCAGAAGTACTTACACACAAAACTGCAGTTTTACTCAAGGGCGAGCGACGCTTTTCTGTTGCTCTGTTGATCGGTGAGTGATTGACAGGAAGTGGGTGTTTCTGGGTGGTAACTGGACGTTTTCAGGGATTGTGCTAAAAAACGCAGGCGTGACAGGCAAAAACGCAGGCGTGCCTGGGGAAACTGGGGAGTGGCTGGCCGAACGCAGGGCGTGTTTGTGACGTCAAAGCAGGAACTAAACTGACTGAAGTGATCGCAAGGTAGGAGTAGGTCTGGAGCTGCTCAGAAACTGCATGAAAATTTTTACGAGCAGTACTGCTAACCTTTCGTTCGCACTTCTGCTAAGCTAAGATACACTCCCAAAGGGCGGCTTCCTAGCGTTTGCACTGCTGCTAAAAGCAGCTAGCGAGTGATCAACTCTGAATGAGGGCCAATAGGCATTGTTGATAATAGTAGTGAATCTCCTTAACCCACACCAGTGGTTACCAAACTTTTTTGAATCACGGCACCCTAGCGTATCAGAGGTTTTTTTTCACGGCACCCCTAAGCCAATACTTTCTTAATTTCATATTTCTTTCTAAATATTTTATTAAGTAAATTGTCTTTATATGTCATCCTTAGGGTCACTTATGTGGTGAGGGACAAGATTTGCTTCTGATTTACAACATATTTTTGATTGGCAGCCGCCAGCACTGGTTTTGCTTATGACATTGACCATACATAATTTGAATTGGTCCTGGACCACCAACCCAAGGTGCCCTTGCAAGTGTCTCGAGGCACCCCAGGGTGCCACGGCACACATTTTGACAACCACTGACCTACACAATTGTTGCATAATGTTTTGAACATTTACATATCATCCCCATTTCAAAATAATTGAGATGGAGTGTTACTATTTGCAGACGTGCTGGCCCAAGCTATATACATATGACCGTATTGTATTATTTATTTCTCTGACGTCCTAGTGGATGCTGGGGACTCCGTCAGGACCAGGGGGATATAGCGGCTCCGCAGGAGACAGGGCACAATAATAAAAGCTTTAGGATCAGGTGGTGTGCACTGGCTCCTCCCCCTATGACCCTCCTCCAAGCCTCAGTTAGATTTTTGTGCCCGACGAGAAGGGTGCAATCTAGGTGGCTCTCCTGAGCTGCTTAGAATAAAAGTTTAAGTTAGGTTTTTTATTTTCAGTGAGTCCTGCTGGCAACAGGCTCACTGCTACGAGGGACTTAGGGGAGAGAAGAAAACTCACCTGCGTGCAGGATGGATTTGCTTCTTAGGCTACTGGACACCATTAGCTCCAGAGGGAGTCGGAACACAGGTCTCACCCTGGGGTTCGTCCCGGAGCCGTGCCGCCGACCCCCCTTGCAGATGCCGAAGTTGAAGAGGTCCAGAGGTTCAGAAACAGGCGGCAGAAGACTTTCAGTCTTCATAAGGTAGCGCACAGCACTGCAGCTGTGCGCCATTGTTGTCAGCACACTTCACCAACAGTCACCAACTGTCACTGAGGGTGCAGGGCGCTGGGGGGGGGCGCCCTGGGCAGCAATGTATAATACCTTTTTATGGCTAAAATACATCACATATAGCCCTTGAGGCTATATGGATGTATTTAACCCCTGCCAGATCTCACAAACTCCGGGAGAAGAGCCCGCCGAAAAGGGGGCGGGGCCTATTCTCCTCCGCACACGGCGCCATTTTCCTGCTCAGCTCTGCTGTGAGGAAGGCTCCCAGGCTCTCCCCTGCACTGCACTACAGAAACAGGGTTAAAACAGAGAGGGGGGGCACTTATTTGGCGATATGATTACATATATAAAAATGCTATAAGGGAAAACACTTGTATAAGGGGTTGTCCCTGTATAATTATAGCGTTTTTGGTGTGTGCTGGCAAACTCTCCCTCTGTCTCCCCAAAGGGCTAGTGGGGTCCTGTCCTCTGTCAGAGCATTCCCTGTGTGTGTGCTGTGTGTCGGTACGTGTGTGTCGACATGTAGGAGGACGATGTTGGTGAGGAGGCGGAGCAAATTGCCTGTATTGGTGATGTCACTCTCTAGGGAGTCGACACT
Organism: Pseudophryne corroboree; assembly: GCF_028390025.1. Lineage (NCBI taxonomy): Eukaryota > Metazoa > Chordata > Amphibia > Anura > Myobatrachidae > Pseudophryne > Pseudophryne corroboree. The sequence goes on along the minus strand of NC_086445.1, from coordinate 242,139,491 downwards.
GGAATGGATGGCTTATTTAGGAATTACGTGATAATGTCAACACGCTGCAAGGTCGGTTGACGACATGAGACGGCCGGCAAACAAATTAGTACCTGTCCAGGCGTCTCAGACACCGTCAGGGGCTTGTAAAAACGCCCATTTACCTCAGTCGGTCGACACAGACACGGACACTGACTCCAGTGTCGACGGTGAAGAAACAAACGTATTTTCCTTTAGGGCCACACGTTTCATGTTAAGGGCAATGAAGGAGGTGTTACATATTTCTGATACTACAAGTACCTCAAATAAGGGTATTATGTAGGGTGTGAATAAACTACTTGTAGTTTTTCCTGAATCAGATAAATTAAATGAAGTGTGTGATGATATGTGGGTTTCCTCCGATAGAAAATTATTGGCGGTATACCCTTTCCCGCCAGAAGTTAGGGCGAGTTGGGAAACACACCTTAGGGTGAATAAGGCGCTCACACGCTTATAAAAACAAGTGGCGTTACCGTCTCCAGATACGGCAGCCCTCAAGGAGCCAGCTGATAGGAAGCTGATAAATATCCTAAAAGTATATACACATATACTGGTGTTATACTACGACCAGCAATCGCCTCAGCCTGGATGTGCAGCGCTGAGGGGGCTTGGTCGGATTTCCTGACTGAAAATATTGATACCCTTGACAGGGACAAGATTTTATTGACTATAGAGCATTTTAAGGATGCATTTCTATATATGCGAGATGCGCAGAGGGATATTTGCATTCTGGCATCAAGAGTAAATGTGATGTCCATATCTGCCAGACGACAGTGGTCAGGTGATGCAGATTCCAGACGGCACATGGAAGTATTGCCGTATAAAGGGGCGGTCCATCGGACCTGGTGGCCATGGCAACAGCTGAAAAATCCACCTTTTGTTACCCCAAGTCACATCTCAGCAGAAAAGGACACAGTCTTTTCAGTCTCAGTCCTTTCGTCCCCATAAGGGCAGGCGGGCAAAAGGGCCAGTCATATCTGCCCAGGGGTAGAGGAAAGGGAAGAAGACTGCAGCAGGCAGCCCATTCCCAGGAACAGAAGCCCTCCACAGCTTCTGCCAAGTCCGCAGCATGACGCTGGGGCCGTACAAGCGGACTCAGGTGCGGTAGGGGGTCATCTCAAGAGTTTCAGCACGCAGTGGGCTCACTCACAAGTGGACTACTGGATCCTACACGTAGTATCCCAGGTGTACATTGGAAATTCGAGACGTCTCCCCCTCACAAGTTCCTGAAGTCTGCTTTACCAACGTCTCCCTCCGACAGGGAGGCAGTATTGGGAACAATTCACAGGCTGTATTCCCAGCAGGTGATAATCAAAGTACCCCTTCTACAACAAGGGAAGGGGTATTATTCCACACTATATTGTGGTACTGAAGCCAGACGGCTAGGTGAGATCTGAAATATTTGAACACTTACATACAAGCGTTCAAATCAAGATGGAGTCACTCAGAGCAGTGATAGCGAACCAGGAAGAAGGGGACGATATGGTGTCACTGGATATCAGGGACGCTTACCTACATGTCCAAATTTGCCCTTCTCACCAAGGGTACCTCAGGTTCGTGGTACAGAACTGTCACTATCAGTTCAGACGCTGCCGTTTGGATTGTCCACGGCACCCCGGGTCTTTACCAAGGTAATGGCCGAAATGATGATTCTTCTTAAAAGAAATATGGACGCTTTCCTGATAAGGGCAAGGTCCAGAGAACAGTTGGAGGTCGGAGTAGCACTATCTTAAGTAGTTCTACGACAGCACGAGTGGATTCTAAATATTCCAAAATCGCAGTTTTTTCCGACGACACGTCTACTGTTCCTAGGGATGATTCTGGACACAGTCCAGAAAAGGATGTTTTCTCCCGGAGAAGAAAGCCAGGGAGTTATCCGAGCTAGTCAGGAACCTCCTAAAACCAGGAAAAGTATCAGTGCATCATTGCACAAGGATCCTGTGAAAAATGGTGGTTTCTTACAAAGCGATCCCATTCGGTAGATTTCACGCAAGAACCTTTACGTGGGATCTGCTGGAAAAATGGTCCGGATCGCATCTTCAGATGCATCAGCGGATAACCCTGTCTCCAAGGACAAGGGTGTTTCTTCTGCGGTGGCTGCAGAGTGCTCATCTATGAAAGGGCCGCAGATTCGGCATTCAGGACTGGGTCCTGGTGACCACGGATGCCAGCCTGAGTGGCTGGGGAGCAGTCACACAAGGAAAAAATTTCCAGAGAGTGTGATCGAGTCTGGAGACTTCTCTCCACATAAATATACTGGAGCTAAGGGCAATTTACAAGGCTCTAAGCTTAGCAAGACCTCTGCTTCAAGGTCAGCCGGTATTGATCCAGTGGGACAACATCACGGCAGTCGCCCACGTAAACAGACAGGGCGGCACAAGAAGCAGGAGGGAAATGGCAGAAACTGTAAGGATTCTTCGCTGGGCGAAAAATCATGTGATAACACTCTCAGCAGTGTTCATTCCGGGAGTGGAAAACTGGGAAGCAGACTTCCTCAGCAGGCATGACCTCCACCCGGGAGAGTGGGGACTTCATCGGGAAGTCTTCCACATGATTGTAAACCGTTGTGAAAAACCAAAGGTGGACATGATGGCGTCCCGCCTGAACAAAAAACTAGATATTGCGCCAGGTCAAGGGACCCTCAGGCAATAGCGGTGGACGCTCTGGTAACACTGTGGATGTACCAGTCAGAGTATGTGTTCCCTCCTATGCCTCTCATACAAAAAGTACTGAGAATCATAAGAGGGAGATGAGTAAGAATGATACTCGTGGTTCCGGATTGGCCAAGAAGGACTTGGTACCCGAAACTTCAAGAGATGTTCACGGAAGACCCGTGGCCTCTACCTTTAAGAAAGGACCTGCTCCAGCAGGGGCCTTGTCTGTTCCAAGACTTACCGCGGCCGCGTTTGACGGCATGGCGGTTGAACGCCGGATCCTGAAAGGGCATTCCAGATGAAGTCATCCCTACCCTGGTCGAAGACAGGAAGGATGTAACCGCAAAACATTTTCACCGCATTTGGCGAAGATATGTTGCGTGGTGTGGGGTCAAGAAGGCCCCTACAGAGGAATTCCAACTGGGTCGTTTCCTACATTTCCTGAAAACAGGACTGTCTATGGGCCTAAAATTAGGGTCCATTAAGGTTCAAATTTCGGCCCTGTCGAATTTCTTCCAGAAAGAACTGGCTTTAGTGCCTGACCTTCAGATGTTTGTAAAAGGGGTACTGCATATACAGCCTCCTTTTGTGCCCCAGTGGCACCTTGGGATCTCAATGTTGTTTTGAGTTTCCTAAAGTCACATTGGTTTGAACCACTCACCACTGTGGACTTAAAATATCTCACATGGAAGGTGACGATGCTATTAGCCCTGGCTTCAGCCAGGCGTGTGTCAGAATTGGCGGCTTTATCATATATAAAGCCCTTACTTAATTTTTCATTCTGACAGGGCAGAATTGAGGACTCGTCCTCAATTTCTCCTTAAGGTGTTTTCTGTTTTTCACATGAACCAACCTATTGTGGTACCTGCGGGTACTAGGGACTTGGAGGACTCCAAGTTACTTGACGTTGTCAGGGCCCTGAAAAATATGTTTCCAGGAAGGCTGGAGTCAGAAAATCTGACTCGCTGTTTAGCCTGTATGCACCCAACAAGATGGGTGCTCCTGCTTCTAAGCAGACGATTGCTCGCTGGATTTGTAATACAATTCAGTTTACACATTCTGTGGCAGGCCTGCCACAGCCAAAATCGGTAAAAGCCCATTCCAAAAGGAAGGGGGCTCATCTTGGGCGACTGCCCGAGGGGTCTCGGCTTTACAACTTTGCCGAGCAGTTACTTGGTCAGGGGAAAACACGTTTGCTAAATTCTACAAATTTGATACCCTGGCTGAGGAGGACATGGAGTTCTCTCATTCGGTGCTGCAGGGTCATCCGCACTCTCCCGCCCGTTTGGGAGCTTTGGTATAATCCCCATGGTCCTGACGGAGTCCCCAGCATCCACTAGGACGTCAGAGAAAATAAGATTTTACTTACCGATAAATCTATTTCTCGTAGTCCGTAGTGGATGCTGGGCGCCCATCCCAAGTGCGGATTGTCTGCAATACTTGTACATAGTTATTGTTACAAAAATCGGGTTATTCTTGTTGTGAGCCATCTTTTCAGAGGCTCCTTCGTTGTTATCATACTGTTAACTGGGTTCAGATCACAGGTTGTACGGTGTGATTGGTGTGGCTGGTATGAGTCTTACCCGGGATTCAATATCCTTCCTTATTATGCACGCTCGTCCGGGCACAGTATCCTAACTGAGGCTTGGAGGAGGGTCATAGGGGGAGGAGCCAGTGCACACCACCTGATCCTAAAGCTTTTATTATTGTGCCCTGTCTCCTGCGGAGCCGCTATATCCCCCTGGTCCTGACGGAGTCCCCAGCATCCACTACGGACTACGAGAAATAGATTTATCGGTAAGTAAAATCTTATTTTATTTTTTATGTTTGGTTTTTTTGTTTGGTTTTTTTTTTTAATAGGTGAAAGCATTTTCATGATTATTAGTTGTTCAGGTTTTTTGTTTTGTCTGTTTTTTTTTAATGTTTTTTTTTTATTCTGTCGTCTTGCAGGCTTCTTAGTTAATGGGTACTCTCCTAAGCTCATGCTGCACATTCAGTGATGGCGTTTGATTTGTCAGCCTTTGTCCTGCCTGGCGTACTGCAGCACTTCAATATTCAAACTGTGGACACCGGGCAAGAAGACCCTTTCACGGACTTATGTAGCCTGGAAAATGGAAGGCATTATGATGTGGTTCCAACAGTGGTGTGCTCATTATGTTGCCTCTTTGGGCTTGTGTATACTTTCTTTGGTAAGCGAGTGAAATGTCTTAGAAAATAAACTTAAGATAATATACAGAGAAATGCAGTTCGCCGTGAGAATGCGTTATGTCATAGTTTACATTCTCCAGCTAATTGTACGCTGGCATGGCATTGAAAATCAAAGAATGAAGTATAGTGTTTAGAACAAAGTAATGATACAGCACAGAAGTGGATAAAAATTGTTTGTTTTTCCAAATTTCTTAATTATTGGCCAAAGAAAGCATTGTGTTGTCCTGACAACAATCCACCTTTCACTATTTTCTCTAACGTCCTAAGTGGATGCTGGGGACTCCGTCAGGACCATGGGGAATAGCGGCTCCGCAGGAGACAGGGCACAAAAATAAAGCTTTAGGATTAGGTGGTGTGTACTGGCTCCTCCCCCTATGACCCTCCTCCAAGCCTCAGTTAGGTTTTTGTGCCCGTCCGAGCAGGGTGCAATCTAGGTGGCTCTCCAAAAGAGCTGCTTAGAAAAAGTTTTTAGGTTTTTTATTTTCAGTGAGTCCTGCTGGCAACAGGCTCACTGCATCGAGGGACTTAGGGGAGAGAATTTCAACTCACCTGCGTGCAGGATGGATTGGATTCTTAGGCTACTGGACACCATTAGCTCCAGAGGGAGTCGGAACACAGGTCTCACCCTGGGGTTCGTCCCGGAGCCGCGCCGCCGACCCCCCTTACAGATGCTGAAGATTGAAGGTCCGGAAACAGGCGGCAGAAGGCTCTTCAGTCTTCATGAAGGTAGCGCACAGCACTGCAGCTGTGCGCCATTGTTGTCACACACTTCACACCAAGCGGTCACGGAGGGTGCAGGGCGCTGCTGGGGGCGCCCTGGGCAGCAATATTTAATACCTTTATGGCAAAAGAATACATCACATATAGCCATTGAGGCTATATGTATGTATTTAACCCATGCCAGTTATCTAAAACTACGGGAGAAAAGCCCGCCGAAAAGGGGGCGGAGCTTATTCTCCTCAGCACACAGCGCCATTTTCCTGCTCAGCTCCGCTGTGAGGAAGGCTCCCAGGACTCTCCCCTGCACTGCACTACAGAAACAGGGTAAAACAGAGAGGGGGGGCATTTTTTTGGCGATATTTTGATATATTTAAGCTGCTATAAAGAACAACACTTATATAAGGTTGTTCCCATATATATTATAGCGCTTGGGTGTGTGCTGGCAAACTCTCCCTCTGTCTCCCCAAAGGGCTAGTGGGGTCCTGTCTTCGATAAGAGCATTCCCTGTGTGTCTGCTGTGTGTCGGTACGTGTGTGTCGACATGTATGAGGACGATGTTGGTGTGGAGGCAGAGCAATTGCCGATAATGGTGATGTCACCCCCCAGGGAGTCGACACCGGAATGGATGGCTTTGTTTATGGAATTACGTGATAATGTCAGCACATTACAAAAATCAGTTGACGACATGAGACGGCCGGCAAACCAGTTAGTACCTGCCCAGGCGTCTCAGACACCGTCAGGGGCTGTAAAGCGCCCTTTACCTCAGTCGGTCGACACAGACCCAGACACAGACACTGAATCTAGTGTCGACGGTGATGAAACAAACGTATTTTCAAGTAGGGCCACACGTTATATGATCACGGCAATGAAGGAGGCTTTGCATATCTCTGATACTGCAAGTACCACAAAAAGGGGTATTATGTGGGGGGTGAAAAAACTACCTGTAGTTTTTCCTGAATCAGAGGAATTAAATGATGTATATGATGAAGCGTGGGTTAACCCAGATAGAAAAATGCTAATTTCAAAAAAGTTATTAGCATTATACCCTTTCCCGCCAGAGGTTAGGGCGCGCTGGGAAACACCCCCTAGGGTGGATAAGACGCTCACACGCTTATCAAAACAAGTGGCGTTACCGTCTCCTGATACGGCCGCCCTCAGGGATCCAGCTGATAGGAGAATGGAAACTACCCTAAAAAGTATATACACACATACTGGTGTTATACTGCGACCAGCCATCGCCTCAGCCTGGATGTGCAGTGCTGGGGTCGTCTGGTTGGATTCCCTGACTGAAAATATTGATACCCTGGATAGGGACAGTATTTTATTGACTATAGAGCAATTAAAGGATGCTTTCCTTTATATGCGAGATGCTCAGAGAGATATTTGCACTCTGGCATCGAGAGTAAATGCGATGTCCATATCTGCCAGAAGGAGTTTATGGACGCGACAGTGGTCAGGTGATGCGGATTCCAAACGACATATGGAAGTATTGCCGTATAAAGGGGAGGAATTATTTGGCGTCGGTCTATCGGATCTGGTGGCCACGGCAACTGCCGGAAAATCCACCTTTTTACCTCAGACCCCCTCCCAACAGAAAAAGACACCGTCTTTTCAGCCGCAGTCCTTTCGGTCCTATAAGAACAAGCGGACAAAAGGACAGTCATATCTGCCTCGGGGCAGAGGAAGGGGTAAGAGAGGGCAGCAAGCAGCCCCTGCCCAGGAACAGAAGCCCTCCCAGGGTTCTGCAAAGCCCTCAGCATGACGCTGGGGCCTTACAAGCGGACTCAGGAGCGGTGGGGGGTCGACTCAAGAATTTCAGCGCACAGTGGGCTTGCTCACAGGTGGACCCCTGGATTCTGCAGGTAGTATCTCAGGGTTACAGGTTGGAATTCGAGAAGTCTCCCCCTCGCCGGTTCCTAAAGTCTGCTTTGCCAACGTCTCCCTCAGACAGGGCGACGGTATTGGAAGCCATTCACAAGCTGTTTTCTCAGCAGGTGATAGTCAAGGTACCCCTCCTACAACAGGGAAAGGGGTATTACTCCACGCTATTTGTGGTACCGAAGCCGGACGGCTCGGTAAGACCTATTCTAAATCTGAAATCTTTGAACCTGTACATACAAAAATTCAAGTTCAAGATGGAGTCACTCAGAGCAGTGATAGCGAATCTGGAAGAAGGGGACTTTATGGTGTCCCTGGACATAAAGGATGCTTACCTACATGTCCCAATTTGCCCTTCACATCAAGGGTACCTCAGGTTCGTGGTGCAAAACTGTAATTATCAGTTTCAGACGCTGCCGTTTGGATTGTTCACGGCACCTCGGGTCTTTACCAAGGTAATGGCCGAAATGATGATTCTTCTGCGAAGAAGAGGCGTATTAATTATCCCTTACTTGGACGATCTCCTGATAAGGGCAAGGTCCAGAGAACAGCTGGAGGACGGAGTAGCACTAACCCAACTAGTGCTGCAACAACACGGGTGGATTCTGAATTTTCCAAAATCTCAGTTGACCCCGACGACACGTCTGCTGTTCCTGGGAATGATTCTGGACACGGTTCAGAAAAAGGTGTTTCTTCCGGAGGAGAAAGCCAGGGAGTTATCCGAACGTGTCAGGAACCTCCTAAAACCAGGGAAAGTGTCTGTGCATCAATGCACAAGAGTCCTGGGAAAGATGGTGGCTTCTTACGAAGCGATTCCATTCGGCAGATTCCACGCACGAACTTTTCAGTGGGATCTGCTGGACAAATGGTCCGGATCGCATCTGCAGATGCATCAGCGGATAACCTTATCGCCACGGACAAGGGTGTCTCTTCTGTGGTGGTTGCAGAGTGCTCATCTGTTAGAGGGCCGCAGATTCGGCATACAGGACTGGGTCCTGGTGACCACGGATGCCAGTCTGAGAGGCTGGGGAGCGGTCACACAGGGAAGAAACTTCCAGGGAGTATGGTCAAGCCTGGAGATGTCTCTTCACATAAATATACTGGAGCTAAGAGCGATTTACAATGCTCTAAGTCTGGCAAAACCCCTGCTTCAGGGTCAGCCGGTGTTGATCCAGTCGGACAACATCACGGCAGTCGCCCACGTAAACAGACAGGGCGGCACAAGAAGCAGGACAGCAATGGCAGAAGCTGCAAGGATTCTTCGCTGGGCGGAAGATCATGTGATAGCACTGTCAGCAGTATTCATTCCGGGAGTGGACAACTGGGAAGCAGACTTCCTCAGCAGACACGATCTACACCCGGGAGAGTGGGGACTTCATCCAGAAGTCTTCCACATGATTGTGAACCGTTGGGAAAAACCAATGGTGGATATGATGGCGTCCCGCCTCCACAAAAAAACTGGACAGGTATTGCGCCAGGTCAAGAGACCCTCAGGCAATAGCTGTGGACGCTCTGGTAACACCGTGGGTGTTCCAGTCAGTGTATGTGTTCCCTCCTCTGCCTCTCATACCAAAGGTACTGAGAATTATACGGCAAAAGGGAGTAAGAACGATACTAGTGGCTCCGGATTGGCCAAGAAGAACTTGGTACCCGGAACTTCAAGAGATGCTCACGGAGGATCCGTGGCCTCTACCTCTAAGACCGGACCTGCTTCAGCAGGGACCGTGTCTATTCCAAGACTTACCGCGGCTGCGTTTGACGGCATGGCGGTTGAACGCCGAATTCTAAGGGAAAAAGGCATTCCGGAAGAGGTCATTCCTACACTGGTAAAAGCCAGGAAGGAGGTGACTGCACAACATTATCACCGCATTTGGAGAAAATATGTTGCGTGGTGTGAGGCCAGGAAGGCCCCCACGGAGGAATTTCAACTGGGTCGATTCCTACATTTCCTGCAAACAGGATTGTCTATGGGCCTCAAATTGGGGTCCATTAAGGTTCAAATTTCGGCCCTGTCGATTTTCTTCCAGAAAGAATTGGCTTCAGTTCCTGAAGTCCAGACTTTTGTAAAAGGAGTACTACATATACAGCCCCCGGTTGTGCCCCCAGTGGCACCGTGGGATCTTAATGTAGTCTTGGATTTTCTCAAATCCCATTGGTTTGAGCCGCTCAAATCGGTGGAGTTGAAGTATCTTACATGGAAAGTAACCATGCTACTGGCCCTGGCTTCAGCCAGGAGAGTATCAGAATTGGCGGCTTTATCATATAAGAGCCCATATCTGATTTTCCATACGGACAGGGCAGAACTGCGGACACGTCCTCATTTTCTGCCTAAGGTGGTGTCAGCGTTTCACCTGAACCAGCCTATTGTGGTGCCTGCGGCTACTAACGATTTGGAGGATTCCAAGTTGTTGGACGTGGTCTGGGCATTGAAAATATATATTTCAAGAACGGCGGGAGTCAGAAAGTCTGACTCACTGTTTATATTGTATGCACCCAACAAGATGGGTGCTCCTGCTTCTAAGCAGACGATTGCTCGTTGGATTTGTAGCACAATTCAACTTGCACATTCTGTGGCAGGCTTGCCACAACCTAAATCTGTCAAGGCCCATTCCACAAGGAAAGTGGGCTCATCCTGGGCGGCTGCCCGGGGGGTCTCGGCATTACAACTCTGCCGAGCTGCTACTTGGTCAGGGGCAAACACATTTGCAAAATTCTACAAATTTGATACCCTGGCTGAGGAGGACCTTGAGTTCTCTCATTCGGTGCTGCAGAGTCATCCGCACTCTCCCGCCCGTTTGGGAGCTTTGGTATAATCCCCATGGTCCTGACGGAGTCCCCAGCATCCACTTAGGACGTTAGAGAAAATAAGAATTTACTTACCGATAATTCTATTTCTCGTAGTCCGTAGTGGATGCTGGGCGCCCATCCCAAGTGCGGATTGTCTGCAATACTTGTACATAGTTATTGTTACAAACAAATTCGGGTTGTTATTGTTGTGAGCCGTCTGTTCAGAGGCTCCTACGTTGTCATACTGTTAACTGGGTTCAGATCACAAGTTATACGGTGTGATTGGTGTGGCTGGTATGAGTCTTACCCGGGATTCAATATCCTTCCTTATTGTGTACGCTCGTCCGGGCACAGTATCCTAACTGAGGCTTGGAGGAGGGTCATAGGGGGAGGAGCCAGTACACACCACCTAATCCTAAAGCTTTATTTTTGTGCCCTGTCTCCTGCGGAGCCGCTATTCCCCATGGTCCTGACGGAGTCCCCAGCATCCACTACGGACTACGAGAAATAGAATTATTGGTAAGTAAATTCTTATTATCTAGTATACATCCACTACTGGATTCCTATACTGTAACACAGGGCTACATCCAATAGGGAGACCGTGTAGTAGTGCAGTGGCACACATTTATGTCATGAACACATCAACATTCATTTTAGAGTACAATTACAACCCTAAAGTACAATTACAACTCTATGGCAGATCACTATGGTGTATGGGATCTGCTATTGTATAGTTCCCAGCTTTACATCTGTATAATTACAGATAGCAGTAATGTAATGTTTGCTTTAGTATGGGTTGCGGTTAAATTACAGTCTGTCGGGATCCCGGTGTTCAGGATACTGACGGCGGAATCCCGACACCCTGTGAAATGCCGGCGGTCGGAATCTCGACCGAAGCCAAGAATTCCCACTCAGGTGGTGGTCCGCTCCACCACCCGAGGGGGAAAATAATAGTGTGGCGAGCAGAGCTCGTCACCAGGCTCAATGTGTGAGGGCACTCACTGCGCTCAGCGTTGGCCTCCTGACTTTCGTGAACCCGACAGCCGGCAAATCATACCGAACCCTTTAGCATAAGAACTTATTTCAGCATTACACTGTGACTTTCTGGCACTGTATTTGTAACCACAGCTTTCTGTACTATCTCTCTTTGCAGGTTACAGGTGCTTCAAAGCCATTATGTTTCTGTCAGGCCTACTGGCTGGTTCAGCGGTCATCTTTTTACTTTGTTACAAGGAACGGATCATGGACACACAACTAAGCCTGGAACTCAGTGCAGGTATCGCCTTGGGCATTGGGCTCCTCTGTGGACTGGTCACAATGCTTGTGCACAGTGTGGGCTTGTTTATGACGGGCCTGCTTCTTGGACTGCTGCTGGCCACTGCCTGTCTGGTGGGCTTAGAGCAGTTTTACCACCCTCCTACAGCCTGGATTCCAGTAGGAGTTCTGATGGGGTCTGCTATGCTCTTTGCCCTGTTGAACCTGCAGTGGCAGAAACTTTTCACTGTGATTTCCACTGCCACATTTGGAGCTACCATCATGACTGTGTGTGCAGATTATTTTGTTGAGATGATGCTGCTAGTACAGTATGTATATGACCGGCTCCGTCTGGAAGCCTCGCACTCCCTCTGCTGGTTCAGCTGGGTTGTTCTTGGCATGTGGCTAGTGCTGAGCATTCTAGGAATTGTGGTCCAGTGGAAACTGACGGCTGAAGGCTTCTCTCATACTGATGGTAAGTACATCATTGCTCATTATAGCCATGCCAGTATTATAGTCTGATCTTATAATGTTACCTATTAGCCATTTATGTATTGATACTTCTGTGTTGGGTCTGTTCACAGATATAAATTTGTGTTTCTGCCTTACAAAAAAAAAATCAATCCCCAATGCATAGCGTTAAGAATTATTTTTCATTAGTGGGCTCCTCCGTCAATTTTTATCGATGGGTGAGGAAAATGTGCATGACATCCTGGGCTGTCATTGGGGAGGAGGGGAGGGCTGCTTGGACAGCAGTACCAGGCCCAGACAGAGAGAGAAACGAAAATCTGTGTAGAAATGTCCTCAACAAATGGCCGCTGCCATGGAGGAGACCTAAGACAACAATGTGGCCAAACAAATACTTAGGAACACAAGGATGCATCATGTTTAACATAAGTTAAAGAGAAGGCAACATGATGTCTGCAGGATCATAGCAGACCAAGTAGCATACTGGGAAACTCTGGCTGAGTGCAGTGAGGCAGGACTACGGTATCTGTATTTGTAAACGGAAGATGTATGGGGCAGGGCTGGGGGTGTATGTGTGAGAGGGAGGTGGCTCTAGCTATATGTATGTGACAGGGAGGGGGATGAGATATGTGAGTGGGAGATGGATGGGGTATATGTGTGAGAGGGAGGTGGCTGGGGCAGGGCTTAGGTATGTGTGTGTTTGAGGGAGAGAGGTGGTTGGGGTAAATGTGTGTGTTAGAGGGAGGTGGCTCTGGTTATACGTATGTGACAGGGAGGTGGTTGGGGGATGTGTGTGAACGGAGATGGCTTGGGTAGGGCTGTTTCTTTCTTCTAGCTACATTTAACATTCCACAGAGACAGCATTCCCATAAGTGATGAATGACCTACTTACAGCAAAGTCTACTGATCACTTCTCTATACTTAACCTACTGGCCCTCTTCTGTTTGTGGGGTGTTTTTTTATCTCCCGCAATATTTATTGAAAGGTTTTTGTATACATGAAAAACAGTAAAATATTTAACAGGATGTATTTGTTACATAAAACTTGTATAAGACGTCGTCTGAAGTCCATTATGGATTCATTTTACATTAATGAGAGAAAGGGAAAGGGAAGAAAGTGGTTACGGCATTGTAAGCTGTGTGGACAAGCAGGGAAGAGATGGCGAAGAATGAAAGAAGAGCTGGATCCCTTCTGTTTTTGATGCTGTTGGTCACTCTTTTCCTACACACCTTTCACTCCATTGACCTGTGGCAGGCCAGTCTTTTCTAGTTCACTTCCAATATGTTTAACAGCTCCCTTAGTGTCGCTAGCACATCCTCCTCCACTCCTACTATCTGTTGTGACCCACAAGGCGATGCTCTGTAATTCAGTACCACCTCCACACTGGCAACACTCAGATCTACCTCTACTCACCTTCTGTACCATCTTGTGTAATCATCTGCTTCGCTATCCCCACATGTATGTCCCAACACTGTTTATAGCTCAACCTGTCCAAAACAGAGCTAATCTTCCCTTCTGCCAGCATCACCACCTTCACTCAAATCTCACTTAAGGTCAGTAACTCCCCACGCCTGCTGCCTTGATGTCACACTTGACGTCACCCTCTGCTTTATTCCCTCGCATCCAGGCTCTCTTCCAGTCCTGTAGCCTCCACCTTTTCTAACCCAATATGCTACCAAAACTCTTATCTACTCTCTCCTCATGAATCGCCTTGAGTCCTGTTGGAGAAAGAGCGGTATATAAATAAAATTATTATTATTATTATTATTAATCCTCTATCTGGCATTCCTGTCAACCCCCCATCCCCTCTTCAATCCATTTTGAATGCCACAGCAAAGCTAATTTCCTCTGTTCCTGACCCACATCTGCATCACTTAAATCCTTACGGTCTCCCCATATCCTCCAGAATTTACCCTTCTGTACAAAGCCCTCAACATCACCACCCCTCCATATATTTAATCTTCAGATACTCTTTCTCTTGACCTTTTTTAGATTTTATTTCTGACCTGCCCTCGTCTCGTCTCGAGTAACCACCTCTTGCTCCTGTCTACAGTATTTCTTGCATGCTGCTACCCACAATGGGTTTTCCCGTCCCATGCCCTTTCAGAGTCTCCTACATTTCTAAATGCTCTTTGAATACATATCTTGTATTAGAGCTCACCCTACTCCTACATACAGGTGTCCCCATACACTATTGCTGCAGTCGCACCAAACTGCACACGGCATCTTTTTCCATTTCTTTTGCTGAAATACGCGTCTTGGTTGCAATATGATTGACAACACTACTTTCCCAGACTGCACTGATTAATCAGATATATGTGACATTTGTATATCTGTGTGACTGAGTCTGAATCTGTATACCAAGCGCTACAATGCAGCTGCTGCTTTTCACGCCATGTTCACTTGTGCTTCATATACAGATTCTGACTCTTGCACAAAGATATACAAGTGGCACATATCAAATGAATCAGTGCAGTATTGTCGCATCACATTGTGATTAAGAAGCACATTCATGCGAGAAAAAAACCTCTACACTGCTCTTCGAAGCTCACTCTTGCACAAGGTGTTTCGCATCTCATGGTGTATAGAGGTTAGGTGTATGAGGACACCTCTGTATAATAACCACACTAGTGCACCCTCGCAGCTGTCCCAATTTCTACTCTACTTGCAGTTCTGGAGCCACATAAAACTGTCCCGCATCAAGCTCGTAACACAACTGTTGGCGGCTGATGCATTATCTGGTGCATGTCTTCAAGGTCAGAACCAAGCATTTTTTTTTTTTTTATAAAGTAATTTTTATTCAGCAGTCTGGAGATTAAGGTACATACATTGCAGAGCATAATCATGTCTCAAGCATTACATCTATTCAAAATATGTCAAGTCGCGTTTTACACATATCTTACATCAAAAAGTATCAATACATTTTCAGTATAGATGTATACTAGGATTTCCTAATGCTCTAACCTTCATGACTTACAAAATCCGCACCCATCTATATTAGTCCTCATTTATTTTTTATATTTAAACCCGTAATCTAAACTATAGAAAAATAACAAACAACCAAAGAAAAAGGCAAGGGAGGCAAATTAAGGAGTATTTTGATTCAGGGCTCCACTAGTCATACACGTGTGTGAGCATGTGGGCTCACAGGGCCCAACCGTCATCGTCTCAGTACACTTCAGTCATAGTAATTTATTGACATGCTTGCACTTTAGTGTCTACTATATTTGGGGAACAGGATGAGAGTGGGGGGAATCTAGCCATGGAGACCAAACTTTTTCAAACTTAGCTGATGCGTTTTGCTTCATGTAAACATATCTCTCCTTAATTATAGTGTCATTAATTAAGGCCTTAAGTGCAGATATTAACGGTCCTTTAGGGGCCATCCACACTCTTGCAATGCAAACCTTAGCCAAGGCACATACATTTAGAGCATAGAGACCCATTGAACCAGACTCAGAAGCAAGGCACCCCATTCCCAATATACAGAATTGTGGGGTAAGCAGTCCGCCAGGCACCCCCGTACTCTCCAGAATTGACCCGACCCCCGACCAGAACACCCCCAACCTCGGACAGTCCCACACTAAATGCCAGTATGTTCCCACCGCCCCCCCACACTTAGGACAGAGAGGAGATCTGCCTGTGCCAAACGTAGCCAGTCTAGCTGGAGTCATATAAGTTCTGTGTAAAATGAAGAATTGAATCTGTTGATATCTAAGGGACTTAGTAACCTTAGCAGGGTATTCTAAAGCGAGGACCCAATCCTCCTCATTTATTGGACCCAGATCCTCCTCCCACTTTCCACGGAGACGCGTCAAGGGGTCCGCATGGAGCTTGGTGAGAAGATATCCATACGCAAGTGAGACCATCTTAGCCTGACCCAAAGTGGTCACAAATGTCTTGATGGGAAATGGGAGGATTCGCGGGGGTGATTCAGCAAATTGGGTCTGGAGGGCATGACGAAGCTGGAGGTATCTGAAGAAGTAGGAATTGGGTAGGTCAAACTCATCCCTCAGCTGTTGAAAGGATTTTAATGTAGTATCTAGATAAAGTTGAGAGACAGAGATCACCGATCTAGGAGCCCACACCTCCCGCCCCTCAAGCGCATGCAATTCAGGGAGCCAGTCAGAGTACCACAGGGGAGTATCCGGGTCTAGGTCGTCATATCTCAGGAGGTCTCTCAGGGCCCTCCAAATCTTTAGGGCCTGAAAAATGATAGGGGGAAGAAACCTAGCTATGCTCCCACTCAGTAGCACCTGCATAGGAGAGAGGTAGGGAAAGTAACAACGGATAAACTCACAATGTAGAGAGTCGGTCTCAGAGTTTTGTGCCCATATAGTGATATGAGTCAGCTGAGCAGCGAAGTAATATATCTGAAAGTTAGGTAGAGCCAGGCCACCGTCAGATCTCTGTCTGGTAAGAGTATTTAACTGTATCCTAGGTCTTTTATTAGCCCAGATCAGTGAGGACAGAACGCTATTCAATTTTCTAAAGAATGTTGGATAGATATATACCGGGGATTGAAGAATAATATATAGGAGTTTAGGCAGTATAATCATTTTAATGAGATTAACCCTGCCAGAGACCGTTAGTGGAAGCTTACACCAAGTCTTAGATTTGCCCATGACCCACTGCATGGTCGGATCCAGATTCAGGGGGAGAAAATCAGAAGGGTCATTAGTTATTTGGATTCCAAGGTACTTAAACTGTACCGTCCAACACAGTGGTAGGGGGATTTTGGAAACAGTAGGAGGGGGGCCTATGACTGGCATAATGTATGATTTAGGCCAGTTAATTCTAAGGCCCGAGTGATCTCCAAATCTTTCTATCACACGCAGCAGGATGGGCATTGACCTGGTGTAATCCTGCAAAAACAGCAACATGTCATCGGCATAAAGAGCTATCCTATCCTCACGTGATCCTGTACATATTCCCACAATATCCGGGTGTGATCTAATCAAGCATGCCAGGGGCTCTATGGCCAAGGCAAACAGCGTAGGGGACAGGGGGCAACCCTGTCTAGTACCTCGGGTCAACTGAAAAGATGGGGATACATAACCGTTCACCAAGATCCTGGCACTCGGATGTTGATACAGTAGTTTAATCCATTTTATATAATTGGGTCCAAATCCCATACGAGCCAACACCTCCCACAAATAAGCCCACTCAATGCTGTCAAAGGCCTTGGCCGCGTCCAGCGAGACCACAGCCGAGTCAGAAGGGAGTCCGTGTGGGAGCTGTAAAATGGTATGCAATCTACGTAAATTAATAGACGTGGACTTTCCTGGCATGAAGCCAGTCTGATCCGGGTGAATGAGGGAGGTTATCACTGTGTTAAGCCGTATTGCCAGGATCTTTGCCAGGATCTTGGCGTCGGTGGGAATCAGGGATATCGGTCTATAGGAGTCCAGAGATTTGGGGTCTTTACCGGGTTTTGGGATCACTATTATAACTGCCTCTGACATGGAGGGGGGGAGATCGTTTCTGGCAAATATATCTAAATATAGGGCATGCAGCTTGGGGCCAAAAAAATCAATATGATTCTTATATACCTCGGAGGGAATTCCGTCGCATCCCGGAGCCTTGCCATTAGGGGACATACCAATGGCCGCAGTCACCTCCTCGAGCGTTAAAGGTGCCTCCAGCAACTCGCAGGCCTCAGAGGAGAGTGCAGGTAGCGGGACACCCCCCATGTAGCGTGAAAGATCAGAAGTAGAGCGCTGCAACTGAGAATTATAAACCTCAGAAAAGTAAGATCGGAATAACAGCGCAATGTCCGGTGTGGTGTCGACAAAGGAGCCATCCGCTCCGGACATCTGGGTGATCGTGGTCCCAGGGCGATCGTAATGTATAAGGCGGGCCAGAAGGCCCCCCGTCCTATCAGCCTGCATATATATATTAGTAGCTTTGAAAAGAAGGGAGCGAGAGTTTCTATCAGACAGGTGGGCCAACCAGACTGACTGAGCCACCAGCCATCGTGTCTTTGTCGCAGGGGCGTTGTCAGATAAATATTGGGACTCTAGGTCTCTAGCATCTTTTTCAAGGGCCTGTTCTCTCTCCCTAGAGGCCATTTTATGAGCCGCTATCCGTCCAATATATGAGCCTCTCAAGAACGCCTTAAACGAGTCCCAAACTACTGTACCCGGGGCAGACCCTATATTGTCGCCAAAGAACCCCTCCCATTGAGTCTCCAAGTCACCGCAGTCCCCCAGCTGGGTCAGCCAGGAGGGGTGCAATTTCCAATAGGAGTGCCCCCTCTGACTTTCCACAGCAAGAGTCATCATCAGAGGAGAGTGATCAGAGACCCCTCGAGCCTCGTAGTGGACGTCAATTATCCTAGGGACGAGGGTGGGGGACACCAGCATCAGGTCAATTCTGGAGAAGGAGCCATGAGTACTGGAGAAGCAGGAGAACTGACGAACCGCAGGATGACGAAGTCGCCATACATCTACCCATTGCAAACTATTTAAAAAATCCGCAAACTTGGTAGGACCACCTCCCGCCAGCGCAGCCGGTGGGGAGTGCCATCGGTCCATAGACAGATCCAGGACATTATTAAAATCCCCCAAGCATATCACTGGGGTATTAGGGGAGGGGGCTATGAAGGACGCAGCTTGTTGCAGCACATTGTATGAGAAAGGAGGGGGGACATACACTGCTAATATGTAATAGGGCTGGGAGTTCAGCTTGCACTCTATAAATACATATCTTCCATACGGGTCAGTTTTAATCGATATCAACTCGAATTGCACTGTCTTCTTAATCAAAACTGAGACCCCCCTAGAAAAGGAGGAGTGGGAGGCATGATATGCCCAGCCCACCCAGGCCCGTCGTAAGGACAGTAACCTCTGTCCCTCCAAGTGGGTCTCACTGAGGCATGCAATATCCGGGTCATATTTCTTAATCATATTTAGTATCAAAGAGCGTTTGATGTTGTTATTCAGACCTCGAACATTCCATGCCAGAATTTTCAGATTAATCATGACCCCCTATAAACTCTATACACCTCCCGGATGGACCTCTCCCAAAATACATTTTGAGTATAAGCATTATCAATACCCATAAAACATGACGTATATGAGCCCTGCGTTGTAAGCCACAGCATCTAAATATGAAACATCCTTGCCTCCGTAAATACTTGAATAAGAAAAATAACAAACTAAAGAAAAAAATAAAACCCCAAAAGTAGTAAAAGGAAACGCAACTAGCAGCTTCCCAAATAACCATTCCCTCCCCGTATACCACCCCCAACTTCGGCATACTTATATCCCGAACAATCAGCTAGCTACCAAGCGCTAGGAAGGCTAGATTCTTAACTGAACCTCCAACCCTTCTCTAGCCAACGCCGCTTGGCCGTACAAGTCTTGAGCCACCAGTGCAAAGAGAGGGGGCTCCCCGAACCATGATCAAGCCTCCGGTGGATCAAACCCCGGGCTGTTTTCGTAGGAGATCACTCCGGAGCCAGTTGCCGAGCACCCGGTGCATATCTGTCCAGCCACTGGGCCGCCTCTCTGGGGGAGTTGAAAAACTTGGTCTCCCCATCCGCCACAACTCGGAGCCTTGAGGGAAACAGCATAGAGTATGAAATGTTGAGGTCTCGCAGCCGTCTTTTGATGGGCATAAACTGGGCACGGTCCTTCTGGACGTCAGCGGCAAAGTCCGGGAAGGCCGAAACCCTAACTCCATTGCGGATCAGCGGGCCCTTCGTGCGACCTAAACGGAGAACCGAGTCACGGTCTTTATAGTGCAGGAATTTAGCGATGAAGGTGCGAGGAGGGGCACCTGGGGGTAAAGGCCGAGATGGTATCCTATGTGCACGCTCCACCGTAAAATGGGCCGTAAAGGACTCAGCGCCATATAGTTCTTTAAGCCAGGATTCGAGGAATTCCTCCGGCTGCGGACCCTCTTCTTTTTCAGGCAGGCCTACGAATCTGACGTTGTTCCTACGCAGCCGTCCCTCCATGTCTAGGAGCTTGGTTTGAAGTGAGGAGACCTGCTGGGTCACCCCGGATACAGATTGCTTAAGGGGACCACATAAATCTTCCAGGTTGGAGACCCGTGTCTCCGCCTCACCCACTCTCTCTCGGATACGCTGTACATCTTGGCGGAGCAAGGAGAGATCGCACTGCACCTTTTCCATCTTATCGGAGAGACGCTGTTCACTGCCGGCTATAGCCTCCAGCACTTGTTGAATAGACGGGGCCCCCACCACTTCCGGGGAATCAACCGCTGTCTCAGGAGGGAAGGTCGAGTGTGTTGGAGAGGCTTCTTGAGAAGGAGCCGGTGCAGCCCTAGGGTTGGGTTGCCTGGTAAATTTTTCAAGTTTGGCCGCGGCCGCACTCCGGCCGCCCCCCACCATGCTGAGCAGGAGCAGTCACACACTTCCCAGATTAAGGCTATAGTATAGGGTTGTGGCTAGATGACGGACGCAGCCAGGCCGCGTATAATCAGTGGCGGGAATCAGCCGCGTACAGTCAATATGTCAGAATAGTAAAATAGGATGATGGTACGTAGTACACTGTGAGAAATTGGTGCAGCACAGCAGTGTAGGCAGATCTGATTTAAGTGCAGTTCCAGTATGTTATATTGGAAGGGCAGTGCACAATAAATAGCTGAGTTTGTCTCCAGTCTCAGGTAGGTATTAGCATAGTCATTAGGAGAGTAGTAGTAGAAGAAATCAGTGTGCATTAAAGGATCCTGTCAGGAATGGGAGAGAGCAGCATGCAGAAAGGTCTCAGAATGCAGGGACAGTTCGCAGGGCATATGAGAATATGTGAATCCCATCAGGTGATTTTACATGTGACCATGCGTGGGCAGCAGCCTATAATCAGCTTCTAAGATGGCCGCCGTGCCTCTTCCCCTTCCCCAGGAGTACCTTAATCTTTTCCAGCTACCAGGGCCCCAGATCACGGCCCGACAGGCAGAGGAGATGTTATCCCCTGTTTCCAGACTCTCAGCGGCTTCCGGCAGCAGCAGCAACCCGCCGTTCGAGCTGCGGGCGACTCGCGGTCCGGGTCGCCGAAAATCGAGGCCGGGGATCCGGAGGAGGTGCAGGCCGCAGGGCTGGAAGTCGGGAAATGCCGCTCCACGAGTCCCGGAGAGTGCGCGATGAGGTGCCCGCCGGTGCCCACAGCCTGTGGTGATAGATTCCGGCCGGGCAGAGACACCAGAGGGGGTCAGGATTGATTGCAGGAGTTAATGGCCGGGGAGCTCCCGAACTCTGCTGCCTACTCCTCAGCCGTCGTAGCCACGCCCTCCCAGAACCAAGCATTTAAGATCATGAAAATAAAAGTAAGCACTACACTGGTTACTTCGCTTTCTTTACTTACCGTATTAATGGTACCCTACATCTTACCACAAAGTCATGCTTGAGGCGGGATGGTTTTAAGTGGCTCACCCTGTGCAATGAGCACATGAAATCTCTAGATACTTGCCTGTTCCAAACTGATAAGGATCATAACTATTATTCCTTCATAAACTCTTTACTGAAAATAAGATGGTCTTTATTACATCGATGTGTTATGTTCTTTTCTTTCCCCATGAGTTGGAAGAATTATTGCACTGTAAATAGACAGATGGAACTGGCCCAAGCTCATAAGAGTAGGCTGTCTTTTCTCACCGTGTCCCTGGAGGAACACTGGGTTATAATGTTAGCCTTTATACACTGTCTTCAGTGGCAGGATTGGCAATAGCCATGTGTGATAGTCAGGAAAGAGCTAATGGGAGTTTTATCTTTGCAGTCTTGTCAATTTGTTTTCTGGAAAGTAAATTTACTATCATTATTTATATCTCATCAGTCAAACACTATGAAAGTTTACATGGTTTGATTTAATTGCCCTCGGGGACATAGCGGTGTTTATAGAGTCTCTTGACATAGAAATATTACTTTAATGTGCTAATTGTTTCTGCAATATATAAGCTACATACTGTATTCAGCTTCACAATAGGCTCTATTGCAGGACATGTGATACTCGTGAGTGTGTATTGAAGTTTTTATGGGTTAGCGATTAATACGAGGGGATGAAAAACTACTGACCTTCAGCTGTCAGACTTCCATTGGCCTCTAGACCTCACAAATTGTACATCTGCAACAATTCACACTGCACAAAGTGTATGCAGAACTGCTCATTTCTCAGGACACTGCTGACCACCCATTTTGCAGTAATGGCAAACAAATCCATTTCTAAAACTAAAATTAATCTTCACTCTTCACTCTCTGTGTATCACTTGTTCCCCATCTGTTTGATGTTGAGACGTCATTGCTAGCACAGATGCCCAAAATGAACCCTCTTGGAGTTAACAAAGGAGTTTTTATTTAAATCTTTCTTCCATGGTATTCCTACAGTATATTGGCCATTCTTTCCTAGGACTAATCTATCACAGCATCTTGACACACAAATGTCCTGAAACTTACACAGGGATATTGCTGCTTTGCTTTTCAGAACTATACGATCTCGCTTTCTGTTACCACTCTGCTTGTTTCTTAATTTGACAGTGATACTAAACAGACGCCAGAAACGCCTACAACTTCTTAGAATTCGTCAGAAAGAGGCCAAAAAACGCAAGACTGTTACTTCACAAGAAGGGACGTACCGACGAAAGGCCAACACTATGAAGAGATACACTGGGGACATCCTTGCACCGGTGAGAGAAACTGTGTGTTTGGATTTGCAATTACATTTATCTTAACCTAATGAGATGGTTTGCAAAATTAAGGCTTAGCATTCTATACACTTACCTGTCTGCAGTTACTCTCACATTCAATCAGCATATATACAAAGGAATACCAATAAATGTGCCATAGAGAGTCCTCTAAACAAAATATTTGGTATCTCCTCCATAGAACGTGCTCTCTTAGGGCCTTGTTCAGAGTTGTGCGCTAATGCCACAAATGTGTACACAGCGGATGTGCGACAATGTGGTAATGCACAGCCACCAGAAATTGTATTGAGATGCCCTTTGAAGTCCCATTTTATTTTTATTTTTTTGCAGTATTGGTATTTATTTTGTAAAGCAGTCTAGCACAGGCTTTATTTCACACTGTACAGCAGTCCAACCCAGTGTATGACTTTCATGGTGACAATTCTGCTTGGGATGAGCATAAGTGTTGCTTGAATCTAGTTCTGTTGTCCAGTAAGCATTTAGGTGGTGATACTCCCCGAAAGACAGGGATTATCTGTTTGTTTGTTTGTTTGTTTGTTTGTTTGTTTTTTTTGCATACTTTAAAGCAGACAACTTTTATTTACTTCTTGTGTGTCATTTTGTTCTCGTTCCACTCTGTTTACAGCTGATCCTCCCTTTTAATGTCACGTAATTCTAGCTTGTGGAACCTTACATATTACCAACATTGTTTTCTCTCTGTTACAGAGTTACTTGCAGAGCCTAAGAGAGCGTCAAACTGGCACAGGAACTTCCATGAGCAGCTTAAGCACAAACATGCAGACTGTTGTGGACATGGACTATGAGTGCGGCTCCACTGTGCCCCTTACGGCCACTACTCCGGTCATCCGTGTCTGAGGTTTTCTCTTTTCTATCACACCCAGGGAGCACAGCTGCTATTACTGTATATGTCAGGGCAGCATCTTGTGCCTTACATGATGGCTCTTCATACATCTCATCCTCTCATTTGCCAGAGCCACTGTTCTCATCTCCTAAAGACTCCATATGAAGGAACTGAAGTCCCCGGCAGTTTGGACTGTGTGTTCAATCTTTAGTTTAAATGCTTTAGTTTAAATATAGCAGTAAAACTTTAGTTAAAATGCTATATTGTGCCTGCCAGATAGACAAGTGTTGGATAGGTGCCTTTTACAAGATCAGTGCAGATCTCCTCATGGACCCGTGAAAATTAAGTGTACCTTCAGGGCAAACGGTGTTCTCCCTGGCACTTCTTAGCCTGAAATTTTAGTTCAAACAGAAGTCAATTTAACCTCAAATAAATTGATGGCAGATTCTTTGAATATACTTCTTAATCCCATACAATGCTTATGTTTGAATGGTAGTGGAACGTACAAGTTTGTGAACCTCTATAGAAGTCTTGGAGCTCTAATAGACCTTTTTGAAGGTTGTTCAAGTTGTCTTTTTTCCTTTTTGGCTTATGCAGGCCATACAGTCTGCTCCACATTTCCCTGAAACCCCGATCTGATCTGCCAGTCAAAATGCAGATCCGTTGGAGAACCAGGGAAACTGTGCATGTTTACCTGATTTGCCTATCCCAATCATATTTTGGTTGGGATTGGAAATTCGTAGAAATCCAACATGTTGGATTTCCCTGATTTCTCAGTGTCTGGGATTGTGTAATTGCAACAATCCATCTCAGACCGATTAGTCCAGCTTTGTAGGCTTTTTTAATTGTGCCTGAAAGAGTGAAGGTTTATTTTGTAAATCTATTGCTGGTGTACATGATGGTTAAGTACTGTCTCTAATAGTGCTTCTACAACAGGTACCTTTGTGTTAGTCTCTGTGTATGCTAGGTTCCTGGAAGACGGAGACTGGCCTAACTGGCATCCGCTGTAAAGAGTGTACATAGGAAACAAGTAGGCACTATGTTTACAAAATGGGCTCTAGCTCCGATATGCACGTTTATGAGAGAGAAAAAGCACAACTACTTAGTCTTGACAGGAGAAATCTTGTAGATTAATTGTTCAGATCATACTACAGTATGTTCCCTTCTCAGTAGGCACACATGTTTCGTTCTGCTAGGGTGGAGAATATATGGTGCTTGAACCCAGTTGCACTCCTTAGTACAGGTCAGTATATCAGGAATATAACAGGGAATCTTTAGTTTTCAGAATGTATTCTTCTTTTTGGGGGGAGGAATGGCGGGGGTGGGGGGGTTGTGCTTTTCTTTCATAGCTAAGGAGTCCAGTGACTCACGGTGTTGCCAATAACCGCACATTTGATACAGGATTACATACCACAGATAATGTAGATTTTATATGACAAATGAGTTAAAGTAGGTATATTTTAGTAAAGGCATTCAATTCAACCACTCCATGGTATTATGCTATTCTGCAGACAACCAGGCGTGGTGTCTTCGAATTGTGACAATATCGGAACTATTGCACTTTAGTGAACTCATCATATTGATATTTAATAAAGTGAGAGGGAACACAAAATAATATGGTAAATCAAAGGGAATTTATCTCCAATGAAAGGTTGTTGCTTTGTTTTTTTGTTTGTTTTTTTCTTTTTGGGTTTATCCACCTTTGCTAACCCAGATACCCCACACCTTATACCAGTACTGTATAACAGAAAGCCCTATCTCTACGCCAGTGGTTCTCAAACTGTGTGCCTAGGCACCCTTGCTAACCCAGATACCCCACACCTTATACCAGTACTGTATAACAGAAAGCCCTATCTCTACGCCAGTGGTTCTCAAACTGTGTGCCTAGGCACCCTGGGGTGCCTCAGGATACTTGCAGGGGCGCCTTGGATTGATGGTCCAGGACCTATTAAAATGATTTATGGTCAGTGTAATAGCCAACCAGTGCTGGTGGCTGTCAATCATAAAATATGTGAATAAACAGAAGCAATTCCTGTCCCTCACCACACAATTGAACCTATGGTTTACATATAAGCACAGTTTACTTAATTTAATATTTCTGTCTAAATTTTCTCAATAAGAAACATGTGGCCTATGGGTGCCATGAAAAATATTCTGATACTCTTGGGTGCCGTGACTCAAACGTTTGGGAACCACTGCTCTACACAGTTCCCTTAGCTTACTGCTTGGTGTTGTGCTTCTGCTACATTCTTCCCTCTAGTTGTAATACTTGTGACATTTAAATTGTTTCCTCTAAATACTGAACCTCGCAGAATCTAAAGTCCGATTGCAAATGGCTTGTAGTAACGTTGAATTTAGGATATTGGGTAAACTATACTGCTGGGGTAACTGTGATGCGTTCTCTGGAGCAGCTTTCTGAAGGAGACACAGCCATTATCGTCTTTTGTCTGGTTAGAACCAGAACACACTCATTATATGAAATGCATTCATAGAGAAAGAATAGGATGATTCCACTGCCAGTGTCCTGGAAAATGCAGTATATTATCTGTGTGTAAACTAATATAGGTAAGCGCCTATGCATCGGTGTGCCATGAGTCTGAAGCTGGCGTCCCATGGAAGTGCTGGAAAAGCGCAGCAGTCATACTGCTCATTTGCTGCCTTAGAGATGTACTAACGTGAAGCGGAAATACTCCTGCCCGGTCACACAAGGGTGCATAGACCCTGCAGGTGCTACGTGTAATGCTTTCATGTAACCGTGATGAGTGTCCTTCAACCTGTTGTAATAGTAATATTTTAGCTGACTGCAGCACTGTTCTAAGTGCATGTGCCCATCGCCCAAAGGCTGATGAAATAAAACCATTTTCATAAATATAACTTTGTGGGAATATATTGTATTTTTCAGTGTCTCTGTACCTCAAATGTGATCAGTATTTCTCTGACGTCCTAGTGGATGCTGGGAACTCCGAAAGGACCATGGGGAATAGCGGGCTCCGAAGGAGGCTGGGCACTCTAGAAAGATTTATGACTACCTGGTGTGCACTGGCTCCTCCCACCATGACCCTCCTCCAAGCCTCAGTTAGATCTTGTGCCTTGCCGAGGTTGGATGCACACTAGGGGCTCTCCTGAGCCTCTAGAAAGAAAGTATAGAATTAGGTTTTTTATTTTCAGTGAGACCTGCTGGCAACAGGCTCACTGCAGCGAGGGACTAAGGGGAGAAGAAGCGAACCTGCCTGCTTGCAGCCAGCTTGGGCTTCTTAGGCTACTGGACACCATTAGCTCCAGAGGGATCGACCGCAGGCCCAGCCTTGGTGTTCGGTCCCGGAGCCGCGCCGCCGTCCCCCTTACAGAGCCAGAAGCAAGAAGAGGTCCGGAAAAGCGGCGGCAGAAGACATCAGTCTTCACCAAGGTAGCGCACAGCACTGCAGCTGTGCGCCATTGCTCCTCATACACACTTCACACTCCGGTCACTGAGGGTGCAGGGCGCTTGGGGGGGGTGCCCTGAGCAGCAATAAAAACACCTTGGCTGGCAAAAATACCACAATATATAGCCCCAGAGGCTATATATGTGGTAAATACCCCTGCCAGAATCCAGAAAAAAGCGGGAGAATAGGCCGCGGAAAAGGGGCGGAGCTATCTCCCTCAGACACACTGGCGCCATTTTCTCTTCACAGTGCAGCTGGAAGAAAGCTCCCCAGGCTCTCCCCTGTAGTTTTCAGGCTCAAAGGGTTAAAAAGAGAGGGGGGGGGGGCACTAAATTTAGGCGCAATATTGTATATACAAGCAGCTATGGGGGAAAATTCACTCAGTTATATTGTTGATCCCCACATTATATAGCGCTCTGGTGTGTGCTGGCATACTCTTTCTCTGTCTCCCCAAAGGGCTTTGTGGGGTCCTGTCCTCAGTCAGAGCATTCCCTGTGTGTGTGCGGTGTGTCGGTACGGCTGTGTCGACATGTTTGAGGAGGAGGCTTATATAGTGACGGAGCAGATGCCGATAAATGTGATGTCGCCCCCTGTGGGGCCGACACCAGAGTGGATGGTTAGGTGAAAGGTATTAACCGACAGTGTCAACTCCTTACATAAAAGGGTGGATGACGTAACAGCTGTGGGACAGCCGGCTTCTCAGCCCGCGCCTGCCCAGGCGTCTCAAAGGCCATCAGGGGCTCAAAAACGCCCGCTCATTCAGATGGCAGACACAGATGTCGACACGGAGTCTGACTCCAGTGTCGACAAGGTTGAGACATATACACAATCCACTAGGAACATCCGTGACTTGATCCCGGCAATAAAAAATGTGTTACACATTTCTGACATTAACCTCTAAAAATGGGTTTTTATGTTTGGGGAGAAAAAGCAGGCAGTGTTTTGTTCCCCCATCAGATGAATGAATGAAATGTGTGAAAAGCGTGGGTTCCCCCTGATAAGAAACTGGTAATTTCTAAAAGGTTACTGATGGCGTACCTTTTCCCGCCAGAGGATAAGTTACGCTGGGAGATATCCCCTAGGGTGGATAAGGCGCTCACACGGTTGTCAAAATAGGTGGCACTGCCGTTTTAGGAACGGCCACTTTGAAGGTACCTGTTGATAAAAAGCAGGAGGCTATCCTGAAGTCTGTATTTACACACTCAGGTACTAGACTGAAACCTGCAGAGCGTGCTGCTGCAGCGTGGTCGGTGACCCTGTCAAACATACTAGTTTGCTAACATGAGAACATATTAAAGACGTCGTCTTATATATGAGGGATGCACAGAGGGATTTTTGCCGGCTGGCATCCAAAATGAATGTAATGTCCATTCTGTCAGGAGGGTATTAGAGACCTGTCACTGGACAGATGATGCTGACTTTAAAAGGCGCATAGAGTTTCTGCCTTATAAGGGTGAGGAATTATTTGGGGATGGTCTCTGGGACCTCGTATCCGCAGCAACAGCTGGGAAGAAATATTTTTACCTCGGTTTTCCTCACAGACTAAGAAAGCACTGTATTATCAGGTACAGTCCTTTCGGCTTCAGAAAAGCAAGCGGGTCAAAGGCGCTTCCTTTCTGTACAGAGACGAGGGAAGAGGGAAAAAGCTGCACCAGTCAGCCTGTTCCCAGAACCATAATTCTTCTCTCGCTTCCTCTGAGTCCACAGCATGACGCGGGGGCTCCACAGGTGTAGCCAGGTACGGTGGGGGGCCGTCTCAAAAATTTCAGCGATCAGTGGGCTCGCTCACAGGTGGATCCCTGTTTCATTCAAGTAGTATTTCAGGGGTACAAGCTGGAATTCGAGATGTCTTCCCCCCGCCGTTTCCTCAAATATGCCTTGCCGACAACTCCCTCAGGCAGGGAGGCTGTGCTAGAGGCAATTAATAAGCTGTATTCCCAGCAGGTAATACTTAAGGTGCCCCTACTTCAACAAGGATGGGGTTACTATTCCACACGGTTTGGGGTACCGAAACCGCATGGTTCGGTGTGACCCTTTTTTATATTTAAAATCCTTGAACACATACATAAAAAAAATTCAAGTTCAAGATGGAATCGCTCAGGGCGGTTATTGCAAGCCTGGACGAGGGGGATTACATGGTATCCCGGGACATCAAGGATGCTTACCTGCATGTCCCCATTTACTATCCTCGCCAGGAGTACCTCAGATTTGTGGTACAGGATTACCATTACCAAGTCCAGACTCTGCCGTTTGGACTGTACATGGCACCGAGGGTGTTACCAAGGTAATGGCCGGAATGATGATACTCCTTCGAAAAAGGGGAGTTTTTAATTATCCCGTACTTGGACAATCTCTCCTTATAAGGGCGAGGTCCAAGGAGCAGTTGCTAGTCGGGGTAGCACTATTTTGGAAAGTGCTACAACAGCACGGTTGGATTCTAAACAGTCCAAAGTCACAGCTGGTTCCTACGACACGTCTACTGTTCCTGGGGATGGTTCTGGACACAGACCAGAAATAAGTGTTTCTCCCGGAGGAGAAAGCCAAGGAGCTGTCATCTCTAGTCAGAGACCTCCTGAAGCCAAAACAGTTATCGGTGCATCATTGCACGCGAGTCCTGGGAAAAATGATAGCTTCCTACGAAGCAATCCCATTCGGCAGGTTCCATGCAAGAACTTTTCAGTGGGACCTGTTAGACAAGTGGTCCGGATCACATCTTCAGATGCATCGGCTGATAACCCTGTCTCCAAGGACCAGGGTATCGCTACTGTAGTGGCTGCAGAGTGCCCATCTTCAAGAGGGCCGCAGGTTCGACATACAGGACTAGGTCCTAGTGACCATGGATGCCAGCCTTTGAGGCTGGGGGGCAGTCACACAGGGAAGAAACTTCCAGGGACTTTGGTCAAGTCAGGTGACTTCCCTACATAAATATTCTGGAACTGAGGGCCATTTACAATGCCCTGAGTCAGGCAAGGCCTCTGCTTCAAAACAGCCGGTCCTGATCCAATCAGACAACATCACGGCAGTCGCCCATGTAAACCAACAGGGCGGCACAAGAAGCAGGATGGCGATGGCAGAAGCCACAAGGATTCTCCGATGGGCGGAAAATCATGTGTTAGCACTGTCAGCAGTGTTAATTCCCGGAGTGAACAACTGGGAAGCAGATCTTCTCAGCAGACACGACTTCCACCCGAGAGAGTGGGGACTTCATCCAGAAGTCTTCCAAAGGATTGTACACCATTGGGAAAGGCCACAGGTGGACATGAAGGTGTCCCGCCTCAACAAAAAGCTATAAAAGATATTGCG
Organism: Pseudophryne corroboree; assembly: GCF_028390025.1. Lineage (NCBI taxonomy): Eukaryota > Metazoa > Chordata > Amphibia > Anura > Myobatrachidae > Pseudophryne > Pseudophryne corroboree. The sequence continues at coordinate 242,109,276 of NC_086445.1, read as the reverse complement.
CCAGGTCAAGGGACCTTCAGGCGATAGCTGTGGACGCTCTGGTAACACCGTGGGTGTACCAGTCGGTTTATGTGTTCCCCCCTCTGCCTCTCATACCAAAGGTACTGAGAATAATAAGAAGGTGAGGAGTAAGAACGATACTCGTGGTTCCGGATTGGCCAAGAAGAGCCTGATACCCAGAACTTCAAGAAATTATATCAGAGGACCCATGGCCTCTGCCGCTCAGACAGGACCTGCTGCAGCAGGGGCCCTGTCTGTTCCAAGACTTACCGCGGCTACGTTTTGATGGCATGGCGGTTGAACGCCGGATCCTAAAGGAAAAGGGCATTCCGGAGGAAGTCATTCCTACGCTGATTCAAGCCAGGAAAGATGTAACTGCAAAACATTATCACCGCATATGGCGGAAATATGTTGCTTGGTGTGAGGCCAAAAAAGGCCCCAACAGAGGAATTTCAACTAGGTCGATTTCTGCATTTCCTACAAGCAGGAGTGTCTATGGGCCTAAAATTAGGCTCCATTAAGATACAGATCTCGGCTCTGTCGATTTTCTTCCAGAAAGAATTAGCTTCAGTACCTGAAGTTCAGACATTGTAAAAGGAGTGCTGCATATTCAGCCCCCGGTTGTGCCTCCAGTGGCACCTTGGGATCTCAACGTGGTGTTGAGTTTCTTAAAATCACATTGGTTTGAACCACTAAAAACCGTGGATCTAAAATATCTCACGCGGAAAGTGGTCATGTTATTGGCCTTGGCTTCGGCCAGGCGTGTATCAGAATTGGCGGCTTTGTCATATAAAAGTCCTTATCTGATTTTCCATATGGATAGGGCAGAATTGAGGACTCGTCCCCAGTTTCTCCCTAAGGTGGTATCAGCTTTTCACTTGAACCAACCTATTGTGGTGCCTGCGGCTACTAGGGACTTGGAGGATTCCAAGTTACTGGACGTAGTCAGGGCCTTGAAAAATTATGTTTCCAGGACGGCTAGAGTCAGGAAAATTGACTCGCTATTTATCCTGTATGCACCCAACAGGCTGGGTGTTCCTGCTTCTAAGCAGACTATCGCTCGCTGGATCTGTGACACGATTCAGCAGGCGCATTCTGCGGCTGGACTGCCGCATCCTAAATCAGTGAAGGCCCATTCCACAGGGAAGGTGGGCTCATCTTGGGCGGCTGCCCGAGGGGTCTCGGCTTTACAACTTTGCCGAGCTGTTACTTGGTCAGGGGCAAACACGTTTGCAAAATTCTACAAATTTGATACCCTGGCTGAAGAGGACCTTGAGTTCTCTCATTCGGTGCTGCAGAGTCATCCGCACTCTCCCGCCCGTTTGGGAGCTTTGGTATAATCCCCATGGTCCTTTCGGAGTTCCCAGCATCCACTAGGACGTCAGAGAAAATAAGATTTTACTCACCGGTAAATCTATTTCTCGTAGTCCGTAGTGGATGCTGGGCGCCCATCCCAAGTGCGGATTGTCTGCAATACTTGTAAATAGTTATTGCTAACTAAAGGGTTATTGTTGAGCCATCTGTTGAGAGGCTCAGTTGTTTTCATACTGTCAAACTGGATATAGTATCACGAGTTGTACGGTGTGATTGGTGTGGCTGGTATGAGTCTTACCCGGGATTCAAAATCCTTCCTTATTATGTCTGCTCGTCCGGGCACGGTATCCTAACTGAGGTCTGGAGGAGGGGCATAGAGGGAGGAGCCAGTGCACACCAGGTAGTCATAAATCTTTCTAGAGTGCCCAGCCTCCTTCGGAGCCCGCTATTCCCCATGGTCCTTTCGGAGCTCCCAGCATCCACTACGGACTACGAGAAATAGATTTACCGGTGAGTAAAATCTTATTATTTTCTTAACAGGATGATTACTTTGCTCCTTGGCCCTTTTATGTATTGTGTGTTTATTATGCCTTTATTAATTCTGTTTTGGTGACATCTATTTATTGATTGTCTTTGAGGTTCTGCCACGTCCATGACTCTGTGTTCTGTGCAGTTTGCTGCAGTAGGTAATGGCTATGTTGCTTGAAGGAAGGATTGGTTGCTGGTTACTGCAACAGTGTTCCACACACCATGCGGCTGATTCTGAGTGGAATGCAGCCGCATCTGTGTCTGCGCCTTGTGTAGGTCGCCTGTCTGCGATTGCCGCTATAAAGCCCTTCCTGGTATACATCTGTGCGTCCGAGTGTGCAAGGACTAAGACGCCCACTGTCATAGTCTGTAGTTACTGAAATATAGGCCGGATGTAATGCAGTGCAAGACGGCCGGAGCTCTGAGATTCCGGCTGAACACCTACGTTTTTTTTTAAAGTGGCAATCATTTGCAAGGCAAAACCAATCTGAGTTTGCCTTGTAAATGTTTGATGCTTTAAAAAAAGTATGAGTTCAGCTGGAATCTCAGAGCTCCGGCCGTCACGCAATGAAATATATCCTGCCCATAGTTTGGTTTCTCCTAGGTCGCAGCAGCCCTATGGCAGGTGTGCATTCTTCTTCCGAGTATGGCCTCCTATGTGAACGGTTGAGCGTCTCTGTAGGCTTTCTGTGACACGTTCACAATATCCTGATAAGACAGACCGTGTCCCAGCATCCACTTAGCCACTTCTGAGACCGTGTGCCTCAATTGCAACTGTGACTGTGCTCATGCCATCTGGATGCTTGCACAGATAGACCTAGACATACATTCGCAGAATAAAAAATAAGCTCCACTGCGTTCATGGTGGAAAAGTTTCTTCTATGGACAATTATCAACTGTACAATTGTGAGCTAAGGCATATCTGCTCTTATCACTAGCTTCTTTACACACAACCCACTGCTTACGTACAGTGAATACATCCAGAAGTTGTATATGTGTTCCAGAAGTTGTATATGTGTTAATCTTGCATTTGATGTCCCCTTCCAAGGCTGCTGTAGAAATGATACTTTTGCATAATGTTATTGCATTGTTCAGTAACTAGCTTTTTATTGAACTATAAACACCAAACACCTCATATTCACAGAGTAATGATGTGTGCTCTATTTTCCAGCTGAGTACCTAGATATTTTATACTGTACTGTAATCATGGCTAAATTATATACAAGTGTGTTCTATTAATATATTGCAGATTCTTCAGAAACAAAATACAAATACACAATAGAAACAGCCTTTTTCCACTGTATTTGGCATTTGATAAAACATATAACAGATGTTTAAAATGGGTTTTAGCCATGAATTATGCCTCCCCCTGGTGTTTAAAATGGAATATGACCATCAGCACTGAACCTCTAAATCTTTTTTATTTATTTTTTATTTTTTTTAATATAAATCCAGCCTGACAGGCTTGGCCAACCTATGACTCTCCAGCTGATTTGTAAGTCCGAGCATGCCCTGCCACAGTTTTGCTATTCGTGAATGCCAAAGCTGTAGCAGGATATATGCTGGGTTGTGTTTCACAACAGCTGGAGAGCCACAGGTTGGCCAGGCTGCACTAGGCAAATAAATCTGAAAACCATGAACGATCCATAGAGTAACACTTATGTAAATTATTGATGGTTCTAGATTTGGCACAAAATATAATAAGTTAGTTGAACAATTTTTCACCAGAGATGCCTAAACCACTACAAAGTCTTGCTTGAAAAGTCTTGCTCTGAAGTCCAGTACAAAGATTAAGGGAAGTTTTAATAGGCCTTAAACGTTTACATGTCACTATTTTCTGTACAGTTGTGCAATTAAATGTATCTGCTCAGTGTTTAAACTTGGCAATTCCAAATATGGCTTTGTAGTTTTGTTTGAACAGGTGACCAGTCCTCCGTTTACACAGGTAGATGTATGTATGGGACACACACAAGTAAGTGTTTGAAGTGTCCAAAACTTTGCCGAGGTCTGTTTGGTGTTTTATAGCTTGTACCCAGAATCCTTTCTAAATTGCTTTAGAACAGTGATGATGATGTAAAATGTACAGAACTGTTTTCATTTGTGTGTTTGTCTGCGCATCTGGTAGAAAAAAAACAAAAGAAATCCATGTATGCTCTGATGTTTCTGTGATGCAGTTGGACCCCTGCCATTATATTATTATGCCTTGGGTGGGCTGGGCAATGCCCCGCACCCTGGATCTCTCTACCGCCTCCACACTCTACCCTACTTCCATACTTAATGGCTTGTCTCCTCTCAACTACTGTTCTTCTCTCTGTGGTCCCTTTCCCCCGTTTGAGTCAGAATGCTAAAGGAAGCAGAGTTGTGCCTTGCGCTCTTGACGACTGCAGCAGTCTCACCATCCTCATTATGTCCTTGCAGTCAGATAATGCTCTTCTTTTAGCGTCCTTTCCAAAATGAGCAATAATAGATTTGGGGCTGTATTTGAATTTTAGCTGGATAAAATCTAAAACATTCTCCTCTGTATGTAGTATGTGCACAAACATGAAAAGCAAAAGCTACTCTCAAACATAATGCCATCTTTGCATGGCGTTCTGTCTGCCCACACTGGAGATGAGCAGGGCAGAAGCCGTTCTGCTTTCTCCTAGAGTGCAGGGGGCGTTCTGTCTGCCCACACTGGAGATGAGCAGGGCAGAGGCCGTTCTGCTTTCTCCTAGAGTGCAGGGCTTTCACTGGTCCCTCATACACCTTCTGTACATGAGTAGGCACATGCTCGCTGGGACAAAAGTACTGTATGTTGCCGCTTATTGCATTTGTGATAGATATCAAATCAGAATTTATGGATGGCAACAAGGGATTACCCAAACCTGCAGCCAGAAAAGAAGAGGGGTCTCCCAACTTGACACCTGTGGGGGGGAATACTATAACAACAAGGTGTTCTCTATTGACAAATGGGTGATTTAATGCTTAGTTTGGGAAATTGTGGCTGTGAAACACATGAATGGTAGGACATTTCTCTTAAAAAACAATATGAAGAGCTATATAAATGAGGACGGTACACCACTGATTTATTGATCAGTGTCTAGCAGTCCTCATTTATATACTCCTCAAATTGGTATGAGATCTGTTCCACTATTCACGTGACACAGCTGCAATTTCCCAGACTAAGCTTTAACTCGCCCTTCCAGCGCCAGAGGAAACCTTGTTCGTATAGCATTTGTTCTAGATGACAACCTAGGGCAGTTTACTCCTACAGAGACCAGTTATTTTCACATGGACTACACCTTATACTTAGTCTACCCATCATTCTCCTAAAGTGGCATTCATTTTTAACTAGTATTTAGTTTATCAAGTACCTAGGTACTGGTTCTGTTACTGAGGGATGACGTGTTTATGTAATGTCTCTTATGTCTAACAAATTGATTGGCTGCATTACCGTAAACATTGGTTCAGGCCACATAATGCCCCCTTCTACTTTTATGTGCACTATAAAAGTAATTGAATTGGTGAAAGTTCAGCCTTGAAGGGCTCTGTGTTGCGTGTGACAGGAAACTGATAAAGATGAATCACTGTAGTGTACACTGTTCTCTGCTGCTTTAATGCACTTCTCTTTTAGAAGCTGCATTTGTTCTGAATAGGGAAGGTTTCTATTGATGATTATACTTTGCAGACCTTGTTATATAATAATTTCCTGAGCACTTTTGGCCATGAAGATATGATTTTTATCTTTATAATTCTTTCATGTTCCATTAAGAAAAAAGAAAACCAAACTAAACTAGCAAGATTAAAGCAAATTGGTATCTCTCAGTGCACAACCCAATGCAGTCTATATACTCTGGTACAAGGCGTTCTACCACTACTCCAAGATACAAAACACAAAGCAATAGTATCTGGTATAATGGCGCTTTGGAATGATAACATACAAATAGTACTCCCCTGTTAACAGGATGCTTCTTTTTTCATGAAGAGTTCAAGTTATAACATGAAAGAGTAAAAAACAACAGACAATTGTGTAATCCTGTTATTTAACAAACTGTGTATAGGTTACATAGAGTTATCTTCTACCTTTAATGTGTATTACTCATAACCACTACCTGGATGTGTAATATCTTTTATCAGGGTTGCTCCCCACACCGAACACTCACAGCCTCAAGATGACAATCAGGTGTGCAATGGTGTACAGTATCTTGTGTCACATAAGACTATCACCAAAAAAGGACAAATAGAATTCGGGGTTGCCACCCGGACATCTCGCTCACAGCTTCCTGCTGGCACATCACCGGTATCTTGTATGATTACATCAGGACCACATTCTCCTTTTTTTGCAGGAGCTCAGACCAGTATTTATTGAAATATATAATACAAAACAAAAAGGTTATAGTATAAAACTTTATTATTTTAAAATGCAAGCATATGAGATTCTTACCGGTAGAGGCAGGTATTCTGCAGTCAAAATTAGATGTTTGGGATCCCACAAAGTTTTACAGCATAGATGTCCATCCTCATCTGTTGGGTGAGTACTTATAGAATATACCAGATATTCCCACCAAAATGTTTCCACCCTAGGCAGGAGAATCTGCAATTGTCATTTGTTATGTTTTGCAGATATAAGCTCAATATTACTTATGTAACATGCATATATTTACAGTATCAGTTTAACACTAAATTGCTATTAATTTGTACTATAACTATTATCCAGTTGTACAAACTTTTTATTAGAGATGTGCGGCGGACAATTTTTGGGTTTTGGTTTTGGATCTAGATCTCTGTTTGTGTTTTGAATTTGGATTGGTTTTGCAAAAACCACCCTTTCGAGTTTTGGAACTGGATTATTTTTGGGGAAAAAAGGATTTTAATTACTTGCCGGTAAATCCTTTTCTCGTAGTCTGTAGAGGATACTGGGGTCCACATTAGTACCATGGGGTATAGACTGGTCCACTAGGAGCCTTGGGCACTTTAAGAAATTAATAGTGTGCACTGGCTCCTCCCTCTATGCCCCTCCTACCAGACTTGGTCTAGAAACTGTGCCCGAGGAGACGGACATATCCTGAGGAAGGAAGTAACAGAACAGGGGTGAGATTCGAACCAGCACACACAAACAAGAGGAAAGCCATGTTAACCAAACTTGAACCGCAACAGCTGAACGAACAACATTACTTAATGAAGTAACTGCAGGAAACACGAAGCACTGGGCGGGCGCCCAGTATTCTCTATGGACTACGAGAAAAGGATTTACCGGTAGGTAATTAAAATCCTACTTTCTCTTACGTCTTAGAGAATACTGGGGTCCACATTTAGTTCCATGGGGATGTACCAAAGCTCCCAAACCGGGTGGGGGAGTGCTGAGGTTCCTGCAGAACTGATTGACCAAACTGAAGGTCCTCAGAGGCCAAAGTATCGAACTTGGCAAAAGTGTTCGAACCTGACCAAGTAGCTGCTCGGCAGAGCTGTAAAGCCGAGACACCCCGGGCAGCCGCCCAGGAAGAACCCATGACCTAGTAGAATGGGCCTGTACAGATTTTGGACACGGCAAACCTGCCGTTGAATAAGCATGCTAGATAGTAAGCCTGATCCAGTGTGCAATTATCTGCTTTGAAGCAGGACTCCCAATTTTCTTGGGATCATGGAGAACAAACAGCGAGTCAGATTTCCTGTGACGAGCTGTCCGCTTCACATAGATATTCAAAGCCCTCACAACATCCAAGGACCTTGAGGTAGCAGAGGTGTCAGTAAGCACTGGAACCACAATAGGTTGGTTGATATGAAACGCAGACACCAGCTTAGGAAGAAATTGCTGACTAGTTCTGAGACCGCTCTATCCTCATGAAAAATCATATAGTGGCTTTTGTGAGACAACGCCCCCAGTTCCGACACACGCCTTGCCGAAGCTAAGGTCAACAGTGTAACAGTCTTCCATGTAAGAAACTTTACGTTCACCTCCTCTAAAGGCTCAAACCATTCCGATTGTAGAAACTGCAACACCACGTTAAGATCCCAAGGCGCCGTGGGAGGCACAAAGGGCAGTTTGATGTGCAGAACACCCTTCAAGAACTTCTGAACTTCGGGGAGGTGAGAATGCTGATTTATATACAGGAATGAAAAGCTATACCTTATACACACTTTAAATACACTTTACCATGGAGCCGCTGCGGCCGCTAAACTTAATACACACTCTACGCACCTTTTACGCTGTTAGCGTACAGAGTCCCGTACCGTGTACGGACTTTGCGTACAAATGCTGCGCTGACGGTACAAAGTACACACACAGCGCGTACACACCCAATGAATACACTTTAAACCTTATTGTCACGATCCGGGTATCTGGACGCCATTTCTTACCTATCAGATGCCTCCTAAGGCTGGCTCTGCGCTCCAGGACCGGATCCCATCTGTTATCCTGATGTGCACATTCCCGCATCCTCTCCTGTCTCTCTGGACGCAGTCACAGTAACGCTTTATACATCTGGCATGGCGTCTCCCGCGGCCTCCGCCGCCGTCCCTGAGCTTCTGCATTCAGAGTGGCGATTACGTCAGCCGCGGCCTCCGCTGTGTCCGCGTGGTCGGATGTGCATCTGTCAGCCTGGCGTCTCCGGTGGCCGGCGCCGCCATTACTGTTTTCCAGACCACATGGATTACAATCCAAACTTCCCTCCAAGTGTCTGCATGGGCGCAGCCATCTTGGATTCTGTCAGCTGATCATTCCTACCAATCCGTTGTCAGTATTATTAATTTGCATAATTGCCTAGCCAATGCCTTCCTTGCTGCAGGTATAAATAGGTTGTGCCTGAGCAAGGAAGGCGTCAGTGCTTTGGTTGTCAAACCTAGTTCCAGTTTGTCTCTCTTCTGTGAATGTCTTCCAGGTTCCAGCTCCTGTCTCCAGACTTCTGCTATAGAGACCCGCACCAGCATTCCATCTGCGGTGTAGCCTGACTCTCCGATCCATTCTGGACTCACCTGTTTCCAGCTACAACATCACCTGCTTCCAGCTTAGCTTCCAGCAGTGTACAGCTTCTCTTAAAGGGCCGGTGTCCTTTCTGCAGTTTACCACTCTCCACCGGTATTATTATTTCTCCGCTCTCAAATTCTACATTTCATCTACATTGCATCGCTCTCAAGCTTTATTTATTATTTAACTGGTTCCAGCCAGTATCCACTCCGTGCCAACACCTGTCTGGTTCTAACCAGTACCCACAGCAGCATTTTATCTACAGCAGTCCAGCTTTCTCTGGAACACCAGCTGGTACGACCCTGGGCTTTCCTCATTGCTACAGTTGAGCCTGGTAAGGACTTTCCAACTTGCAGATAATAAGAACTGTCTCATACCACCAGAGCTCTGTGGCCCCTGCCACCCTGTAGTACCCAGGAACTGTATTATTATTTCTCTGCTGATTTTTGTTACTTTTTACTGCTACTGTGATGCATGGAGTTTGTCATAAATAAATATCATTGACTTTTACTCAAGTTGTCGTGGTCACGCCTTCGGGCGGTTTCTCTTCATGTTACTTACATGTCCAGGGGTCTGATACAACCTCCCAGGTTCCGGTACATCTCAGCCCCTACAACTGAGGCTGCCTTCCGTCAGCTCAGGCCCTCAGTTGTGACAGTAAGCACTGACCTAATGAATCCAGCCGGAGACCAGGATCAAGCGGCCAGGCCGATGCAAGAACTGGCAGCCCGACTAGAACATCAGGAGGCTGCACAGGGCCACATCATCCGCTGTCTCCAGGATCTCTCTACTCGGCTGGATGGGATTCAGACAACTCTCCGTGGATCAGGCGCTTCTGGTGCGTCAACCACAGTGACTCCAGTTATAACCCCACCCACCTTACCCATTTCTGCTCCACGTCTTCATCTTCCAACGCCAGCAAAATTTGACGGATCTCCAAGATTCTGCAGGGGATTTCTCAACCAGTGTGAGATTCAGTTTGAGCTACAACCTGGCAATTTTCCCAGTGACCGTACAAAAATTGCCTACATCATCTCACTTCTCAGTGGCTCAGCCCTTGACTGGGCATCACCGTTATGGGAGAGGTCCGACACCCTGCTATCTTCTTACACTGCATTCGTGTCAACATTCAGGCGCATCTTCGACGAGCCAGGCCGGGTAACTTCAGCTTCGTCTGAGATTCTCCGTTTACGCCAGGGATCACATACTGTAGGACAATATCTTATACAGTTCCAGATCCTGGCATCTGAACTGGCATGGAACGACGAGGCCCTGTATGCTGCATTCTGGCATGGTTTATCCGAGCGTATTAAAGATGAGTTAGCTACCAGAGACTTACCCTCCAAGTTAGATGAGCTAATCTCACTTTGTACAAAAGTTGACTTACGTTTCAGAGAGAGAGCAACTGAGCGTGGAAGATCATCTGCTCCAAAATCTTCTGCTCCTCCTCCTCGCCAACTGTCACCAACTAAAGATGAACCCATGCAAATTGGCCGTTCCCGTTTAACTCCTGCTGAGCGCCGAAGACGTCTCTCCGAGTCTCTCTGTCTTTATTGTGCAGCTCCGTCTCACACCATTAATGCCTGTCCCAAACGTCCGGGACTCCAAGTCCTAGCTCGTCAAGGAGAGGGCCGGCTAGGAGTAATGATCTCCTCTCCATCTCCTCAAGATTGTAATCTCCCAGTCTCGCTTCAAGTTGCTCAACGTTATCAGAACGTCATTGCCCTCCTGGATTCCGGAGCAGCTGGGAACTTTATTACCGAAGCCTATGTTAAACGGTGGTCCCTACCCACCGAGAGACTTCCTTCCTCCTTTTCCTTAACTGCCGTGGATGGCAGTAAAATTTTTGATACAGTTATTGCTCTAAGGACTCTACCAGTTCGTCTGAGAGTGGGAGTTCTTCATTCCGAACTTATTTCACTTTTAGTGATTCCAAGAGCCACACATCCTGTGGTCCTGGGCCTTCCATGGCTCCGTATTCACAATCCTACAATTGATTGGACGACTACGCAAATCCTGGCATGGGGTCCCTCCTGTGCTGAGACATGTTTGTTTAAAGTGTTGCCTGTCTGTTCTTCCTCCCCCAGGTCGTCTGATGTTCCACCTCCTCCATATCAAGATTTCACGGATGTGTTCAGTAAAGCTTCTGCTGATATCCTTCCTCCTCATAGAGAATGGGACTGCCCGATTGATCTCGTTCCAGGGAAGGTTCCACCTCGAGGCCGAACTTATCCGTTGTCTCTGCCCGAGACGCATTCTATGGAGGAATACATTAAAGAGAATCTAGCAAAGGGGTTCATTCGACCTTCTTCTTCTCCAGCCGGCGCAGGCTTCTTTTTTGTAAAAAAGAAAGATGGTGGTCTGCGGCCGTGCATCGACTACAGAGGTTTGAACGACATTACCATTAAGAACCGCTATCCTTTACCCCTGATTACTGAGCTCTTTGACAGAGTTAGCGGAGCTACCATCTTTACAAAGCTGGACTTGAGAGGTGCATACAATCTCATCCGGATCCGTGAGGGTGACGAGTGGAAGACCGCATTTAACACCCGTGATGGACATTATGAGTACCTCGTCATGCCCTTCGGATTGAGCAATGCTCCAGCTGTCTTCCAGCATTTCGTCAATGAGATCTTCAGAGACATTCTATACCGTCATGTCATGTGGTCTATCTAGACGATATCCTCATTTTTGCCAACAATTTAGAGGAACATCGTTTTTGGGTAAAGGAGGTTCTGTCCCGTCTCCGTGTCAATCATCTCTATTGCAAATTAGAGAAATGCGTCTTTGAAGTCAAGTCCATTCCGTTTCTAGGGTACATTGTGTCCGGTTCCGGACTAGAGATGGATCCTGAGAAACTACAAGCAATCCAGAATTGGCCGGTACCCTTAACCCTCAAAGGGGTCCAGAGGTTCTTAGGGTTCGCCAATTATTACCGAAAGTTTATACGAGACTTTTCCACCATTGTGGCGCCTATTACTGCTTTCACCAAGAAGGGTGCTAACCCGTCCAAGTGGTCTGAAGAAGCCATGCAAGCTTTTCATCTTTTAAAACAGAGGTTCATCTCTGCGCCTGTCCTGAAACAGCCTGACATCGACTCTCCTTTCATCCTAGAGGTGGATGCCTCCTCCGTTGGAGTAGGAGCGGTGTTATCTCAGAGGGCTAAAGATGGCCATTTACATCCTTGCAGTTTCTTCTCACGGAAGTTCTCTCCAGCGGAGCGCAACTATGCCATTGGTGACCAGGAGTTGCTAGCCATCAAGCTCGCTCTAGAGGAGTGGAGATATCTGTTGGAGGGAGCTTCTCATTCAATCACCATCCTTACAGACCACAAGAACCTTCTATATCTGAAAGGCGCACAATGTCTCAACCCTCGTCAGGCCAGATGGGCACTTTTCTTTTCCAGGTTCGACTTTAAACTCCAGTTCTGTCTGGGCTCTCAGAATCGCAAGGCCGATGCCCTTTCCCGCTCATGGGAGCAAGAAAATGAGTCAGAGTCTTCAGACAAGCATCCTATTATAAATCCGTTGGCATTCTCCACGGTAGGGATGGACTCTACGCCCCCATCAGGGAAAAGTTTTGTGAAGCCGACACTAAGGAAGAAGCTCATGCATTGGGCCCATGCTTCCCGCTTTGCCGGACATACAGGTATCCAAAAAACCCTGGAGTTTATCTCTAGGTCTTATTGGTGGCCAACTCTGAAAAAGGACGTTTTGGAGTTTATTGCATCTTGCCCAAAGTGTGCTCAACATAAAGTATACCGCCAGTCGCCTGTGGGGCAACTGGTTCCACTATCTGTTCCCCGTCGACCATGGACCCATTTGTCGATGGATTTTATTACAGATTTGCCCATGTGCAACAAGTTTAATACCATCTGGGTGGTAGTTGACCGGTTCACCAAGATGGCACACTTCATTCCTCTCACCGGTCTTCCGTCAGCTTCCAAGTTGGCTCAAGTATTCATACAAGAGATCTTTCGACTCCACGGTCTTCCAGAAGAAATTATCTCAGATCGAGGAGTTCAATTCACAGCCAAATTCTGGCAAAGTTTATGTCAAGCCCTCCAAGTCAAGCTAAAGTTTTCCACGGTTTACCATCCTCAGACCAATGGTCAAACTGAGAGGGTGAATCAGGACTTGGAGTCCTTCCTCCGCATCTATGTGTCCTCCTCTCAAGATGACTGGGTTCAATTACTTCCCTGGGCCGAGTTCTGTCATAACAACCAGTATCATTCTTCATCTTCTTCAACACCATTCTTCACCAACTTTGGATTCCACCCTAAAGTCCCTGAGTTCCAACCGCTTCCAGCAACTTCTGTTCCCGCAGTGGATATCACCTTGCATCAGTTTGCCAATATCTGGAAGAGCGTACGATCAGCTCTGCTCAAGGCATCGTTCAGGTACAAGAAGTTTGCGGATAAGAAGCGTCGAGCAGTTCCTGCTCTCAAGGTGGGTGATCGGGTATGGTTATCCATGAAGAATTTGAGGTTAAGAGTTCCCAGTATGAAGTTTGCACCTCGCTACATCGGTCCTTTTAAAATTGATCAAGTCATCAATCCTGTTGCTTACAGACTCCAGTTGCCTCCCTTCTTAAAGATACCCAAGACATTCCATGTTTCCCTGTTGAAACCGCTAATCTTGAATCGGTTTCATTCCTCACTTCCTCCAACTCCGAAAGTCCAAACTCAACGAGGCGTTGAGTATGAAGTAGCCAAGATCCTGGACTCACGTCACCGTTACGGTCAACTTCAGTATCTTATTGACTGGAAGGGTTATGGCCCTGAGGAACGTTCATGGACCAATGCTTCTGATGTCCATGCTCCTGCCTTGGTCCGGAGATTCCATTCCAAGTTTCCTCAAAAGCCAAAGAAGTGTCCTGGGGCCACTCCTAAAGGGGGGGGTGCTGTCACGATCCGGGTATCTGGACGCCATTTCTTACCTATCAGATGCCTCCTAAGGCTGGCTCTGCGCTCCAGGACCGGATCCCATCTGTTATCCTGATGTGCACATTCCCGCATCCTCTCCTGTCTCTCTGGACGCAGTCACAGTAACGCTTTATACATCTGGCATGGCGTCTCCCGCGGCCTCCGCCGCCGTCCCTGAGCTTCTGCATTCAGAGTGGCGATTACGTCAGCCGCGGCCTCCGCTGTGTCCGCGTGGTCGGATGTGCATCTGTCAGCCTGGCGTCTCCGGTGGCCGGCGCCGCCATTACTGTTTTCCAGACCACATGGATTACAATCCAAACTTCCCTCCAAGTGTCTGCATAGGCGCAGCCATCTTGGATTCTGTCAGCTGATCATTCCTACCAATCCGTTGTCAGTATTATTAATTTGCATAATTGCCTAGCCAATGCCTTCCTTGCTGCAGGTATAAATAGGTTGTGCCTGAGCAAGGAAGGCGTCAGTGCTTTGGTTGTCAAACCTAGTTCCAGTTTGTCTCTCTTCTGTGAATGTCTTCCAGGTTCCAGCTCCTGTCTCCAGACTTCTGCTATAGAGACCCGCACCAGCATTCCATCTGCGGTGTAGCCTGACTCTCCGATCCATTCTGGACTCACCTGTTTCCAGCTACAACATCACCTGCTTCCAACAGTGTACAGCTTCTCTTAAAGGGCCGGTGTCCTTTCTGCAGTTTACCACTCTCCACCAGTATTATTATTTCTCCGCTCTCAAATTCTACATTTCATCTACATTGCATCGCTCTCAAGCTTTATTTATTATTTCAAGAAACAGAAAATAATGAAAGCGCTGTCCAAATTATAAGAGTATTTTTATTAAAAATGAATTTCTAAAAATGCTGAATACATCCACATTAATATTATCTAAAAGGTATCCATTAAATCAATCAATATTCATATGTATTTTGGGGACTCCTTTTGTGTCCCCACACCACTTCTAGATAATATGACTATGCATAGGCCGGGCTAGAATACAGCTACCCGTCCTGAGGTCTGCAGTGAATGCTGACAGCGCGACCTGGACAGTGGAAGGCGGGCCATTATACTTGGGACGGCAAAGGATAAGTTCCAACGAGAGGCGCAGCCGCAAGTAACACTCTGCCGGATACTGCAAGGTGATTGCCGAATCACCAACGGCGAGGAGACGGTGCAGTGCGCTTGGAATAAGAACTACATGCCCTTGGAGAGACGCAGCCGCAACTACATGGTGAGATACAACCAGTTTAATTTGAATACAGCCTGATAAGGATCACACCGATTACTGCTATCTTAAAAAAGGGGATCAGACTATACATTATCTAAAGACACGGGGACGCCCGTGAAAGATTACTAGATAAACATTCTGAACATTCCCGATAAAGCATGCACTGATTAAGCAACTATTGGTGATCCCAAACAAATTATTAGTGAAAATTCAGAGACACTGAAAGTTCAGAACAACAGAAATTCCCGGTCACGGGACCCTATAAATTACCTATTATTTCAGATCTGACACTAACAACTGGGACTGTGGTTCTTTGAATCTAGGAGAATTAGAAAGGATTTTCAGTCACTATTTATTGTTGTAAATGGAGGGGAATATTTATGTCTAGGCTATAGAATACTGGTTGCTCTAATGAGATGATAAGATCTATTGAAACTGTATCCACTGTGCATAGTCATATTATCTAGAAGTGGTGTGGGGACACAAAAGGAGTCCCCAAAATACATATGAATATTGATTGATTTAATGGATACCTTTTAGATAATATTAATGTGGATGTATTCAGCATTTTTAGAAATTAATTTTTAATAAAAATACTCTTATAATTTGGACAGCGCTTTCATTATTTTCTGTTTCTTGTGTTAAAAAATTTGGGATTCAACACCCCATATTTGAGAGCAGCAGTCCATCTTTGGGAGGAATTGATTTGTTAAAAATCAAGGAGGGTGGATAGCCGACACACACCAGTCAGTTTAGCGCTTTCTCAGATTTTTATTTATTTATTATTTAACTGGTTCCAGCCAGTATCCACTCCGTGCCAACACCTGTCTGGTTCTAACCAGTACCCACAGCAGCATTTTATCTACAGCAGTCCAGCTTTTCCTGGAACACCAGCTGGTACGACCCTGGGCTTTCCTCATTGCTACAGTTGAGCCTGGTAAGGACTTTCCAACTTGCAGATAATAAGAACTGTCTCATACCACCAGAGCTCTGTGGCCCCTGCCACCCTGTAGTACCCAGGAACTGTATTATTATTTCTCTGCTGATTTTTATGTTACTTTTTACTGCTACTGTGATGCATGGAGTTTGTCATAAATAAATATCATTGACTTTTACTCAAGTTGTCGTGGTCACGCCTTCGGGCGGTTTCTCTTCATGTTACTTACATGTCCAGGGGTCTGATACAACCTCCCAGGTTCCGGTACATCTCAGCCCCTACAACTGAGGCTGCCTTCCGTCAGCTCAGGCCCTCAGTTGTGACACTTATGCAGCAATTCAGTGCGATACTATTACACTTTAAACCTTAGCAGGGAAAGAAAGACACAACACCAGTCTGTAGTTAAACCACTGGGTTCCGACACCACAGCGTATTATTGCTGAAAGGGGGTTACAATATAAACAATACAATACAACAGAATAATGGCTACAATCAATGGTACATACGTGAGTGGATTCGCCGCGCTACCCGGTCCGGTCCTCGGTCATCTTAATAGATAACTTTGTGAGTCTTGTGTCTGACCAGGCCTGCTGCAGGCTCTCTTTATACAATTCATCCAAAACATAACACACAATGGATACTGTAATCTCTTTGTCCATTGGACATAGGGATGGTCATTTACAGTACAGGAGAGGTCATAGGTCGGTTTGAATAGGTGGGCGATGTCTGTTCCAACTGCTCTTGTGGGTGGTCTCCTCTGGATTCCTGCCGCATACATAATGTACAGTAAATACAGTTTATATCTATATTCTGCTCCTGCACATAACTATCCGCAGGAACATGCGATCTTTCTCAAACCAACACCGGAATGTTACCCTTAAAATACCCTTCAGCTGGATACCAAACACCACCTTATAACCTTGTTCTGTCCCCTCCTATCCTGTAAAGGTGTGGTGCAGGGAGACTATGTGTACATTGTACACTATTTGGATTAAATATGTAATGTGTTTTGATAGCTTTCCATGCGCTCACAAACTCTACCGTAAATACTCATACCACGCGCTAATACGCAGGACCGCGGGAGCGACCATACGCAAATTGCGAATATGCGCACGCACAGCAGAGCAAGTACGCGCATGGAGGCCATCTGTGCGTAGTTTGTACGTGATGTGTGTACTGCAATATTTTTCAACTTTGACAGAGGGAAGCCAATTGTTTCTGGAAGAAAATGGATAAGGCCAAAATCTGGACTTTCAAGGAGCCCAAACGTAGGTCCACATCCACACCTGACTGTAGAAAAAGGAGAAAACGTCTCGGTTGAAATTTCACTGCAGGAAATTTCCTGTTTTTACACCACGAGACATATATTCTTTTCAAATATGGTGGTAATGTTTAGTCGTTACCCCTTTCCTGGCTTGGATCAGGGTTGGAATAACCTTGTCCGGAATGCCTTTCCGGGCTAGAATCTGACGCTCAACTTCCATGCCGTCAAACGTAGCCGTGGGTAAGTCTTAATAGATGAACGGCCCATATTGAAGAAGATCCTCTCGAAGAGGCAGGGGCCACGGGCCCTCTGAGAGCATCTCCAGTAGATGCGCATACCAGGCCCTTCTTGGCCAATCCGGAGCAATGAGAATTGCTTGAACCTTTTCCCTAATTATTCTTTTGAGAATTCTTGGGATCAGTGGAAGAGGTGGAAACACGTAAACCATTTGATAGACCCATGGAGTCACCAGAGCGTCCACCGCTACTGCTTGTGGGTCTCTCGGCCTGGAACAATACCGCTTTAGCTTCTTGTTGAGATGAGAGGCCATCATGTCTATTTGTGGAATTCCCCACCAACATGTTAAGGACTCGAACACCAGCGGGTGAAGGCCCCACTCTCCCGGGTGGAGGTCGTGTCTGCAGAGGAAGTCCGCTTCCCAGTTGTCTACTCTCGGAATGAAGATTGCCGACAACGCCATCGCGTGTCTTTCTGCCCAGAGAAGAATTCTTGTTACCTCTGACATTGCTGCTCTGCTCTTTGTTCCGCCCTGTCTGTTTATGTACGTTACTGCCGTCACATTGTCCGAATGAACCTGAATGGTTTGATTTTGAAGTATATGCGATGCTAGTAGAAGAGCGTATATGGCCCTTAGTTCCAGAATGTTGATCGGAAGAATGGTTTCCGGACTTGACCATTTTCCTTGGAACTGTTCCCCCCTGGGTGACTGCTCCCCAACCTCTGAGGCTTGCGTCTGTGGTTAGCAGAATCCCGAACCTTCGACTCTCGGTCAGGTGAGAAGTCTGAAGCCACCACAGAAGAGAATTCCTGGCCTTCGGCGACAGACGTATCCTCTGGTGCATGTGAAGATGAGATCCGGACCATTTGCACAGCAGATCCAGCTGGAAGGGCCTCGCATGAAACCTTCCATACTGCATAGCCTCGTAAGAGGCGACCATCTTTCCCAGAAGGCGAATGCATAGATGCACCGATATCCGGACTAGTTTTAGGACATCCCGTACTATCGACTGTATTACCATTGCTTTTTCCAAAGGAAGGAATACCTTCTGTTCCTCCGTATCCAGTATCCGCAGAAACTGAAGCCTCTGTGTTGGTTCCAGGTGGGATTTTGGTAGGTTCAGAATCCATCTGTGATCCTAAAGTAGTTGGGTTGAGAGGGCAATGCTGTCCAACAACCTCTCCCTGGAAGCCGCTTTTATCAGCAGGTAGTCCAGGTATGGTATTATGTTCACTCCCTGCTTGCGGAGGACAAACATCATCTCTGCCATTACCTTGGTGAATACCTTCGGTGCCGTGGAGAGGCCAAATGGCAGGGCCTGAAACTGGTAGTGACAGTCCTGTAGTGCAAACCTTAGATAAGCCTGATGAGGCGGCCAAATTGGAATATGAAGGTACGCATCCTTGATGTCCAGAGCTACCAGGGATTCCCCCCCCCTCCTCCTCCAGACCTGAGATCACCGCTCTCAGAGACTCCATCTTGTACTTGAACACCCTTAAATACGGGTTCAGTGATTTGAGGTTTAAAATGGGCTTTACCGAACCGTGTGGTTTCGGTACCACAAACAGATTGGAGTAATAACCCTTGTTTCTCTAACGTCCTAAGTGGATGCTGGGGACTCCGTCAGGACCATGGGGGATAGCGGCTCCGCAGGAGACAGGGCACAAAAATAAAGCTTTAGGATTAGGTGGTGTGTACTGGCTCCTCCCCCTATGACCCTCCTCCAAGCCTCAGTTAGGTTTTTGTGCCCGTCCGAGCAGGGTGCAATCTAGGTGGCTCTCCTAAAGAGCTGCTTAGAAAAAGTTTTTAGGTTTTTTATTTTCAGTGAGTCCTGCTGGCAACAGGCTCACTGCATCGAGGGACTTAGGGGAGAGAATTTCAACTCACTTGCGTGCAGGATGGATTGGATTCTTAGGCTACTGGACACCATTAGCTCCAGAGAGAGTCGGAACACAGGTCTCACCCTGGGGTTCGTCCAGGAGCCGCGCCGCCGACCCCCCTTACAGATGCTGAAGATTGAAGGTCCGGAAACAGGCGGCAGAAGGCTCTTCAGTCTTCATGAAGGTAGCGCACAGCACTGCAGCTGTGCGCCATTGTTGTCACACACTTCACACCAAGCGGTCACGGAGGGTGCAGGGCGCTGCTGGGGGCGCCCTGGGCAGCAATATTTAATACCTTTATGGCAAAAGAATACATCACATATAGCCATTGAGGCTATATGTATGTATTTAACCCATGCCAGATATCTAAAACTCCGGGAGAAAAGCCCGCCGAAATAGGGGGCGGGGCTTATTCTCCTCAGCACACAGCGCCATTTTCCTGCTCAGCTCCGCTGTGAGGAAGGCTCCCAGGACTCTCCCCTGCACTGCACTACAGAAACAGGGTAAAACAGAGAGGGGGGGCATTTTTTGGCGATATTTTGATATATTTAAGCTGCTATAAGGAACAACACTTATATAAGGTTGTTCCCATATATATTATAGCGCTTGGGTGTGTGCTGGCAAACTCTCCCTCTGTCTCCCCAAAGGGCTAGTGGGGTCCTGTCTTCGATAAGAGCATTCCCTGTGTGTCTGCTGTGTGTCGGTACGTGTGTGTCGACATGTATGAGGACGATGTTGGTGTGGAGGCAGAGCAATTGCCGATAATGGTGATGTCACCCCCCAGGGAGTCGACACCGGAATGGATGGCTTTGTTTATGGAATTACGTGATAATGTCAGCACATTACAAAAATCAGTTGACGACATGAGACGGCCGGCAAACCAGTTAGTACCTGCCCAGGCGTCTCAGACACCGTCAGGGGCTGTAAAGCGCCCTTTACCTCAGTCGGTCGACACAGACACAGACACTGAATCTAGTGTCGACGGTGATGAAACAAACGTATTTTCAAGTAGGGCCACACGTTATATGATCACGGCAATGAAGGAGGCTTTGCATATCTCTGATACTGCAAGTACCACAAAAAGGGGTATTATGTGGGGGGTGAAAAAACTACCTGTAGTTTTTCCTGAATCAGAGGAATTAAATGATGTATGTGATGAAGCGTGGGTTAACCCAGATAGAAAAGTGCTAATTTCAAAAAAGTTATTAGCATTATACCCTTTCCCGCCAGAGGTTAGGGCGCGCTGGGGAACACCCCCTAGGGTGGATAAGGCGCTCACACGCTTATCAAAACAAGTGGCGTTACCGTCTCCTGATACGGCCGCCCTCAGGAATCCAGCTGATAGGAGACTGGAAACTACCCTAAAAAGTATATACACACATACTGGTGTTATACTGCGACCAGCCATCGCCTCAGCCTGGATGTGCAGTGCTGGGGTCGTCTGGTTGGATTCCCTGACTGAAAATATTGATACCCTGGATAGGGACAGTATTTTATTGACTATAGAGCAATTAAAGGATGCTTTCCTTTATATGCGAGATGCTCAGAGAGATATTTGCACTCTGGCATCGAGAGTAAATGCGATGTCCATATCTGCCAGAAGGAGTTTATGGACGCGACAGTGGTCAGGTGATGCGGATTCCAAACGACATATGGAAGTATTGCCGTATAAAGGGGAGGAATTATTTGGCGTCGGTCTATCGGATCTGGTGGCCACGGCAACTGCCGGAAAATCCACCTTTTTACCTCAGACCCCCTCCCAACAGAAAAAGACACCGTCTTTTCAGCCGCAGTCCTTTCGGTCCTATAAGAACAAGCGGACAAAAGGACAGTCATATCTGCCTCGGGGCAGAGGAAGGGGTAAGAGAGGGCAGCAAGCAGCCCCTGCCCAGGAACAGAAGCCCTCTCAGGGTTCTGCAAAGCCCTCAGCATGACGCTGGGGCCTTACAAGCGGACTCAGGAGCGGTGGGGGGTCGACTCAAGAATTTCAGCGCACAGTGGGCTTGCTCACAGGTGGACCCCTGGATTCTGCAGGTAGTATCTCAGGGTTACAGGTTGGAATTCGAGAAGTCTCCCCCTCGCAGGTTCCTAAAGTCTGCTTTGCCAACGTCTCCCTCAGACAGGGCGACGGTATTGGAAGCCATTCACAAGCTGTTTTCTCAGCAGGTGATAGTCAAGGTACCCCTCCTACAACAGGGAAAGGGGTATTACTCCACGCTATTTGTGGTACCGAAGCCGGACGGCTCGGTAAGACCTATTCTAAATCTGAAATCTTTGAACCTGTACATACAAAAATTCAAGTTCAAGATGGAGTCACTCAGAGCAGTGATAGCGAATCTGGAAGAAGGGGACTTTATGGTGTCCCTGGACATAAAGGATGCTTACCTGCATGTCCCAATTTGCCCTTCACATCAAGGGTACCTCAGGTTCGTGGTGCAAAACTGTCATCAGTTTCAGACGCTGCTGTTTGGATTGTCCACGGCACCTCGGGTCTTTACCAAGGTAATGGCCGAAATGATGATTCTTCTGCGAAGAAGAGGCGTATTAATTATCCCTTACTTGGACGATCTCCTGATAAGGGCAAGGTCCAGAGAACAGCTGGAGGACGGAGTAGCACTAACCCGACTAGTGCTGCAACAACACGGGTGGATTCTGAATTTTCCAAAATCTCAGTTGACCCCGACGACACGTCTGCTGTTCCTGGGAATGATTCTGGACACGGTTCAGAAAAAGGTGTTTCTTCCGGAGGAGAAAGCCAGGGAGTTATCCGAACTTGTCAGGAACCTCCTAAAACCAGGGAAAGTGTCTGTGCATCAATGCACAAGAGTCCTGGGAAAGATGGTGGCTTCTTACGAAGCGATTCCATTCGGCAGATTCCACGCACAAACTTTTCAGTGGGATCTGCTGGACAAATGGTCCGGATCACATCTGCAGATGCATCAGCGGATAACCTTATCGCCACGGACAAGGGTGTCTCTTCTGTGGTGGTTGCAGAGTGCTCATCTGTTAGAGGGACGCAGATTCGGCATACAGGACTGGGTCCTGGTGACCACGGATGCCAGTCTGAGAGGCTGGGGAGCGGTCACACAGGGAAGAAACTTCCAGGGAGTATGGTCAAGCCTGGAGATGTCTCTTCACATAAATATACTGGAGCTAAGAGCGATTTACAATGCTCTAAGTCTGGCAAAACCCCTGCTTCAGGGTCAGCCGGTGTTGATCCAGTCGGACAACATCACGGCAGTCGCCCACGTAAACAGACAGGGCGGCACAAGAAGCAGGACAGCAATGGCAGAAGCTGCAAGGATTCTTCGCTGGGCGGAAGATCATGTGATAGCACTGTCAGCAGTATTCATTCCGGGAGTGGACAACTGGGAAGCAGACTTCCTCAGCAGACACGATCTACACCCGGGAGAGTGGGGACTTCATCCAGAAGTCTTCCACATGATTGTGAACCGTTGGGAAAAACCAATGGTGGATATGATGGCGTCCCGCCTCAACAAAAAACTGGACAGGTATTGCGCCAGGTCAAGAGACCCTCAGGCAATAGCTGTGGACGCTCTGGTAACACCGTGGGTGTTCCAGTCAGTGTATGTGTTCCCTCCTCTGCCTCTCATACCAAAAGTACTGAGAATTATACGGCAAAAGGGAGTAAGAACGATACTAGTGGCTCCGGATTGGCCAAGAAGAACTTGGTACCCGGAACTTCAAGAGATGCTCACGGAGGATCCGTGGCCTCTACCTCTAAGACGGGACCTGCTTCAGCAGGGACCGTGTCTATTCCAAGACTTACCGTGGCTGCGTTTGACGGCATGGCGGTTGAACGCCGAATTCTAAGGGAAAAAGGCATTCCGGAAGAGGTCATTCCTACACTGGTAAAAGCCAGGAAGGAGGTGACTGCACAACATTATCACCGCATTTGGAGAAAATATGTTGCGTGGTGTGAGGCCAGGAAGGCCCCACGGAGGAATTTCAACTCGGTCGATTCCTACATTTCCTGCAAACAGGATTGTCTATGGGCCTCAAATTGGGGTCCATTAAGGTTCAAATTTCGGCCCTGTCGATTTTCTTCCAGAAAGAATTGGCTTCAGTTCCTGAAGTCCAGACTTTTGTAAAAGGAGTACTACATATACAGCCCCCGGTTGTGCCCCCAGTGGCACCGTGGGATCTTAATGTAGTCTTGGATTTTCTCAAATCCCATTGGTTTGAGCCGCTCAAATCGGTGGAGTTGAAGTATCTTACATGGAAAGTAACCATGCTACTGGCCCTGGCTTCAGCCAGGAGAGTATCAGAATTGGCGGCTTTATCATATAAGAGCCCATATCTGATTTTCCATACGGACAGGGCAGAACTGCGGACGCGTCCTCATTTTCTGCCTAAGGTGGTGTCAGCGTTTCACCTGAACCAGCCTATTGTGGTGCCTGCGGCTACTAACGATTTGGAGGATTCCAAATTGTTGGACGTGGTCCGGGCATTGAAAATATATATTTCAAGAACGGCGGGAGTCAGAAAGTCTGACTCACTGTTTATATTGTATGCACCCAACAAGATGGGTGCTCCTGCTTCTAAGCAGACGATTGCTCGTTGGATTTGTAGCACAATTCAACTTGCACATTCTGTGGCAGGCTTGCCACAACCTAAATCTGTCAAGGCCCATTCCACAAGGAAAGTGGGCTCATCCTGGGCGGCTGCCCGGGGGGTCTCGGCATTACAACTCTGCCGAGCTGCTACTTGGTCAGGGGCAAACACGTTTGCAAAATTCTACAAATTTGATACCCTGGCTGAGGAGGACCTTGAGTTCTCTCATTCGGTGCTGCAGAGTCATCCGCACTC
The DNA here is from genome assembly GCF_028390025.1 of Pseudophryne corroboree. NCBI lineage: Eukaryota > Metazoa > Chordata > Amphibia > Anura > Myobatrachidae > Pseudophryne > Pseudophryne corroboree. The sequence continues at coordinate 242,085,185 of NC_086445.1, read as the reverse complement.
TCCCGCCCGTTTGGGAGCTTTGGTATAATCCCCATGGTCCTGACGGAGTCCCCAGCATCCACTTAGGACGTTAGAGAAAATAAGAATTTACTTACCGATAATTCTATTTCTCGTAGTCCGTAGTGGATGCTGGGCGCCCATCCCAAGTGCGGATTGTCTGCAATACTTGTACATAGTTATTGTTACAAACAAATTCGGGTTGTTATTGTTGTAAGCCGTCTGTTCAGAGGCTCCTACGTTTGTCATACTGTTAACTGGGTTCAGATCACAAGTTATACGGTGTGATTGGTGTGGCTGGTATGAGTCTTACCCGGTATTCAATATCCTTCCTTATTGTGTACGCTCGTCCGGGCACAGTATCCTAACTGAGGCTTGGAGGAGGGTCATAGGGGGAGGAGCCAGTACACACCACCTAATCCTAAAGCTTTATTTTTGTGCCCTGTCTCCTGCGGAGCCGCTATCCCCCATGGTCCTGACGGAGTCCCCAGCATCCACTTCGGACTACGAGAAATAGAATTATCGGTAAGTAAATTCTTATTTTTGTAGTTGGAACTGGGACAATGACCTGAGTCTGTACCAGTTTTTGAATTGCGTCCTGTAAAGTCCTACTTTCTTCCGGAGAAGCTGGTAAACCTGATTTGAAGAATCTGTGAGGTGGGAGTTCCTGAAACTCCAGTCTGTATCCCTGGGTGGCAAAGAATTGTATCTGCACACACACTATCTTTATCTCATCTATATTTGGAACATCAGTTCCATCCGGACCCCTATTACATTAGTGGAAATTACCATCCACAGTGAGGGTGCTACCAACTACAGCTATCGTAAATACAGGAAGGAAAGTGCTATATTGTCGGTGCACATGAGGAAGACTAGATCTGGTTATCACGTCTGCCTATATTTTAATAAAATGTAACTTTTATTGATGTCCATTTAAAAATGGTGTATATTACTTACACATAACCATGAGTACAAGCGAAACATAGAGGTTAAAATTATGACATAAACGAAACATACAAAGTGCAATGAAATAAAGGTGATTTTAAGATTAAAATGTATGTCCACGTGTTTTATTCTAATGTCTAAGTGTATATAGTCTATTATTCCGTAATTGGATCAGTATTCATTCATGTGTTTAGTCCTCTTCAGATTTATGAAGATTTATGTTTCGCTTGTACTCATGGTTATGTGTAAGTAATATACACCATTTTTAAATGGACATCAATAAAAGTTAAATGTTGTTATTAAAATAATAACACCCCCCCCCCCCCCACACCCACACCCACACCCACACCCACCCCCCTTGTAGCCAAAGAAAACTTAGCTGGGTCACCACACAGTCCATTAATAGAGCTTAGTATACTACAACACTCCCCCCCCCCCCCCCCACACATTCTGAGACCCCCTGGTACCGCTGAGGAGACGTGGAGGAGCTGCGCTTCCCTGTGATTCCTGTCAGTGTAAGCTGCAGAGGGAAAATGGCGCTGGTGAACTGCTGGATCCGCTCATAGTGAAGCCCCGCCCCCTTAATGGCGCTCGGCTTCCCGCTTTTTTTATACTGGCCTGAGGTACATTTTATGCCTAACAGAGGGTTAAAACCCTTGTTAGGTTTGATAGCCATTGTGGGTATACATTGGTGGCTCAGCGTGCCCCTCACAGCAGGATATACGTCTGTGTATGTCCTCCTGAGCCCCCTGGAGTGCAGCCTGCACTCAGAGCTGTGCTCCTACCCTTGTGCCGCAATTCCCGCCGGTGACCCGCTAACTGGGACGCCGGCGCTGTACTCACCACTCTTCTATCCTCTGGCTCTGTTAGGGGTGGCGGCATGCTGCGGCAGGGAATGCTCAACGGGGGGGGGGGGCTTGCGAATGACTCCCTCAGGAGCTCCTTGTCCTGTCGGTGGAGAAACGGGACCATTAACTCTTTAGGAAGTTGGGTTATTTTCCCCCTAAGTCCCACGAAGCAGGCAGTCTGGTGCCAATCAGATCTGCCTGAAAACAACAAACCGAAAATAAATGCAGAAAACTTTTCAGGAGCTTCCCTAAGAGTGACCGGCTCCTTCGGGCACATTTTCTAAACTGAGTTTGGTAGGAGGGGCATAGAGGGAGGAGCCAGTGCACACTATTCATTTATTAAAGTGCCCAAGGCTCCTAGTGGACCCGTCTATACCTCATGGTACTAATGTGGACCCCATTATCCTCACAGACTTTGGGGGTATTTTTGATACTACAGTATTATTAACCTCAATAACCTTAATTTCCACTCATTTCCAGTCTATTCTGAACACCTCACAATATTGTTTTTTGGGCCAAAAAGTGGCACCGAGGTAGTTGGATGACTAAGCTAAGCAACACAAGTGGGTGGCATAAACACCTGGCAAATTTAGGAGTGGCACTGCAGTGGCAGACATGATGGCAGTTTCAAAACTAGGCCCCAAAGAGCACATCATGCAAAGAAAAGAAAAAAAGAGGTGCAAGATGGCATTTACTTTGGGCCCTCCCACCCACCCTTATGTTGTTTAAACAGGATGTTTAAATAGGACATGCACAGTCTAATAAACCCATCATTTCAGCAACAGCTGGTCCAAAAAAAGAACTCTGTACAACAAATGTGCATTTCTCTTACGTCCTAGAGGATGCTGGGGACTCCGTAAGGACCATGGGGTATAGACGGGCTCAGCAGGAGACATGGGCACTATAAAGAACTTTTAGCATGGGTGTGCACTGGCTCCTCCCTCTATGCCCCTCCTCCAGACCTCAGTTAGATTCTGTGCACAGAGGAGATTGGGTGCACTACAGGGGAGCTCTCCTGAGTTTCTCTGAAAAAGAATTTTGTTAGGTTTTTTATTTTCAGGGAGCACTGCTGGCAACAGGCTCCCTGCATCGTGGGACTGAGGAGAGAAAAGCAGACCTACTTAACTGATAGGCTCTGCTTCTTAGGCTACTGGACACCATTAGCTCCAGAGGGAGTCGGAACGCAGGTCTCCACCCGCCGTTCGTCCCAGAGCCGCGCCGCCGTCCTCCTCACAGAGCTGGACGATAGATGCCGGGTGAGTATAAGAAGCAAAGAAGACTTCAAGGCGGCAGAAGACTTCAGATCTTCCCTGAGCCATTGCTCCCACACACTACACACACTAGCAGGCACTGATGGGTGCAGGGGGGGCGCCCTGGGCAGCAATATAAACCTCTAATCTGGCATTTAGGAGTATATGGGCTGCGGAGGCAGTAATTATAAAAATCCCCCGCCAGTTTAAAGAATTGAGCGGGACCGAAGCCTGCCGCTAGAGGGGGCGGAGCTTGGTCTCAGCACTAACCAGCGCCATTTTCTCCACAGAGCACTGCAGAGAAGCTGGCTCCCCGGACTCTCCCCAGCTGAACACAGTGACAGAGGGCTGAAAAGAGGAGGGGGGGGGGGGGGCACTTGTAAGGCGCAGTGAGTGTATTACACAGTAATTATATATTTAAAAGTGCTTTATTTGGGAAATTGTTTCCAGTGTCAGTTGGCGCTGGGTGTGTGCTGGCATACTCTCTCTCTGTCTCTCCAAAAGGCCTTATTGGGGAACTGTCTCCTTAGAGATATATCCCTGTGTGTGTGTGGGGGGGTGTCAGTACGAGTGTGTCGACATGTCTGAAGCGGAAGGCTCATCCAAGGAGGAGGTGGAGCAGATGATTGTGGTGTCGCCGTCGGCAACGCCGACTCATGATTGGATGGATATGTGGAATATGTTAAATGCAAATGTGACCTTATTACATAAGAGAATGGAAAAAGCAGGGAGTCGATCCATGGCTTCGACTGTGTCACACGGCCCTTCAGGGTCTCAAAAACGTCCCCTATCCCAAATAGCAGACACTGATAACGACACGGATTCTGACTCCAGTGTCGACTACGATGATGCAAGGTTACACCCAAGGGTGGCCAAAAGTATTCATTATATGATTATTGCAATAAAAGATGTTTTGCATATCACCCTGACACGAGGGTGCGCATGTATAAGGAAAAGAAACCCGAGGTAACCTTTCCCCCATCTCATGAGCTGAACGAGTTGTTTGAAAAAGCTTGGGAAACTCCAGACAAAAAACTGCAGATTCCCAAGAGGATTCTTATGGCGTACCCTTTCCCTGCACAGGACAAAGTACGGTGGGAATCTTCGCCCAGGGTGGACAAGGCTTTGACGCGTCTGCCCAAGAAGGTGGCGCTACCGTCTCAGGACACGGCAGCCCTCAAGGATCCTGCTGATCGCAGACAGGAGACTACCTTAAAATCTATTTATACGCATACGGGTGCTTTACTCAGACCGGCAATAGCATCGGCATGGGTATGTAGCGCAGTGGCGGCTTGGACAGATACTTTGTCAGCTGACATTGATACCCTAGACAGGAATACCATTTTATTGACCTTAGGTCACATTAAAGACGCAGTCTTATATATGAGAGACGCTCAGAGAGACGTTGGGCTGCTAGGTTCGAGAGCCAATGCCATGGCGATTTCTGCTAGGCGAGCCCTGTGGACCCGCCAATGGACGGGTGATGCAGACTCAAAGAAACATATGGAGGTTTTACCTTACAAGGGTGAAGTTTTATTTGGGGATGGTCTCGCGGACCTGGTTTCCACAGCTACCGCGGGTAAATCTACTTTTTTGCCTTTTGTTCCCCCACAGCAAAAGAAAACTCCACAATATCAGATGCAGTCCTTTAGGTCGCATAAATCCAGAAGAGGTTGGGTCTCCTCCTTCCTCGCCAGAGGTAAGGGTAGAGGAAAGAGAACACCTGCTTCGGCTAGTTCCCAGAAGCAGAAGTCCTCTCCGGCTTCTGCTAAATCCACCACATGACGCTGGGGCTCCACTGAGGGAGTCCGCACTGGTGGGGGCACGTCTTCGACTCTTCAGCCAGGTCTGGGTTCTGTCAGACGTGGATCCTTGGGCGATGGAAATTGTATCCCAAGGCTATAAACTGGAATTCGAAGAGGTGCCCCCTTGCCGATTTTTCAAGTTGGCCTTGCCAGCTTCTCCCCCGGAGAGGGAAGTGGTGTTAGCTGCAATTCAAAAGCTGTGTCAACAGCAAGTGATTGTCAAGGTTCCCCTGGTTCAACAGGGGAAAGGGTACTATTCAACCCTGTTCGTGGTCCCGAAGCCGGATGGTTCGGTCAGACCCATTTTAAATCTAAAATCCCTAAACCTGTACTTGAAAAAGTTCAAATTCAAGATGGAATCACTCCGGGCTGTGATATCCAGTCTGGAAGGGAGGGATTTTATGGTGTCACTAGATATAAAGGATGCAAACCTTCATGTCCCCATATACCCCCCTCATCAGGCATACCTGAGATTCGCTGTACAGGACTATCATTACCAGTTTCAGACGTTGCCGTTTGGGCTTTCCACGGCTTCGAGGATTTTCACCAAGGTGATGGCGGAGATGATGGTGCTCCTGCGCAGGCAGGGTGTCACAATTATCCCATACTTGGACGATCTCCTGATAAAGGCGAGATCGAGAGATCAATTGCTGAAGAGCGCAGGGGCAGATTGGGAACAAAAAGCGGCCCTGGAAAAAATTTGTACTAGTGGCCCCACTTGGGCAGCACCAGAGGTGTAAGGTCTAGCCATGGCCATGGCAGCAGCACCCTCCTCCCAAGACTTTCCAGATAGTGGGGATGTCCAGCATCAAGGGGAAATTAAAAGGAAATAAAATTAAATGTTATGAGCACATTATAGGATACACCTTTAGAATTTAGGAAACGATATAATTCTTTAGAAATATATATTTTCTTGCTTATTACACCAACCATATCCCAATCACTATTCACTCAATCTTATATGTCAGCCAAGCAGGCAGACAGAGCATACACTAGATCATCTGCAATCACAGGCTAAGTGGCAAAGTCATTTTCATATATGCAAATTGTTTAGCATCTTATTCATTATGTCTATAAATAGGACCACATGTCCTCAAACAAAACAGGCACCACTGGTGCGTCGGCCCACCGGGAATCTTTCCTGTAGACCCTATGGCCAATCCGCCTCTGGAAGAGCGTGTCGATCTCCCTGAGAGTGCTGCTGTTAACAGCACGGTTGGATTCTCAATCTGCCAAAGTCACAATTTGTTCCAACGACTCGACTATCATTCCTAGGCATGATTCTGGACACGGCACAGAAGAGGGTTTTTCTCCCAATGGAAAAAGCCCAGGACCTCCAGAACATGGTCAGAGACTTGCTAAAACCAAAAAGAGTGTCTGTTCATTAATGCACTCGAGTTCTGGGGAAAATGGTGGCAGCCTACGAGGCCATCCCCTTCGGCAGGTTTCATGCGAGGACATTTCAGTAGGACCTTCTGGACAAGTGGTCCGGGTCCCATCTACAAATACATCAGAAGATAAGCCTGTCCCCAAGGGCCAGGGTGTCTCTCCTGTGGTGGCTGCAGAGTGCTCACCTTCTAGAGGGTCGCAGGTTCGGCATTCAAGACTGGGTTCTGGTGACCACGGACGCGAGCCTCCGAGGATGGGGAGCAGTCACACAAGGAAGAAATTTTCAGGGACTATGGTCAAGCCAGGCGGCTTGTCTACACATCAACGTACTGGAATTGAGGGTCATATACAACGACCTACGACAAGCAGAGAATTTTCTTCGCGACCTACCGGTTCTGATTCAATCAGACAACGTCACAGCCGTGGCTCATGTAAACCACCAGGGCGGGACAAGGAGCAGAGCGGCAATGGTGGAAGCCACCAGGATTCTTAGCTGGGCGGAAGATCACGTAAGCGCTCTGTCAGCAGTCTTCATTCCGGGAGTGGACAACTGGGAAGCAGACTTCCTCAGCAGACACGATCTCCACCCAGGAGAGTGGGGACTTCATCAAGAAGTTTTTACAGAGATAACAAGTCTTTGGGGAATTCCTCAAATAGACATGATGGTGTCACGCCTCAACAAGAAGCTTCGGAGGTATTGTGCCAGGTCAAGGGACCCTCAGGCAGTAGCTGTGGATGCCCTGGTAACACCATGGGTGTTTCAGTCGGTCTATGTGTTCCCTCCTCTTCCTCTCATTCCAAAAATATTGAGAATCATAAGACGAAAAAGAGTGCAGACAATACTCATTGTTCCAGATTGGCCTCGAAGGGCCTGGTACTCAGATCTTCAGGAAATGCTCACAGAAGATCCGTGGCCTCTTCCTCTCAGGGAGGACCTGTTGCAGCTGGGGCCCTGTGTTCCAAGACTTACCACGGTTACGTTTGACGGCATGGCGGTTGAACACCGAATCCTAGCTGGGAAAGGTATTCTGGAAGAAGTCATCCCATCTCTGATTAAGGGTAGGAAGGAGGTGACGGCAAAACATTATCACCGTATCTGGAGGAAGTATGTATCTTGGTGTGAAGCCAAGAATGCTCCTATGGAAGATTTCTGTCTGGGCCGTTTTCTCCACTTTCTACAGACAGGAGTGGATATGGGCCTGAAGTTAGGCTCCATTAAGGTACAGATTTCGGCCCTATCTATATTCTTTCAGAAGGAATTGGCTTCTCTCCCAGAAGTCCAGACTTTTGTGAAGGGAGTGCTGCACATCCAGCCTCCTTTTGTGCCCCCAGTGGCACCATGGGACCTTAACGTTGTGTTAAGGTTCCTAAACTCAATGTTTTGAACCTCTTCAAATGGTTGAATAAAAATTTCTCACTTGGAAGGTGGTCATGTTATTGGCCTTGGCATCTGCAAGGCGGGTGTCCGAATTGGCGGCCTTGTCTCACAAGAGCCCCTATTTGATTTTCCATGTGGATAGAGCAGAGTTGAGGACTCGTCCTCAATTTTTGCCTAAGGTGGTTTCTTCATTTCATATGGACCAACCTATTGTGGTGCCTGTGGCTACGGGTGACTTGGAGGACTCCAAATCCCTGGATGTAGTCAGGGCATTAAAAATTTATGTAGCCAGGACGGCTAGGGTTAGAAAAACAGAGGCTCTGTTTGTCCTGTATGTAGCCAACAAGGTTGGCGCTCCTGCTTCTAAGCAGACGATTGCTCGCTGGATCTGTAACACAATTCAGCAGGCTCATTCTACGGCTAAATTGCCGTTACCACAGTCGGTAAAGGCCCATTCCACTAGGAAGGTGGGCTCTTCTTGGGTGGCTGCCCGAGGCGTCTCGGCATTACAGCTTTGCCGAGCAGCTACTTGGTCGGGGTCAAACACTTTTACAAAATTCTACAAGTTTGATACCCTGGCTGATGAGGACCTCGTGTTTGCTCAATCGGTACTGCAGAGTCGTCCGCACTCTCCCGCCCGGTCTGGAGCTTTGGTATAAACCCCATGGTCCTTACGGAGTCCCCAGCATCCTCTAGGACAGGCATTCCCAACCACGGTCCTCAAGGCACACTAACAGTGCAGGTTTTAGTGATATCCAGGCTTCAGCACAGGCGACTTAATTAGTAGCTCAGTTATTTTGATTTAACCATCTGTGCTGCAGCCTGGATATCACTAAAACCTGCACTGTTGATGTGCCTTGAGGACCGTGGTTGGGAATGCCTGCTCTAGGACGTAAGAAAAAATAAGATTTTAAACCTACCGGTAAATCTTTTTCTCCTTGTCCGTAGAGGATGCTGGGCGCCTGTCCCAGTGCGGACTGAATCTGCAAGACTTGTATATAGTTGTTGCTTACATAAGGGTTATGTTATAGTTGAGATCGGTCTTTGACTGATACTGTTTTTGTTCATACTGTTAACTGGTTGCGTATGTTCCAGGTTATACGGTGTGGTTTGGTGTGGGCTGGTATTAATCTTGCACTTAGATTAACAAAATCCTTTCCTGATATTGTCCATCTCCTCTGGGCACAGTTTCTCTAACTGAGGTCTGGACGAGGGGCATAGAGGGAGGAGCCAGTGCACACCCATACTAAAAGTTCTCCTGCGGAGCCCGTCTATACCCCATGGTCCTTACGGAGTCCCCAGCATCCTCTACGGACTAGGAGAAAAAGATTTACCGGTAGGTTTAAAATCTTATTTTTGTAAATAAATAATTCCTAAATGTGGAACATTTATAATAAATTAAAATTAAGGTTGACTATTTGGAGCCATTCATTTGAGAAGAACCTCTCTGTAATGCTGGGTTACACAGTGCACACCAGAAGATGTAGATGAGCGGGTTCAGACAGGGCGTCTCTGGAATTATATGGCAGACATATAGACATAGGTGTGTTTGGAAAATCTAGCTTTCTCTGGCAGTTTGCCTGGATTATGATTCGGTCTCTTCTGAGTCTGACTGACTTTGGCCACAAATGTGGTCTCATTGGAAAACACTTCGTCAAAATTGCAATTTCCATGTCCACCTTTGCGGCTATATGTTTTTACAAATCTGTTTGTGATGCTGAAGCTTGTTTCATATTCTGCTCTAGGCTTTAATTTAAACCCAGGATCAAGTACAGCACCACCCCTGGAATTATACGGCAGCGCCTTTGGATTTATACAGCAGATTGGCAGCATCCCTGGATTTATACAGCATAGGCAGTACCCCTGGAGAATTACACTGCAGACAGGCAACAGGACCTCTGGATTTAAATGGCAGTGGGGCAGCACCCCTGGACTGATAGGGCAGAGGGGCAGCACCCCTGGAATGATTGTGGCAGACAAAGAAAATATGTGCAAGATGGAATTGTCCTTGGGCCCTCCCACCTATCTTTATCTTGTATAAACAGGACATGCACACTTTAACAAACCAATAATTTCAGCGACAGGGTCTGCCACACGACTGTGGCTGAAATGATTGGTTTGTTTTTAGCCCCCACCAAAAAGGAAGCAATTAATCTCTCCTTATACAAACTGGCTCTACAGAGGAAAAATGTCATCCTCATCCTCAGATTCCCCCCCTTCAGTGTTTACATCCTCGTCCTCACATAGAAATATTATTCAAACAAACCACATCATTTAGGTGGCAGTGGACTGCTTACGCTATTACCCAAAGTTTCTCAACTTGACAATGATTTATGATGAATGCGCTGCAGGTGACGTATAAGGAAGAATGTTTCTAGGTGGTTAATGTCCTTACCCCTACTTATTATGGATTGACAAAGCCAACACATGGCTTGACACCTGTTGTCCGGATTTGTGGATAAATAATTCCACATCTAAGACATGACTTTTTTGGTATTTTGCCCAGGCATGACAATTGGCTTTTTCATCCTATGGCCAACAACTGTCTCCACTGGTGCCTTATTCAAATAAACCACATAACCATCAGAATTCTCATTTTCAACTTCCTCCTCAGCACCAGCTACACCAATATCCTTCTCATCCTGGTGTACTTCTACAGTAACAATCTCAATATCAGCAACTGGACTGGTGATGCTCCTCCAGGGGGCGTGCAAATGGTGGTAGGAGCTTCCTCTTCCTATACAGTCTTGGACTTGGGGATTTGTGATATCTCTGAACGCACAGTTTTTTTTCCCTGTGCTTTAACAAGATTTATTTTTATTTTTTTTCGAGAGGGAGGAGGGCTTCTATCTTCATGAGAAGCTGAACCATCAGTCATGAACATAGGCCATGGCCACTTTGTGTTGTGAATGGCATATTGTCAATTTTTCGTTTCTTATCAGATTTATTTCTCTTTTTTTTGGGGGGGGGGGTTCTTAATTTTGGCTTCTTGGATTTTACATGACCTCTATGACATTGGGCATCGGCACTAGGAGACGACGTTGATGGAATTGCATCGTCAATGTCATGACTGGTGGCAACAGCAGCTTCAGCACTAGTACTGGGAACTGGAAGTGGTTCCTAATCTTTCACTATTTTTTCATCCACATTTTTGTTCTCCATTTCATAAGACAGCACTCCTTTATTATTACAGCACACAGAACAGTATCCCTTTATTTTCACAGCACCCCTGTATTTTCACAACCCCCCTGTAATTTTACAGCCTACAAGACAGGGCCAGCACCCCTTTATATTCACAGCACCCCAGTATTTTTACAGCATGCAAGACAGGGCCAGTGTACATTTATTTTTACTGCACCCTGCATTTTTACAACATAGAAGACAGGGACAGTGTACATGTATTTTCATTGCACCCCTGCATTTTTACAACATACAAGACAGGGACAGTTTACATGTATTTTCACTGCACCCCTGAATTTTTACAGCATACAATACAGGGCCAGCACCCCTGTATTTTCACAGCATACAGGAGGACAGTGTCCCTGTACAGGACTGTGACAGCCAGGACAGCAAAACCCATGTACAGCTGCAGCACCCCTAACAGCACATGAAACCAGTGACAGCCAACACAGCACCCCTAACATCACAGGGACACCACAGTGACAGGACAGCACCCCTAGAGAACACACTGACCCTACCCGACGCCACCACTCACAGAGAGAGACAGAGGTCTGTCTCTTTTACTCTCCATGTCCGGAGTGAAAATTGCGGCGACGTGCGGCTCTTTATATGCAATCCAAAACCTGCGAGAATCTGACAGCAGGATGATGACATTTTGCCTCGTTCTGGGATCCGAGTCTGGCGGGAAGTCCTGAGCCAGACTCTGTTCCCAGCTTGGATCGTGAAGTTCGGGTGGGGGGGTGGGGGGGGGGGGGGGGGGGGGGGGGGGGGGAGTTCAGTTCTCTGAGAACCGAACCCGCTCATCTCTACTTTTTATGTGACAAAAATAGCTTGTTACATCTGCCAGCCTGAGATAACAACAAATATTGGCCCTCATTCCGAGTTGTTCGCTCGCAAGGCGATTTTAGCAGAGTTACACACGCTAAGCCGCCGCCTACTGGGAGTGAATCTTAGCTTCTTAAAATTGCGAACGATGTATTCGCAATATTGCGATTACAAACTACTTAGCAGTTTCAGAGTAGCTTCAGACTTACTCGGCATCTGCGATCAGTTCAGTGCTTGTCGTTCATGGTTTGACGTCACAAACACACCCAGCCTTCGCCCAGACACTCCTCCGTTTCTCCAGCCACTCCTGCGTTTTTTCCGGAAACGGTAGCGTTTTCATCCACACGCCCATAAAACGCCGTGTTTCCGCCCAGTAACACCCATTTCCTGTCAATCACATTACGTTCGCCGGAGCGAAGAAAAAGCCGTGAGTAAAAAAACTATCTTCATAGCAAAATTACTTGGCGCAGTCGCAGTGCGAACATTGCGCATGCGTACTAAGCAGAAAAACGCTGCGATGCGAAGAAAATTACCGAGCGAACGACTCGGAATGAGGGCCATTGTTTCAAAGTGGGAATATACAGTATTACGTAATAGGAGTAGAGATCAAACAATTTCTTCCCTTTTAAGGGAAAGTGCCACTTGTTTTTAATTTCAAATGTTGTATATATTTTCTAATGCTGTATACTTTCTGACAATGTCTAAAGAACAGTATTATATTCTAAAGAATTTCATTCTGGGATCTGAATCTTTACATACATTATATTCCATACACAAGAGATGGGTGCTGACCTGTGGGGACAGGTCTGGTAGGGGATAGGTTGAGGGTGCGGGGACAGGTCCGGTAGGGAACAGGGTCAGGGTGCGGGGACAGGTCCGGTAGGGAACAGAGTCAGGGTGCGGGGACAGGTCTGGAAGGGAACAGGGTCAGGGTGCGGGGACAGGTCTGGTATGGGACGGTGTGTGTGTGTGTAGGGACAGGCTAAGGATGCGGGGACAGGTCTGGTAGGGGACAGGCTAGACTGCGGGGACAGGTTTGGCAAGGGACAGGCTGAGGGTGCGGGGACAGGGTGAGGGTGCTGGGATAGGCCTGGTAGGGGACAGGCTGAGGCTGCGGGGACAGGTCTGGCAAGGGACAGGCTGAGGGTGCGGGGATAGGTCTGGTAGGGGACAGGGTGAGAGTCCGTGCAGGTAGGTCTGGGCACAGCACCCCTCCCATGTTGTCCTCTCACAGCAGAGCCCCCCCCCCAATATTCACCTCACATTGCTAACCCCCTTAAACATCACAGTACTTCCATTGTATACTTCACACAGTGTCCTTCCAACAGGCAACACCAGCAAACAATAGTTACCTTCTAACAATAGCCCCTGACCTGTACTAGCACCCACGGCAGCCTGGCCTGACGTGACACTGCTGAGGAAGAGTGGAGGTAAGGGAGACAGAGCTTCACGTGCCTGGATGCCCTCCACCTCGAATCTGCCACTGCTCAGCTGCGTAGCATGATGGTTCCTTTCAAAGACTGGTAGGCCTTAACTTCCATTACCCATTGGATTTAGCAGGACAAACTCTACGGTTCTCAAATTTCTTTCCATGCCACGGAACGGAACTACAGAGCGACTGAATAGTTCCAAAAAAGGAGTTTGATACAGCAATTGGTAGTCTGAAACAAGTAGAGCAGCCTAGGCCAAATGTTCATTTTTATAGAGTTAATATGTCCAATCTATGAAGTAGAGAGGCCTGATCTATTATAGAATGGAAAAGAATATAATTAGATTTATACAGTTGGTTGTAAGTCTTCGTGATATGAAAACCCAGATAGATAACAGACAGTGGGCAACAAATAGCCAACACTAAGTTCCAGGAGCTTTGTTTTGTGGGGGATTTGCTGCCCAGCTGAATCAGTGCGGCAATAGCCACGCGTTTCGGCAGCCAGACTCTGCTTGCACAAAATTAATTGCTGCTGCATAGGGTAGCAAGCATTTTTTATCAAATTTGGCAATCGCCCAGGCGAGGGAAGGGTGCGAGATGCGGTGCCGTTGCCAGTGTTAAAATGCAGCCTTTGCACCCTTCGCCCGGAATTGAATTCCCCCTTAACGCATAGATTAGTAGAAAAAGGGGGCAACCTTGCAAATTCCATTACTCAGTTTAAACACTGGTGAAGAAAGTTCATTCGTAAATACTGAAGCTGTTCGGTAGTAATGTCGAGTGCATATTCCTGACAGATAATTATAGCATAATTCATATGCTTTTAAGATCTGTAACATAATGGACCAAGAAAGCCGGCCAAAGGCCTTTTCCACATCTACCACAAGTAATACTGTCTGCAACTTAGTCGAGAGATGAGATTGACCGCCACTGAGTAATATCTAGAACCTGTCTAGAGGGCACAAAGCCAACCTGATCTGTATTAATCAGTTGTTCCAGACAAGTGTTAAGCTATGCACCTGCACCTGCCATAGGGCAAGTAACCGACCGATATTACAGAGTACATGAGTGCTAAAAGTGGGTGTCTCACTGCTTGCGCAATCGGCCACACGGATGTACACAAGGGAAGGAATCTGACGTGACACTGCATAAACTCACAGACTGGCTACCGCCATTAGATCCTTTTGTGTGCGACTCAAAACTAGATCATATGTATAAAACATCAGTTGGCTCCCGAAAATTGGGTGACGCTCCCGGCCCCCTGGAAGAGATCGCAAGTCTCCCGGCCAACGGCACCTGCCCACACTTCCCCCGCAGCCGCACACAAGCTCCCGCAGATAGGGGGCCGATGATGTAATTTGTAGTGAATCACATAATCATGTCCCCGACCCCTGCCTCACAATGTCTGCAATGTCGGCACTGTGTAGTGGGGGCAGGTCTGTGATGATGCTATTATATAGACACACCCCGTCTCTGCCCCTATCCAGCATCGCTCCACCTCCGTCACAGCCCCAGTATGTCGAGCCACACCCGCACCATGCCGAGCTGTCTGCCTCCTCGTGGAGGAGGAAGCCAGAATATTGGCAAGTATGGTTGTCTAATTTGTCAGATCACCAACAGCGGCCTCCATACGGATCCCGAAGGTAAATACGGGGTTTACAGTTAGACACTAGGCACTAGTGGGAGGGTTAGGGTTAGGCTGCGGGTGGGGTTAGGCTGTGAGGGCAGAGCCGGATTAAGAGGGGGGCCCCGGGGATAAGTACCCCGGGCCCCTTTTTTTCAAAGGGCCCCCCGCCGCTGCCGCAGATCGGATCTCTGTTCCGATCTGCGGTATTGCGCTGCGCTCCCGGGAGCCGGCGCCACACGCAGCGGCAGGGCAGCTCAGCAACTGCTGTCCCTGGCTGCTCCGGCGGCTCCCGCTCCACTGAAGGCTGGCGCCGAGCGGCCGCGGCTGGCGCCGAGCGGCCGCGGCCGGCGCGCAGCACGCGTGTAGTCACTGCCTGTGCCTCTAATGGAAGGACAGCTGAGCGACGGCTCAGCTGCCCAATAATGTGAGGAGAAGCAGCCTGCGGCTCAGTGATTGGCTGGGCACGCAGGCTGCAGGGAAGGAGGACAGCGCGGAGGGAGAATCTGGACGCTACCAGGGAGCAGCAGGCACCCATTCTCTGGCAGCTCTCCCATTCTACCTGTACAAAAACGTATGGATCTATTTATTATATTGTCTAATGGGTTTTAATAAATATATATATATATATATAATGGCAAACCACAGATACTCGATCAGGACAGCGATTGATACAAAAGAAACTGATAAACCGGTAGCTAAACATTTCCTCCAGTATAATCATCAGGTCTCATCTTTACGGTGTATGGTCATTGACCAGGTCCCGGAATTGGTGCGAGGTGGCGATCGAGTACTCGCATTAAAGAAACTTGAAGCACGCTGGATCTATACACTGGACACTGTTGTACCACGTGGGTTAAATGAGAATAACCCACTGAAATTCTTTATACATTGAAAGTTGAATACAACAAAACAGCTTTGATCCTGATTGATCTTTAGCGAGAAGTACAATGAAAACTATATTACATTAGATGTTCCTATACCATTTATGAATTAATTGGTTTAACTATTTATGAGCTTTTTAATATATGTCCCATATGGATTGGCTGACATACACCTTTGACCCTTTGGGTCTGATGTGGTGTGGCGGGCGGTCCAATATGGGAGGGTGATGTGTATTTTAATGTGGTGTGGTGATGGCTTATGGGCTCCTCTATATAATGTTAGACACACTCTGTGATAACATTGCATTCCTGACGAAAGGTATTCTATACTGGAGATACTTTGTGAAATGTGAAGCCCCTCTAGTAAATAATAGGTGGAACGCAAATACTCCGCTGTGAGACGCAAGGGTCGCACTTCCGGTTACATGTTATTGTGCGACGGATGTGACGTGACGCACTTCAGGCATAGTTGTTAATGTGGGTGGAGAAACGTCCATTGAAGCCGGTGGAACGCAAATACGATTACTTCCGGTATGGACGTTAATTTAAAACCTCGGTTAGTAACTTAGTACCTTAATCAGTTTATATCTTGATGATTGTCTGATATGTATATATAAGGCTAATATACCCTATGGCACTGTTACACGATATGTACTCTAAATATTATGATTATATAGTGAAATAACACGGAGAACCCAGGGTGTGTTAATGTGATGCATTTCCGGTAATTAAGTTAATTAATTGATTGTGTGCAGTATATAGGGGAGCCCGTGAGAGGTTGTCAGTATGCTTATTCCTGGCATGCTGAGCAGATGTCTCCTGGGCTGTCTTGAAAAAGGCTTGACTAAGCCGAAACGTCGACACTATGAGTTGATTCTGATGTATCAATAAAACCCTTTAATTGAAGTTGGACTGGTGAGTGCCCTCTATTCTGGATCTGTGGTCTAGATATACATTTGGTATATATATATGTGTGTATATATATATGTGTATATATATATATATATATACATACACATATGTGTGTGTGTATATATATATATATATATATATAGAGGTATGTAAATGTGTGTGTATATGTGTTTACATATCTACAGTGTATATATATATATATATATATATATATAGGCATGTGCATATATATGTATGTATAGACATATTTATCATAGGCGTGCGCATGGGGGGGTGCCTGGTGCACACAGGCACCCCCTAATGTCCAGCAAACGCCTGTAGCTGACTCATTGCCGAGTGTGCAGTTTTATTCCTGACTGTGACTGCACTGTACGCCCGCCCACGCTTTACGCCTGCCGGCACTGACAGCCTGCTTTCTACGGCCGTCCGCCTGCACAGACTTCCCACGCACAGAGACCTTCCGCTCTCTACGGCCGCTCGCTACGCCCGCCCACACCCGCTCTCTACACCTGCGCCCGTCATCCACCCGACCCTTTCCTGTCTACACTCGCCCTCTATGCAATGTGTTTGGGGGGTACTATGGGGTCTCTTCAGGCCAGGCCGCAGCTGCTCATTCGCACGTGGCGTAATGTGAATTTTGCCTCATACCGTGTGACGTAATGTAAATTTTGGCTCATACCATGTGGTGTAATGTGAATTTTATCTCATAAAGCGTGGTGTAATGTAAATTTTGTCTCCTATTGTGTGGCGTAATGTGAATTGCGGCTCATACAGTGTGGTGTTATGTGAGTTGTGGCTCATACAGTGTGGTTTAATGTGAATTTCGTCTAATACTGTGTGCTGTAATGTGAATTTCGGCTCATACCGGGTGCTATAATGTGAATTTCGGCTCATACTGTGTGCTGTAATGTGAATTTCGGCTCATAATGGGTGCTATAATGTGAATTTCGGCTCATACTGTGTGCTGTAATGTGAATTTCGGCTAATACCGTGTGCTGTAATGTGAATTTCGGCTAATACTGTGTGCTGTAATGTGAATTTCGGCTCATGCCGTGTGCTATAATGTGAATTTCGGCTCATACCGTGTGCTAGAATGTGAATTCTATATATATATATATATATATATATATATATATATATACATGCGTGTGCTCCCTATCTGAAAGATTCTTTCAAATTTACCACCGAATTGTAATTTTCTTTGTAGTAATTGAAGACGTTATGATTTTAATTCGAGATTTTAGGGCCCCACTGTCTTAAGTACCCCGGGCCCCCCGAAGCCTTAATCCAGCTCTGTGTGAGGGTGGGGCTAGGGGAGGTCAGTGTTAGGCTCTGGGCAGGGGGTTAGGCTGAGGAAAGGTTGGGTTAGGGTTAAAATCATTACTGGGATCTGTCAGGATTTTGACCGTCAGGATACCGCTGTCACATCCTGATAGTCTGGATTGTAACTGCCTTGATTTCGTACCCAACACATAGGATTTGTATAGTATATGCAGCATCTTATTCCAAAAATGCAGCCTACAGTACAATGGAATTAAACAAATAAATAAGAGAAACGTGGACTAAACTGACCAGTCAAAGAAAAACAACATTTCATAGGTAACAATGGAATCTTGTCTGTAAGCACTGTCCCAATGTAAACAAATAACTTTACTCCAAATATTTTATTGTTTGTACTTAAATTGTCACCTGCCAGCAGATGGCACTGCAGACTTACATATTACAGCACACCACATTTTCCAGCCCACAGTAAATCAGACACACACTGACTGTGCATGCTGTAATGAAGGTCTTTAGTTCACAAGCCCTGCTGCATGCTTGCATTATGTAATTCATATTCATTATGTACAGATTTTTATGGTTGATTTGTTATGCCTAAAATACTTGACCACTATAATGCATTATGCCTGAATCACTGTAAAACAAAAGTTAGCTGCAGAAGATACAGAGGACTTAATTCAGGTGCGCTTGTTCTTGTTTTTGCTGTTCCTATCGTTTGCCGTACGCAATTGCGATTATATGCTAATATGGTAACCTGAGCATAAAGATGCCCAGTGCTATCGCATTGTTGATACAGTGGTACCATCGCAGCAAATCAGGTCATGTCGTAGTCTGAGTGACTCTGAAGACGCGCAGGCTGAACTACTCTCCTGGGACACAGAGAGCTCTCCAGTAGCAAGTAAGATCACAACTGCTAATTTATTCACACCCAGAAAACAGCGTCTGAACGCCATGACACGCCTGCGTTTACCTAACCAATCCCCATTCCCACCCCCAAACGCTGTCTTCCTGTCACTCTGCGAGCCATTCCTCAGTGTAAATGTAACTCACTTGATGTGCGTGCGCACTGCGGCTCAAACGCATGCGCAGTAAGAAAATATCAGCTGATTTGCTTATAATAGCCGCTTTGCAACCGCATCTGAATTAGGTCCAAAGTGTCCATCATACCCTGAACTTATAATGCTGTAGAAATATTTGTTCTATAGCTGGTGCTGTTTAACTGCCATTAAATCTGTAGTCATGATTAGTGCACAACTTCATTAGTCCAGGTGCCAGGGAATGGTATGAAGTATCCACAGTCATTGCATTATGATATCCAAATGGTGAGACAATTGCTGAATGCACAGAGGAACGTTCCTTAAATTGCATTACATGGAATCTTCATTAATTTGCCTTTTAAGTTTTGTGCTATAGTTAAAAAAAAATTGCCATAGACGTCAATATATGGCAAGAGGACTCCTGGTCGTCTTTCTAGTTGGTGAGCAGGTCTCAAGAACTGCTGTAAGTGGGCAACACATTCCTTACACTTACAGTGTCATTAATTAAGGTGGTTGCACTGCATCCAACGCTCTGCCTTGCTGAGTGGGTATCCCCGTTCCACACTTAGCTGCTTGCTCACCCTCCAGTACTTGTCTCCCTTGAAGAAATAGATTTTGCCGTTCTTCCAGGTCAGGGCTGCATCCACTTTACCAGGGATTCCTGTGAATAGATTGGAGATTTTCTTGGGATACAGATTGCTCCATGCTAACTCATCCCACTGCCAATAGTTATCCCCCTGCAAAGAAGAAATATATGATTTATGCTCTGTTTCTGGTATTGCTAATTTGCTATACAGTTGATACCTTTAAAAAAAACACACAACCATTGGCAGATTTATTTTGTAATCTAGCCTGCCTAGAAGAGGTTATGTGGGAGTGTACATGATTTGAATCGTATTCTATGGTATCTAGAGGATTTATTTGTAATGGACAAACAAATGGAAATGTCTAAGTAAATGATGGATGCCAAGCGTATTGAAAGCAACAGGGAGTGTAGGTCATGCGTTATTTAGGGAAATAACATTCCAGTATGGGCAGGATCTCATATGAAAGTAATAGACAGCCTAACAGATATTAAGGATCTTAAATCCTCTGCAGCTCCTGGCCAGATGGGCTTACACTCCAATACTATAAAAAATAATAATATTTCAGCGATACTCCTGACTTTCTTCTATTATAGAGGGGGCACCTTTTGATGAGGCTACCACATTGGCCGACATTGTTGTAATCCCAAAAGCAGGACTGCGCAAATTACAGACCAACTTCTTTATTAAATGTAGATCTCATAATTTATGCAAAAAATCTGGTGAACAAACTCAGGGAGTGATTCAGATCTGATCGCTGCTGTGCGTTTTTGTACAGCGGGCGATCAAGTCCTAACTGCGCATGCGTATGCACCACAATGCGCACGCGCATCGGACAACAATAAAGGGCATCGCCGGTCAGCGATGGGATGGTGCGAAAAATCCGTTCGCATGGGGCATTCACAAGGTGATTGACAGGAGGAGGCCATTTGTGGGTGGTAACTGACCGTTTTTCTGGGAGTGTCCAGAAAAACACAGGCATTCCCTGTTTTCGGGGAGGGTGTCTTATGTCCGCTTCGGCCCCGATCAGCCTGTTCTCATCGCACTGTAGGAGTAAATCCTGGGTTGTGCACAGACTGCACACACTGGATTTTCGCTGCTCGGTGTACACATGCCATCGCATGCATGCACGGCGAATTTACACTCCCCCTGGAGGTGGCGACTATTTGATTGCAGGACAGCAAAATTAGCAGATCAGATCTGAATGATCCCCTCAGTCCGCTCTTCTCCTCACTGAGTAATTCTGACCCAGTTGGAGTCATCCCTGACAGGCCTCTGATAATATTTGATGTGTAATTAATATAATACAGGGCATTCACAATCAGAAAACTCCTGCCTTGGTATCTATAGCAAGTTAGAGCTATGGAGTTGGCCAATGGGGTTTGGTCCTCGCAATTCTATATTTCCAGTGGTACTCTCCAAGTATGCACCCTCTCTCCCCTTATTTTAGTACTAGTAATTGAGCCTTTGGCAGCCATGATCCATGCTAATCCAAACATCAGTGGTCAATGGGGGTCATTCCAATCCGATCGCACGGTGCAGTTGTTCGAAGCGCAGCGATCAGGTTGGAAACTGCGCATGTGCCGGCGCATACCAGACGGCCAAAGGCATTTGTTGGGCGGGAGGGGGCGGCACGGCGGCATCTAGTCACTGTTTTTGGGGCGCGATCTGGCCAACGCAGGCGTGGCCAGACCGTGTGGGAGGTGGGCCGCAGCAGCTGCATGACGTTACATGCAGTGGCTGCGACCCGGGGCAGCAACGACTAACTCCTGGCCAGCCGCAGGAGCTGCGCTGGCCGGGAGTTACTCTTCAAGTACAAAAGCATTGCCGCTGTGCTATGCTTTAGTACTTGTGCTGGGGGTCCGGACTGACATGCGGGGCAGACTAGCCCTGTGCTGGGTGTCCCCCCGCATGTCTGGGAAGATGATCGTAGCTGTGACCCCCAATGTTCTTTTGACTATCACAGATCCAGTCAATTCTCCTCCCCAATTCTTGAGACTATTGAAATATGGACTACACTCTGGATACAAAATAGCACATTCTAGATTTCTATCTCTCAAACTATGCTCTGTCCAGTCCTACATGAACTCCTCCTTCAGACTATATTATTTAGCAGCCCGGCTTGCACAGTTTTTTCTGGAACGCTCCTACATCAGAGACCGTCTGCTCTGTGATTGAGTACAAAATGTTTGGGATTTGCTCCACCTCCTTCCTACCGTGTCTTCCTAAATGCCAGTGTCCGAACTCAGTCCTCAAACATTATCTGTACAGCTTTCTTTAACAATGTGGGACTTCACAAAGCTACCCGACCCTGCTCCTCTATATTCATCTCATTTAAACCACTTCATATGAATTGAGGAAGCGGAGGATGAGTATTTAACTTATGCAGTTTCTAAAGTGAAATGTTTTGGGATTTTACTTTCAATCATAGTTATGCTAGGCACAGAGAGGTCCTCCACATCTGGCAAATACCGCCTTAGTGGCTACCAGAATGTGTCCCATTAGGTATCTATCTGCATTGGACAATCCCCCAGAGAGAAAGTGGAGCAGAGCCCCCAGAGGGCCCGCCAAGATAGTACTACCTCTGTGTTATGATTCTGATACTCAGGTCAGGGGTGATCTTATACGGTAGGACCTGAATACCAGAACGTAATGCTGGGAAAGGGGAATGGAAAGGGAATAGCCCCTGGCACCGTATTTCCGTTGTCTCGCCCGTGCTGTCAGTACACTCTTGCGAGACTATGGTTGCTTGGGCCCATGGCAGCCGCGTTTGAAGGGCGGATTACGTCTGCCCAACTCCGATGCCCCCTCAGGTCTTAATGAGAGACAAAGAGTGAACCGAGACAGGGTGATAACAAGGGGCCCTCTAACTGAACAACAAAGCCAGGGGCTACTAACAAAGCTGAAACTAAAGTATGCGCGGATTTCCGCCAGGGAAAAGAACAACAAAATACTCCACTTGTCCACTCTCCTACACGGCACCGCCGAGTACCAGAGAGGACTGTGGAAGCGGATACCTCCGCAAATGCTCCAATAACAGAAAACAATATAAAGCGGTTTAGGCCGCAACTCGCGGCAGAGCCGCCACTCACGAAACCAAGCAAGATCCTCTATCGACTGCCACAGGTAAACGAGGACCAGAAGAACTCCTTAGGATAAGACGGCTACTCCAAGACTCAGGAACTCAGAGAACTGGAAAGACCGGGCACAGCAGACCAGGAACAGACGTTCACCAAACATGAGCAGCATGCAGGAAGCTATCACCGGCGTCTGTGTGAGGCACTGAGGAGGCTTAAAACAGGGAACCCTCCAATCAGAGTCCAGAGCCCAATTACCCAAAATGTCGTGCAGCTGCCTTGCTGCACGACCAGAGAACATGTGTGAGTGCATACTAATTAAACACCAGCAACGGGGAATGCGGTCCACATGTGGCGTCCCCGTTGCTATGGACCCGGCGGCTCGGCACGCACGCGTCCTGGCGTTGCTAGGGACCCGGCGGCTCAGCGCGCACGGCGTCCTAGCGTTGCTAGGGACCTGGCGGCTCAGCGCGCACGGCGTCCCTAGCGTTGCCAGGCGCCGTGCAGAAAGGGGAGAAGGTGCAGCGGCCGGCTACGGACCGCTGCGCCTAACAGTACCCCCCCCCCTTGAGGAGGGGTTAAAGAACCCCTAAAGCCAGGTTTCCGAGGAAATTCCTGAAAAAATAATTTCTTGAGTCTAGGGGCATGTAGATCCCCATCCAGGACCCAAGACCTTTCCTCCGGACCATAGCCCTTCCAGTGAACCAAAAAATAAAGTCGGCCCGAGAAACTTTTGAATCTAAAACCTTCTCAACCAAGAACTCCTGTTGCCCCTGAACATCCACTGGAGATCTACCCTGGGAGGTCTTCCGAGGAAATCTCCTGGAAGAAACATATTGTTTCAACAGGGAACAGTGGAAAGTATTTCCAATTAATGATAAGAAACGGTCCAATAAATTTGGGTCCCAGTCTAGCCGAGGGTTGTCGGAGCTTGATGTTGCGAGTTGACTACCATACCTTATCTCCCACCTTAAAAGTGCAAGGACGTCGGAGCCTATCAGAAAATTTATTTTCTCGGAAGGCAGCTTTTCTGAGGGCAAGGTGCACTTTTCTCCAAATTGCTCTGAGGTGGGAGGTTAAGGTCAACGAGGAAACTGGAGAATGATGGAAAAAAAAGTTGGCTCTAGGATGAAAACCAAAGACTGAAAAGAATGGGGACTCCTTGGTGGAGGAATGACAAGAGTTATTATAAGCAAATTCAGCCAAAGGAAGAAACTCGGACCAATCATTCTGGAGTTTGGCCGAATACAAGCGTAAGTATTGTTTTAATGACTGGTTGACTCGTTCGGTTTGCCCATTAGACTGTGGATGGTAACCAGATGTTAAAGACAGTCTCATCTTCAATGATGCACAAAAACGTTTCCAGAATCGTGCGATGAATTGCGGACCCCGATCAGAGACAATATCAGTGGGCAAACCATGGAGCCTGAACACATGGCGAAGGAACAAAACTGCCAACCCTTGAGCAGAGGGCAATCGGGGAAGAGCAATGAAATGAGCCATTTTACTAAAACGGTCCACCACCACCCAAACGACTCGAAATCCGGCTGAAAGGGGAAGGTCTACCACGAAATCCATGGAAATATGAGACCATGGCCTGAGAGGAACGGCTAAAGGCATGAGTTGCCCGATAGGCAACGAACGAGGGACCTTATGCTGTGCACAAACCTGACAGGAATGGACAAATTCCTTAACGTCTTTAGAAAGACTAGGCCACCATACTGAGCGAGAGACTAACTCCAAGGTCTTAGTGATACCTGGATGCCCCGAGACTTTGTTGTCATGAAACTCAGTTAAAACAGTGCCTCTCAAAAATTCAGGGACAAAAAGACGACCAGCAGGAGTTAGCCTAGGAGCTTGGTGTTGAAGCTGGTTTAACTGAGTAAATAAATCCTGTGTGAGGCCTGCCCGGATGACTGAAGATTGAACTATGGGGATAGTAACAGGATTGCTATTGTGAACCGGAAGAAAGCAACGTGACAGGGCATCAGCTTTCGTATTCTTGGAACCAGGCCTGAAGGTGATAATAAACCTGAAACGAGTAAAGAACAATGCCCAACGTGCCTGCCGAGCATTAAGCCGTTTAGCTGACTCAATATATTGCAGGTTCTTATGGTCAGTAAATACAGTAATAGTATGCCTAGCTCCCTCCAGCCAATGCCTCCACTCCTCGAAAGCCCATTTTACTGCCAGTAATTCACGATTACCAACGTCATAGTTGGATTCTGCGGAGGAGAATTTCCTGGACATGAAGGCACAAGGATGTAGTTCCTGAGACTCCGGATCTTCCTGAGAAAGGATAGCCCCCACTCCAACCTCTGAGGCATCAACCTCCACAATAAAGGGAAGCTCCGGATTAGGATGTCTGAGGACAGGAGCCGAGACAAAGGCCTGCTTCAAGGCCCGGAAGGCAAACTCAGCTTCAGGCGACCAATTGGAAGGATCCGCTCCTTTTTTAGTCAAAGCTACTATGGGAGCGACCAGGTCAGAAAAAGTATGAATGAACCGCCTATAATAATTTGCAAACCCTAAAAAGCGCTGAATTGCTTTTAAATTAGTGGGTTGTGCCCAATTAAGAATGGCCTGGAGTTTTTTCGGTTCCATGCAAAATCCCTGGGGAGAAATAACGTACCCCGAGAAAGACACTTCTGTGATGTGAAAATCACACTTCTCAAGCTTAGCATATAAATGATTCTCTCGTAGCTTTTGAAGAACCAGACGCACCTGGGTAACATGTTGTTCTATAGACTCAGAGTATATCAAAATGTCGTCTAAATAAACGACCACGAACATCCCAAGGAAGTCACGGAGAACATCGTTGATGAGGTCTTGAAAAACCGCCGGAGCATTTGACAGGCCAAACGGCATCACCAGGTATTCATAGTGACCCGACTGAGTGCTGAATGCCGTCTTCCACTCATCCCCAGATTTTATTCGGATGAGGTTGTAAGCTCCCCTCAGATCGATTTTTGAAAAGATCACGGCGGAGCGTAACTGATCAAAAAGCACTGAAATCAATGGCAAAGGATAGGTGTTCTTCACAGAGATTTTATTCAGAGCCCTAAAGTCAATGCATGGTCTAAGCGACCCATCTTTTTTCTCAACAAAGAAAAACCCTGCACTCAACGGAGATTTTGAAGGCCTAATAAAGCCTTTCTTAAGGTTTTCCTGAATGTAATTATTCATGGCCGTGGTTTCTGGTCCGGACAGGGCATATAATCTCCCCTTAGGTAAAGTGGCACCTGGTACTAACTCGATTGCACAGTCATAGGACCGATGGGGAGGCAGAATGTCCGCATTGCCTTTGGAGAACACATCGGCAAAATCCTGATATTCCACAGGAATAAGTTCTGGGACGACTGCCGCAACCCGGACTGGATGAGAAATACATTCCTTAACACAAAAAGGACTCCATTGGGAAATCTCCCCAGACCGCCAATCAATGGTGGGATTATGAAAGGCAAGCCAAGGGTGACCCAAAACTACAGGGACTGCCGGACAATGCGTAAGGTAGAATTCTATATCTTCTGAATGTAAGGCCCCCACTGTAAGTAATACTGGAGGTGTGCGGTGAGTAATTATCCCATTGGAAAGCGGACCCCCATCTAACCCGTGCATGGTGATACGTCTATCCAAGGGAATCTGTGGAATGCCTAAGGCCTTAGCCCAAGCTAAGTCCATAAAATTTCCTGCAGCTCCACTGTCGACGAAAGGCCGACACTAATGAACCGAGGCTGCCAAAGGAAATTTTAACAGGAACTAATAGAGAGTCATTTGAGGAGATAAGCTGCAGACCCAAGTGAACCCCCTCACAATTCACTTGGTCAGAGCGTTTCCCGACTTGTTCGGGCAGTTGCGAGCAATATGTCCCTTACCACCACAGTACAAACAGAGACCAGAACTTAATCTTCTGGTTCTTTCCTCTGGGGACAGCTGGGAGAGACCCATCTGCATGGGCTCCTCGACGTCCTCAGGAAAGGTATAAACACTAGGACTAGGCCTAAAAGTTGTTCCTCTTTCAGCCCTCCGCTCTCGGAGACGACGATCTATTTTAATAGCAAGCTCCATGAGTTTGTCGAGAGTTTCAGGAGCGGGGTACTGAAGGAGACTGTCTTTAATAAGTTCTGACAAACCGAGACGAAACTGACTGCGCAGGGCCGGGTCATTCCAGCCACAGTCGTTCGACCAATGGCGGAATTCGGTACAATACACCTCTGATGGATTTTTACCTTCTTTAACAGCACGCAGGTGACTCTCAGCTGACGCCTCTCTATCAGGGTCATCATACAACAGGCCTAACGATTTAAAAAAGGCGTCTACTGATAACAAAGCAGGATCTTGCGTTCTTAACCCAAACGCCCAGGTCTGTGGATCACCCTGGAGCAATGACATAACAATCCCAACCCGCTGAGACTCAGTACCAGAGGACTTAGGCCTTAAACGAAAATAAAGCTTACAAGCTTCCTTAAAATTAAAAAAAATCTTTTCGGTTACCCGAAAAACGGTCGGGTAAATGCATCTTTGGTTCTAGGACCACACTCGGGGAGGCTCGCAAAAGATCTTCCTGCGATCTCACCCGAAGAGAAAGGTCCTGAACCATCTGAGTTAGTTCTTGAATTTGGTTAACCAAAAGCTGACCGGGATTTGGTCCTAACCCTGCCGGATTCATGAAGCCGGATTTTACTGTCACCAAAACAGAATGGGAAAAAATAAAAAAACCCTTTTTTTCTTCTTTTTTTTTTAAAGTTCTGGCCGGTGATAATGTTATGATTCTGATACTCAGGTCAGGGGTGATCTTATACGGTAGGACCTGAATACCAGAACGTAATGCTGGGAAAGGGGAATGGAAAGGGAATAGCCCCTGGCACCCTATCTCCGTTGTCTCGCCCGTGCTGTCAGTACACTCTTGCGAGACTATGGTTGCTTGGGCCCATGGCAGCCGCGTTTGAAGGGCGGATTACGTCTGCCCAACTCCGATGCCCCCTCAGGTCTTAATGAGAGACAAAGAGTGAACCGAGACAGGGTGATAACAAGGGGCCCTCTAACTGAACAACAAAGCCAGGGGCTACTAACAAAGCTGAAACTAAAGTATGCGCGGATTTCCGCCAGGGAAAAGAACAACAAAATACTCCACTTGTCCACTCTCCTACACGGCACCGCCGAGTACCGGAGAGGACTGTGGAAGCGGATACCTCCGCAAATGCTCCAATAACAGAAAACAATATAAAGCGGTTTAGGCCGCAACTCGCGGCGGAGCCGCCACTCACGAAACCAAGCAAGATTCTCTATCGACTGCCACAGGTAAACGAGGACCAGAAGAACTCCTTAGGATAAGACGGCTACTCCAAGACTCAGGAACTCAGACAACTGGAAAGACCGGGCACAGCAGACCAGGAACAGATGTTCACCAAACATGAGCAGCATGCAGGAAGCTATCACTGGCGTCTGTGTGAGGCACTGAGGAGGCTTAAAACAGGGAACCCTCCAATCAGAGTCCAGAGCCTAATTACCCAAAATGTCGTGCAGCTGCCTTGCTGCACGACCAGAGAACATGTGTGAGTGCATACTAATTAAACACCAGCAGCGGGGAACGCGGTCCGCCTGTGGCGTCCCCGTTGCTATGGACCCGGCGGCTCGGCACGCACGCGTCCTGGCGTTGCTAGGGACCCGGAGGCTCAGCGCGCACGGCGTCCTAGCGTTGCTAGGGACCCGGCGGCTCAGCGCGCACGGCGTCCCTAGCGTTGCCAGGTGCCGTGCAGAAAGGGGAGAAGGTGCAGCGGCCGGCTACGGACCGCTGCGCCTAACACTATGACCTTACCAATCATACAAAATACTGTGGTCCAAAGTGATTGAATGACGGGACAAGTCCAAAACACGTCATATGTCACCGACGCACCCACAATCCCTGTAACAACATTTTGGGATAGAGGGACAAATTTTATGTTGCCCCTCTGGGATGAGATACACTCTGGGAATAAGCTTGAAAAACATTTTAGAGTGATGAATACATCTGGACACTTTAAAACATGAACAATAAATCGGCACCCATTCCTCTGAAAGGGATATGGAGAAGTCCTTCTCCCACTATAATTGATTCTTCAGTTTCTCCTTTGTATTACTCATTATCTGTTATCGATACCACCAAGATATACAACTTTTATGATTGGGGGATTGAAAATTGGACACTACGTACAATGGGAGAGATGGTATACAAAATGGGGGACGGCGATAACTCTGTAGCCAATGAAGTAATTGCAGAGTTTTATAATTTATAAAAGTCTTGTGTAGGTACAGCATACTGTGACTGAGAAGGAAGCTAGGCCCTCCGGTATCAGTATATGCCCCAGTAAAGAAAGACTACCCATAGGGCCTAATTCAGAGTTGATCGCAGCAGAAAATTTGTTAGCAGTTGGGCAAAACCATGTGCACTGCAGGTGGGGCAGATATAACATTTGCAGAGAGAGTTAGATTTGGGTGTGGTGTATTCAAACTGAAATCTAAATTGCAGTGTAAAAATAAAGCAGCCAGTATTTACCCTGCACAGAAATAATATAACCCACCCAAATCTAACTCTCTCTGCAAATGTTATATCTGCCCCAGAGCCGGATTAAGGGGGGAGCCCAGGGGACACTTTACCCTGGGCCCCCCAAATCTAAGGGCCCCCCGTGCCTGCGTCAAGCACTGGCAGTTTTGCGTGTTTTTTTTTTTTAATGAAGTTCAGCAAACTTCCCCTTCCCCCGCAGACGAATTGTGTTTCAGAGACGGAGACATCCTGGTCTCCGTCTCTGCACCCGGCAGGGCCACCCACAGGCACTAACGAGCAGCTGTGAATGCTCCTCACACAGAGCTCTGATCAGCAGAGCTCTCTGTACTGGAGACATAAGGAGCTGCTGAGCATGTGCAGCAGTAGCTCCTGTGCTCAACTCACATGGACTCCGGCAGAATCTCCTCCTCTTCTCTTAAATTGGTTAGGTGTGTGTGTGTGTGTGTGTGTGTGTGTGTGTGTGTGTGTGTGTGTGTGTGTGTGTGTGTGTGTGTTTTTGTAGGTATGCTATTTGTTTATAGGTGTGTAGTGTGTGTGTGATGTATGCATGCTGTGTGTGTGATGTATGCATGGTGTGTGTGTGTGTGTGTGTGTGTGTGTGTGTGTGTGTGTGTGTGTGTGTGTGTGTGTGTGTGTGTGTGTGTGTAATACTTACCTACATTGTAAGTCTCCTCTCCGGGAGAAGCCCGGAGAGGAGACGCTGCATGTGTCTAAGGGGGGTGGGGCCGGACTGTGACATCACTAAGCCCCGCCCCCGCATCGGGAAATGCCGCGATTCGCGGGTCCGCGGGAAGGGGGCGGAGCTAAAATTACGCGATTTGCGTCATTTTAACCCCTTCTCCACCCGACGGACCCGCGAATGCGGGAGGTTATCTCTCTATCCTGCTCGCATCACTAGGGTGCGAGCAGGATGCGGGAGACCTGCCCACTCTTCCAGGGGTGCGGGAGGCTACCCCAAAAAACGGGAGCCTCCCGCAGCTTTCAGGAGAGTAGGTAAGTATGGTGTGTGTTTGTGTGTGTTAGCTATCATACCTTCCAACTGTACCTGCCAAAAAGGCTTTGTACCAGTTTTTGACTCTACTTTACAATGAAAGTATTGGAAACCGGGCGTGACCACGCCCCTTTACTCGTGGCCACGCCCACTTTTCTAATTTGTACCGGGTTTTGTGTGTAAAATGTTGGAGGGTATATGTATGTATGTGTGTGTATGTATGTATGTATGTATGTATGTATGTATGTGTGTGTGTATGTATGCTGTGTGGATGTAGGTATGCTGTACAGGGGCAAACGCATGTTTTGTAAAGGGGGGGGGGGTTCCAAAGAGGGGGTGGAGGCAAGCATAAGGGAGCATATATATATATATATATATATATATGGTAAAAGTCTGGGGAGTCGATAGATAGATAGATAGATAGCCAGCACAGCAGTATCCGGTGGCGGTGGTAAGAGGGGGACGTTTGGGACTCGGGAGGATGACAGTGTGTCACCCAGCCAGCTATCCAGCCCCATAGAACCTGGCGGATTACCTGGCGGATGATCTGTGCACTACCGCTGCAGCTACCCCCCTAGCCCCAGCCAGCAGCCAGCTCTCCTCGTCGGAAGGGGGGCGATCGCATTGGATCCTAGCATATAATAAATGCCTACACTCCTATTCACCTGAATACCTACCCATGGCCTGAGACAGTTACCTGATTGTATTTATTCTTTATTGTACAACTTTGAAGAAGCTGATAATAATAATAATAATAATAATAATAATAATAAAAAAATATTATTATTATTATTATTATTATTATTATAAAGGGGCAAACGTAATTAAATACAAGAGCTCCTGTTATTATAATCCTGCCAACACAGTGCAGTAGGGATGTGTGTAATTTTTGCATCTATAACCAGACACATCCAATATATGTAGAGCCTACACATCTGCTGACTGCTGTAGGCAACGGGCTGCTGCTGACTGTGAAACTACATGTGTCAGAATGCTGAGACTTGCAGTTCCACTCCGTTTGCCAGGTACCGGCACCAAGCGGTGAGACTCACCGATGTGGTGCCCTCCTCCCGGGCCATATGTATCCTCTACATCGTCCTGATCAGCAGCTCCTGCTCCCTCCCTCCCACCCTCTGCCGCAAAGCTCTCAAGCAGCTCAAGAATCCGCGCCTACTTGTGGGACCACCCTGGACACAGACTCCGGGCCGCACTGCTTGGTCAGGTCCTGTAGCTCGGAGCCCGGGCTCTTTGCTATGCTGAACACATCGTCCAGGGACAGGAAGGCCGGGATCAGCAGCCACACCATCTCCTGCTGCTCCTCCATCACCGAGAAAGTGTGTCTCATCACACTGAAAAGCAGCAGTGTGCTAGGGTAGGCGAACGCCCCGATCGTTCCTCTCTTAAATCTGTGCCTATCACCTACGGCGATGTATCGGCAGCAGGGGGGGGGTTCTACAGTGTGATATTGTTTTTCTACAGTGTATACATATGCTAATTTTCTATTCAATAATATGTGCTATATTTTGTTACTGCCTCCAACAGCTTTCTGCTTATACTTTTATCTATCTTAGTTAGATAGATAGATAGATAGATAGATAGATAGATAGATAGATAGATAGATAGATAGACACATGTAAGGAACCTCCCCTTCCTATATACACTATATTTAGTCCTCCGGGGCCCCCCTTGTCTAAAGTACCCCGGGCCCCCTGTAGCCTTAATCCGGCCCTGATCTGCCCCCTCTCCAGTACACATGGTTTCGCCCAACTGCTAACAAATTTGATGCTGTGATCAACTCTGAATTGCCCCCTTAGTCCATAGCTCTAAACGAAGATTAGGGATCAAATTAGCAACACCAAGCTGGGACAAAATAGGAGAGGGTAATGGGGGTAATTCAGACATGATCGTAGATGTGCTAAATTTAGCACATCTACAATCAGCTTCCCTGACATGCGGGGGGACGTCCAGCACAGGGCTAGACCTCCCCGCATGTCAGGCCCTGCCCCGTCGCACAAGTACAAAAGCATTGCACAGTGGCGATGCTTTTGAACAGGAAGAGTAGCTCCCAGCCAGCGCAGCTCCTGCGCTCTGGCAGGGAGCTACCCGTCGTTGTGAGGGTCGCAGCGGCTGCTTGTGACATCAATCGGGCAGAGGCGATCACAGGGTTGAGACGGCCGTTGGCTGTCTGCCATGCACCGGCGCACTGCAGCGCCGGCGCCGTTCAGACCTGATCGGCTGCTGTGCGAAAATGCACAGCACGATCAGGTCTGAATTAGGCCCAATGTGAGCTCATCATAAGTAGTTACAAATGCATGCCAGGCCGAAACTGTAGCTTGGACTGCCTTAGAAGAATTAGAGCCTAGAGGTTTACTAGAACTGGGGAACCACATGAGATGAGGTAGGATGTAGGTCCTGCATGTCCAAACTGCGGCCCTCCAGCTGTTGAGAAACTACACATCCCAGCATGCCCTGACACAGCTTTAGTATTCTCTGACAGCAAAACTGTGTCAGGGCATGCTGGGATATGTAGTTTCACAACAGCTGGAGGGCCACAGTTTGGACATGCCTGATGTAGGTGCATACAAAGTTTTCTCAATAGGAATCCAAGATTTCGGGGACTCATGAATAAACCAGTCTCTAGTTGACTCAATAAACAGGCAAATTGGTACTTCTCCAAATCAGGGAAGGCAACTCCACCGTTCAACTTAGGAAGGGATATAGGGGGTCATTCCGACCGGATCGCTCGCTGCTGTTTTGATCGGGTCGGATCTGGGCATGCGCCGGCGCATGTTGGACGTCCGAAAGCCGTTGTTCCATAACGATCGCCTCTGTCTGATTGACACAGGCAGAGGCGGTCGCTGGGCAGGAGGGGGCTGGACGGCAGCATTAAGCCGCCATTTAGGGGGTGCGGTCCGGCCAACGCAGGTATGGCCGGACCGTTGGGAGGGGGGACCGCAGCGCCTGCGTGACGTCACACGCAGCCGCTGCAACCCGGGCAGTGAAGAGGTTCTCCCGGCCAGCCGCAGGAGCTGCTCTGGCCGGGAGTTACTCCTCAAATGCAAAAGCATCGCCGATGTGCAATGCTTTTGCATTTCTGTGGGGGGAGCCGGCACTGACATGCGGGGTGGACTAGCCCTGTGCTGGGTGTCCCCCGGCATGTCTGAGTGCCTGATCGTAGCTGTGCTAAATTTAGCACAGCTACGATCAACTCGGAATGACCCCCCAAGTACTCCTCGCATTGTAAGGTTTTATCCCTTCCCAAATATTATTCACCACAATCTTATATAATTTATTGCATAATGATTTAGGGATGAATCTAGGTATAGTGCAGAATAAATAGAGCAATTTAGGTAGCAAGACCATTTTAACCACAGCAACCCTACCAGGAAACTCAACCTGACTGAGAGGTGGAATTAGATTTTTAAATGGTATCACTAGTGGATATTCCTTCCCGATGTTTTTGGACCTACAAGACAAACTTTATATCCCTCAATTGTTTTTACCAATACTTACAATTGAGACACTTCCATAGTGTTAATAAGCAGCATTTAACACATAAAGTCCTCCACCTGTGAATGCTTGATCGTACGTCAGGCCTCTACCACGCGCCTAGTGTCTATACTATATTCAGAACTTCAAACCCCTCTCCCATTTAGCAGGGATCCTCATGACCCTGCACGAGAGACAAACTCTAGATGACTACGAATAGGGTGAGATCCGTGCTTGTGCCACCTCCAGCTTCATTTACATCCTCATCAAGGAAAATGTCTATAAATTACTTTACAGATGGACCCAACTTGTCTTACTAAAATGAATCCAAATATGCCTGGTTGCTGCTGGAGGGGCTGTATGTGGGAGGGCTCTTTCCTTCATATATGGTGGCATTGTCCTAAGCTCCTCCTTTTCTAGACAGTCATTGGAAACTTGATTTCCTTGCCTACTGTTTCATTTACCCCAGGTTCTAATTCTACCCAACACCAAACCAAACCAAACCAAACTGATACACCATATATTTCCAGCAGCCACATGCCAAATCGCAGTTGACTGTAGGAAACCTTTTGCTCCTTCACCACAAGCAACCCTTATCAGGATTTGGCATGTTTATAGCATTTTACTTATGTCCAACATTATAAATAGCATATCCCTATTTTTTTCTAAAATATGGGATCCATGATATTTCCACATCCAACTTAGACCCAAGTCTAAATACCTAACACTCCGTCTTGATCTACAATCCTCTGCCTCCCTCTCTCTCTCCCCACCTACTACTCTTTACTATATAAAAATCTGGAACAACACTGTAATGACGTTAGGTCAGCAATATGTATCTCCTACTTCCAGTTTTGGGTATTCCCGTACTTGTTTCCCATATTTACTTGTACTGCTGGTCTATTCACTTATGTGAATATATCACTGCATAAAACAAAGTCTTTAAAATGCAGGCTTCTAACACGAACTTACTGAGCCTATTGCTAAATGAGGCCACCAATAAGAATGCTAGACACCAACTAATTTATTTCTAGATCATCACATAGTATATTATTCTATTGCTGGAAGGATTGAATAACTCAGTCTTAAGTGACAACCCAACTATTACGATTCAATATAATGAATATACAGACAAACTGAAATGGCTACCTTAAGAATCAGTAACAATTCATCTCACGCATCCATCATTACTGCATTGTGTGGCCAATGGATGTTTGTAGTGTATGGCGAAACAGTGTTATTCATACTTGCCAACTCTCCTGGAATTTGGACGAGACACATACATTTGGGGAAATACTCTAGGATCCCAAGAGAGTAGACAGCCCTCCCCCACCCTGCTTACTTCCCCAGTATTGTCCAGTAGGAAGGCTTTTTTTTTTTTGGGAGGGGGGGGGGGGGGCATCATGGTATAATTAAGATTGACATTGATATCACCCCTCTCACTGCGACCTCCTCCTCCCAGGATCTCCAGGGGATCAGACATAAAAAGTTGATAACTATGGTCAAGTGAAAACAAATTTTACCTTAAAAAGAAATATCTTCTGGTTTCCTTCCCAGTATAAGGCTGCACTGATATTCGCAGGTACTCTAGTTAAAACTTTTGGGTACCCAGAGTTCAATTTAAAATCCGTGTACCTCCATAATTTATTTCCTGAAAAAGAACGCACCACAACAAAACATTAGATATTGGCTCCAGGTGAACCAGAGTGAAACTCAAACAACACAGTTCAAAATATCCCATCCATAAATTCCATTGTAATTACATTTTTCATTCACTCTAGTATAAATCTAAGTAATAAAATGAAGAATAACATTGGATAATGCCCCTTTCAGACTGCGCCACAACACTGGTTGCAGCGCGTTCACGTGCAATAACATGGGTTATTGCTGGCAGTCTGAAAGGGATATAATTCAATGTTTTGTACTAACAACCTGATATGCATAATAAACTTGGATTTAACCTGGACTTATAACACAACACAAAACACTCCTTACCTTTAAAGAAATATGTCCTCTTGGTGCGTTTGGAATGAACGGCAGCATCCAGGTTTCCTGGAAGCCCTTTCCATAGGACCTGGATCTTGCTGAGCGGACTAATGCCATAGTCAGTGATTGTCCACACATAGTTTCCTTTAAAGGCATAGGTTTTCCCATAAGGCCCTACATGTAGGAATAGAAGAGTCAGATCTAATAGGAGCTATTTGTCATGGCTCTGATAAATGATGTCTTTAATACGCTAAAAATGGTCGCTATGCAGCAGATAGTGGACAAACAAAACTGATACACCTCGGTAAATGAGGAGGCCAAGAATATTCAAAGCAAGAGGTCTCCACATGTGTAGGTGGCACATAATTGAGCAAAAAAACATCCCAGCACAATCAGGATAATGAGTAAAATGCTGAACTGTCCTGATTGTCTCTAAATATGGCAAGTATGGCTACAAGAGGAGGCCACAGATATTTTATACAGATGATCGAAAAAACATCATCAGTAATCCTGAATTTGCCCGTAGGCACTATCAATAATATATGAAATGGGCCAAATTGCCTATTGGCTATTACTTATAGGAGAAGGACTTAATTTGGGTGTTTCTAGAAATTTCAGTTTTGAATACATTAGTACATATGCATTTCAACGTCAAGTTCAGGCTTAGAATTCAATATATAGTGACTATCTCTTACCAAGAATTATTGCATCTAGGTTGTCTTGGCAAGGGTCAGGCATAGGGCCGCTGGGAGTTGGAGAGAAGGTTGGTGCTGCTGTTGTAACAGTCTCTTCTTTTTCCTCATAACGGTCATTCTTACCTTAAAACACATTTGAAATAGATATTTTCTTAATACATATCTGGATTGTTACGTTTTTACCGTAATAATATATGCAGTGCTTTTTTTTCTAATGGTACTCAACATTACGGAGTATCAGCAACTTCTACCATATTTAGCACCCCATCCCATCTGCCTTAGGGCGGGTACACACTAGAACAATATTGGGACTATTTACCGTTTTTGGAACAACAAATCATCTACAGCGTCTAGGTGCATGCACAATTGCGCACTCCCACGGTTTGCATGTGACATCGTCTGGTCGGTCGTGCTGCATGGTCAATCAGACTAAATCGTACGTTCGGCTGTTCAGTGTAATGAAGGACAGAATGATGTATTGATCTGTTGTTCATTACATCATGTAGTGTTTTGGGGTGATTCAGAGGAGGATTTACCACAAGGGAAACAAGGCAGCTGCTTAGGGCCCTGTAGGTCCCAGGGGGGCCCACTGATAAGGTTGAAATGTCAGAGAGCTGGGTTGGCTAAATACTCCTGGCAGGTTGCCAGTGATGAGAAAGCTGTTGGGTGCCGGATCCAGTGCACTCCTGTGTCTCCAGTCCTGCAGTATTGTGCGTGTGACCCGTCATGACACATGTGTGTATGACTTCACACACGAGCAAAGAAAGGAGCCGACACGCACATAGAAAAACATGAGCTCTTCCAGTGTACTTTATTACAGTATTTGTGTTAACTTTGTATAACATCCACCTACTTCAAATTAAAATCAGACGGCGAGGTGTGTGTGCGGTGGACAGTGTTATTTTAAGTACAGTGTATAACATCTGGCTGCTGCAATCAGGGCGGGGTGGGGTTGGGGCACTGACTGATGATATATCAATATGCTATTATTCTTTGTAGTAAGTACTACAGTGTATAGGCAATGGGGGCCTGCTTGCTACAGTCAGTGGGACACTGCTATATAATCAACACAGTCACTATGACTGAAGAGGGTAGTAATGGGTAATTATAAAATGCAATCAGTGAAGGGTAAAGGGGGAAGCAATATACTGTAATAGAATAAAAGGAGGAAAAGCAACAAATAATGTCAGGGGCATATGTCCGGAACGAAAATATAGTGCTGTGGATTGTTTGAGGGAGCGGGGCCCAAAATCGGTATTTTGCTAAGGGCCCCATGAGGTCTAAATCCCCCTCTGGGGTGATTGGCTGTCGTTCTGGCATGTAGCCACCCTTAGGGAACCCTGGAGTTATTCAGCTGGGTACAGGGCCTTCCGCAGTTTAGGTGAGTATTGCTATCAATCTTCATAGAAGAAAAGCACTGAATATATCTTTACTAAACCACATCCAGAGCCGGCTTTAGGCATAGGCAAACTAGACAAATGCCTAGGGCATTTGATATGCTTAGGGACACCAGCAGCTTCTGCTGATTAAAATGATATGCAGCATGCCTATATTCTGTGTGTGACTGCGGCTGTATCTGCATACGAAATGCTACGTTGCAGTGTATTCCAGGAAATCACTGTAATGCAGCATTTCGTATGCAGATACAGCCGCAGTCGCACACAGAATATAGGCATGCTGCATATCATTTTAATCAGCAGAAGCTGCTTGTGCATCCTAGCCACATAGTAATGCAAATAATGTGATGCATTTTCATAAACAAAAGGCACCTGACGTTAGCAGAGCTGCCAGCTGACTCATGCCAGGCATCTCCTGCAGAATTAGCGGCGGTGCTAGGGGGCACCAGCCAAAATCTTGCCTAGGGCATCATATTGGTTAGGGCCGGCTCTGACCACATCAATCAGGAATTAAGTTTTAAAAGGCCAAATATATTATAATAGAGATCTTATATTAGTATTGCAATAAGATGCAGATATAAACAACACATTGGCATATAAACCTGTATAAATTCAGGCAAATTTACAACTACAAGCTAGGCAGGTGTTATTTTCTATTTTTAAATGCTATTAAAGTTCTTTCTCTTTATATCTGACCCAGGAGGGTGGAAGATGAGTCAGTCCTCATTTTTCATGACTGTACCTGGCGTCTTCTAAAACACAATCATATTGTTTAAGAGTAGTTTATTTAGAAACCTATAGAGTTGTGTCAAAGTGATTAAGATAAACTTCAATAAAAAAATCTTCCATCTAGACACAGCCTAATATGCTCCGCTAATTGAGAGGGGCCAATAGAATGTATGCTCAATATCTTAAAGCCAGAAATCTTGAGTAGGATAAGAGTGAATTTGGCAGAAACAATCAGTGTTTGAATTCTAAATGTAAGATGTATCAAACCTCAATAGAGATAAAGGGGTGTATTCAATGATTGTCAGATTCTTTCTCCTAATCCTCCCCCGTCCCCATACCCCTCAAAACATGTCCCCGCTCCCCCGTCTCATCTCTTCAATCTAACTTTCTCATACGTCCTAGAGGATGCTGGGGACACCATTAGAACCATGGGTATAGATAGACGGGATCCGCAGGAGACATGGGCACTTTAAGACTTTGAAAGGGTGTGAACTGGCTCCTCCCTCTATGCCCCTCCTCCAGACTCCAGTTTTAGAATTGTGCCCAGGCAGACTGGATGCACTCTGAGGAGCTCTACTGAGTTTCTCTGAAAAAGACTTTTGTTAGGTTTTTTATTTTCAGGGAGACTGCTGGCAACAGTCTCCCTGCTTCGTGGGACTAAGGGGAGAGAAGTATGACCTACTTCCAGTGAGTTCAAAGGCTCTGCTTCTGGCTACAGGACACCATTAAGGCCGCGGGGGGGGGGGGGGGGGGGGGGGGGTTGTCCCTATATGCCCGGTGTGTCTGGGTGTTTGGTACATGTGTGTCGGCATGTCTGAGGCTGAGTGCTCTTCCCAGGAGGAGACTGTATTTAGGGACACAAATGGCTGTAGGAGTGACCCTGTCGGCACTGCCGACTCCTGATTGGGTAAATATTTTGAATGCTTTGAATGCTAATGTGGCTCTTATTAGTAAGAGATTAGACGTATTACATATCTCCGAGGAACCTGCTGTTCCTGATAAAAGGGTCTGTATGTATAAGGAAAAGAAACCTGTGGTAACGTTTCCTCCCTCTCATGAACTGAACACTCTTTTTGGAAAGGTTTGGGAAAGCCCTGACAAAAAGTTTCAGATTGCCAA